>NW_020954598.1:25556055-25661054 GCF_900497805.2 Vombatus ursinus | reverse complement strand
CACACACACACACACACACACACACACACACACACACACACACACACTGGTCTAAGTCGCAGTGATTTCAAGACATGGCTTACAGTGCGTCTAGCTGAGGGCATGTTGGTCCAGAATTGGGATAAAGGAGGAGACATAAAAATAATTTCTATCTCTAACCCTCAGAGCCAGCCCAGTGGCCCAGGCAGAGCAACTAGGGGGCTCACCACCCTCCAAGGTGAAGGGGCCCAACAAGGAGGTGCTGAGTTACCTTGTCTCTCACTGCCCTTTTCCAGCATCCCCTCCCTCCCTGCAGAAAGGCCCTTTTACCTCTCACAGAGCCCACTGGGATGGGGCGCCGTTTCCCTGGTGACGGAGGTGTGATAGAGGCCACCCGTCGAGGATGTGGTGAGACCTGAAGAAAGAAGAGTAAGTCTGGCACAGCACCATTCCAAAGCTGCTCAACCCAACCTCAAAAAGAAGGTGCCAGCAGCTCCCCAAAGCCTCCTTTCCAGCCCTACCTTGATGACCAATCCTAGCCCCCAGCCTGTTACCATTCCCACCACAACTCCCCATCCAGGGCTCAGTGAGCACAGAATCACCTTTACTTGAATACTTTCAAAGACAGGGAAGTTGCTCCTTCATAATGCAGCCCATCACACTGCTGAACAGTTCTGATGAATGAAAAGAGATCTCTCGGTTCTTTCTTTTTCTCCAGATTTATGATATCACTGGTATAGGGAACTCCCAGTATGGAAATCCACTCTCCCAGTACAATTATGCCTTGCAACTTATAGTCTGAGTCACCCGAGGCACTGACGGGTTAAATGTATTGTCCAGGGTAATACAGCCAATATGTGTCCAAAGCAGATTTGAACTCAGGTCTTCCTGACTCTGACACCAGCTTCCTCTCCCCTCCACTAAGGTGCCTAATTCATTATATTTAAGCCAAAACATGCCTCCTATAATGACCCCCCACTGCTCCTACCTTTACTCTCTTGGGCTAAACAGAAATAGTTTAATGCAACCCTTAACAGAGCAACCCTTCGAACCCTTTCATATTCCCCGCTACATCTTCTCTACTCCAGTTACTTCAAATGATCCCTACACAGCATGAAATCCTTTGCCCTTCTTATATTGGCTACCTCCTCTGGACACGCCACAAGTTTTTAACATCCCTTCAAAATCTGAATTGACTCCCATGTATGGTCTGACTAGGGCAAAGCACAGCAGGACTACTGGTTCCCTCAGACTGGACACTATGCCTCTCTTAATGAAGCCCAAGATCATATCAGCCTTCTGGGCTATCATAATACACAACTGACTTATTGGAAACTTGCAGGCCATTAAAATCTCCTGATCTTTTTCACAGGACTGTTGTACAATAATAGGAATAAGAAGAAGAAGAAGCATTTATATGGCACCTACTATGTACTAAACACTTTAAAAATATTATCTCATTTGAACCTCTCAACAACCCAGGAAGACAGATGCTACTATTATTTCCATTTTCCAGCAGAGAAAGCTGAGTCAAATAGCGACCTGCCCGGCTAGTAAGTGTCTAAGGCTGGATTTGAACTTACGTCTTCTTGACTCCAGGTCCAGGTCCAGCTCTATCCACTGGGCCACCTGATTGCCTTCTGCCTCACCTCCTTCACCAGTACAGGTGATTTTTAAAAAATTCCAGGATAAGCTTTCTGTTCGTCCTATTATATTTCATTTTATTAGCTGCACTCTATTGTTCTAGCCTGCTGAGGCCTTTCTGGATCCTAATTTTGTCATTCACCTGGAGTTCTATCTCTCCCAAGTAATCTGGAAACCTGCCATCTATGACTTTATCCAAATCTAAAGCATTTACTGAAGACATACCTGGCTAACATAGGTAACGCCCTGCTCCTTGGGTCCAGCCATTCTACCAGTTTCAAATACACTTAACTTGACCATTATCTCTCCATCTGGTTCAGAAGGGCATCATGAGAGACTGGCAAAAGCCTTGCTGAAATCTAGGCATGTGTATAATGTCAGCTGCATCAGACTTATCAGTCTAAGAATCCTGGCAAAGGAGAACACCAGGCTAGTCTGGTACGACCTGTCCTTAGAACTCTTGCCAGCCACTAGTGATCCCCACTTCCCTTTCTAAGAGCTAACAAACGATCTAATCTAGAATCTTGCCAGTGTTAGACACTAAGCTTTCAGGGTCTGCAGTTTCTAGTTAGAACCATGTCCAGGCCTTGCTAACTGGGGACTGGACAGCCTAGACCCTTTAATTCAAAGGTTCTTAACCTTTTTGTGTCCTGGACACCCTCTGGCAGTCTGGTAAAGAACTATGGTCCCTTTCAAGAAAAATGTTTTTAAATAATTGAAGATAATACCAAATTTCAGTTAGAGATTCGTGAAAGTAAAAATATGATTTTTTTCCCACCCAAGTTATAGCTTCCCTAAAATCTATCCCTAGATAGCCTTGGTAATATGTGGACTCCAGGTTAAGACCTCTTGCTTCATCTAAACTTACAGAACCTGCTGATTAACACTTAATGATTCCTGATCTATTCCCCAATACCTGGTAGGAAGCACTATCCTCTCCCAGGAACTCAGCGCTGGGCAGGCTGTGTTGCCTCTCATAGCCAGTCCTGCAAACTCCATTGGGCTGCCTAGTGGTAGCAGCGTCCAGGTGGTGGTCACTGGACGAAGGGGTCATGGTCACTGGGCTTGGGGTGGCGTGACTTTTGCGGAATAGTGTTTCCTTCCTGTGATGGATCAGCTTCCTGCAGGGAGAGGAAAGTGTAGATAGCTGGCATTGAGGCTCCAGCCTTTAAGGAACTTCATCCTGAGGTAATAAGGCTGGCTGAAAAGAAAAGAAGTGAGATGAAGTTCTTCGTAGCAGTGAAAATCTTCTGTTATTACACCTGTTTATGTAAAGGGATATACATGATATCTGCTTTAGAGGCAGGATGGTGTGCTGGAAAGAGCCCTGAAGTTAGAGTCTGAGCACCTGGGGTTTGATCCCAGCTTCGCTATTACTTGGCTGCATGACTTTGTGCGCTTCTGTGAGCTGTTTGGATCCTATTGTCGAGGTAATGGGAAAAATGTATTCTGTCCCCACCAACGCTGGGGACCTACCCCAACACTATACCAAGGGAAGAAAGAAGTACTCACTGAACGATCAAGGAATGAAGCGTAAAATGGCAGAGTTGCCTCTGACACACAATGGCTAGTGACTGCGAGCAAATCACTTAATTTATCAGTGGGAGAGGCAACTCTAAATGGCACTCTTTGTGAGAACCTGGAGGAAGGGAGCTAGATGACCTTGGCAAGAACCACGTGCTATTCAACCTCTGAGCCTGTTTCCTCCTTCAGAAAACTGGGACAATAATACACATACTCTCTACCTCCAAAGAGAAATGTGAGGAAAAGTGTTTTATAAACTTTAGCATGCCCTTAAAATCCCTGCCTGATACCTCATAAATGAGGAGAAGGGGATCCTAAGATCTCCAAGACTTTGCCAGTGAGGCACACATTTTGGAAGGTACTGCCAAGCTACAAGGTACAAACTTGTGATGGAGTGAGCATCTGTCCACTATGGACCAACTCAGCTAAATTTAGAGAGGTTTATCACCAGGTTGGCTATAGGGTGATGCATTTTTTTTGTCTAAAACTCTCAAAGGGCACCTACCAAATTACACAGGGGCTGGAATCTGCATCAGTGGAGAATGGGCCCATGTTCTAAAGTATTCTTTAGTGACAGGAACTAGAGATTCATGGGGCTCAGAACCTGTCAGTCATCTTTGCTCAGCCAGTGAGCTGAAGAGTCTCAGACTCCCAGTGATTCGAGGTTTCTCTGTGTGCACTTCTGTGAGCTATTTGGATCCTATTGCTGAAGTGATAGGAAAAAATTTATTCTGTCCCCACCAACTCTGGGGACCTACCCCTAACACCACACCAAGGGAAGAAAGAAGGATGATCAAGGAATGAAGTGCAAAATGGCAGATTCCTGACTGGCTGAGAGGGAGATGGAAATTGTAGAATGGACCTAATGAGCTTAATCTAGAGTATTCAGGTGGACCAATCCCAAATCAACGTAAGGGTTTTGTGGCACTTTTGTGAGAACCTGGAGGAAGAGAGCTAGATGTTCTAGGCCTTGGCAAGAACCACGTGCCAAACTCCCGGCTAGGTGGGAAAACCACAGCTTGACTGACAAGCTTACAGAGTCTAGGTACCACCTAGTCTGAGAATGGATTGTTTTCTCTTAATCTATAGTTCAAATTATTATTATTATTATTACTTATTATAACAATAATAACACCACAATTTCTTTCTATAGTGATTTAAAGATTACTAAGCACATTCCCCACAACAACCTTCTAAGGTTAGAAGTACAGGGAACAACATTCCTATGGCAAAGTGGATGGGGCTGGCCAGCCTTAGAGTCAGAAGGCCCGAATTTAGGTCTTGCCTCTGACACACAATGGCTACTGCCTCTGAGCAAATCACTTAATTTATCAGTGGAAGAGGTAACTCTCTAAGTATATAACTTGCAGAGAAGGCACCTACCTGCATTGGTAGAGGCAGTTTCCTCACCAGGGAAGTCCCTATACCAATGAAATCCTGAGTCTAGTCCCTACAGTAATATAAATCAGGAAACAGGCCCAAAGGATTTAAATGATTACTATGACTGTATATTTAAAAAATTCCTAGGGTCTAGACTGTAAATAACTGTATATTTACCATATAAGATTAGAAAGGCTAATAAAAAGAAGAGTCAGGAATCTAATCCTAACCTGATCTAACAGACCGTGCTGAATTTGTAGATCACAAAATCATATGATTTAGAGCCAGGAAAAACATTAGAAAGAATCTAGTTCAATCCTCTCATTTTACATATGAGGAAACTGAAGCCCATGAGATGGATGCCCATGAGAAGCTTATGAAGAGACTGGCCAAGGTCACACAGGTAGTAAGTGGCCAAGCTGGGATATGAAGTCAGGGCTTGTACCATGGTATTCCCTCGTAATAAAGCCTAGGAAATCCATTTTTGTGTGGAGGATCCATGTGGGAACAAAGGTGAGAAGGGAAAGGAGAAGTGGATGCCAGACTTGAGAACCCAGTTACAATGGCAGCAGCAGGAAATGGGAGGGATACTTAGGGATTCAGTAGAATTATTCTTCAAGGCCACTGTCCCAGCACAGAGGCCAGAAAATAAAGTCTCTGGCTGGAAGTGAGATGTCAAGGAAGAGTTAGTGGAAAGGGAAAAACCTTGGGCCTCCTGAATTCAATCAGATTCCAGGATGCCCAATCAGTTTGGTGAAGCTTACATTTACCACCCAGGGCTGGGTCCCTTCACTATCTCTCCAACAGAAATGGAAAACTAGGTGGATGGGACTGTAGCACCCGATTTGAAACAGAAGGAGAGTAGAGAGTTGGAGGGGATGAGTATGGGGGAAAGGAAGGATGGACAGAAGAGGAATGTGGTTCCTAAAGGAACCAGCAGTAAACCTCTTAGGATCTGACTTATTTCAAGGATTCCTGGGGATGAGAGAGAAGCTCAGAAGCTGCATTTCATTCAGCAGGAGAGCTAGGGGACAAGAAATTGAAAAAAAAAACCAGAGAGGCTGGAGGGCATGTTAAAGAAGGAAAGGAACAGGGAGAGTGACTGGGGGAGTCAGCTCCAAAATGAATGGAGAAATATCATGGGAAGATTTTAAAAACATTAAGGGTCCCTCTTCCTCTTCTCTAGAATTTTATTTTTGGTTTTTTGGGCTAGACAGTGGGGTTAAGTGACTTGCCCAGGGTCACATGGCTAAATGTTATGTGTCTGAGGCTAGATTTGAACTCAGGTCCTCCTGAATCCAGGGCCAGTGCTATATCCACTGTGCCACCTAGCTGCCCCTTAGAATATTACTTTTGTTTTACCCTGGTGAATTACTTACTTTCTGTTTTCCAACAGGAATATGCCCAGCAGCATTTGTTATGGCTATTAATAGCAGTTCCTGTTTTTCTAACGCTTTAGGTTTACAAACTACTTACCTCATACAAACCTTTTGAAATACATAGTGTAAGCACTGTCCTTCCCATTTTGCTAAAAAAGAAACTGAGGTCCCAAGAAGGAAAGTGACTTGCCAAGGGTCAGGGAGCTATTAAGCACTGAAGCTGGGACCCATGGCATCTTCTGATGCCAAGACTAGGATTCCTTCTACTATATAATGGGATCTCAATTCCACCACAGCTATATATGGTCTTCTAATATAGCATGTCCCTAAAACTCATCACATTACTTCCCATACTCCTGAGTGGTTGGGGGTCACAGGACCCTAGGATTTAGGACTAAAAGGGATACCAGATGTCATCTAATCCAATCTCATAATTAAAACAAAAAACAAATGAGGAAACTGAGGCCAAAGTAGGTGAAGACATCTGCTAACTAAAAAATGGCAGAGCTGGGATTTGAACCTTTTTTATTACACAAATTCTCCTTTTAAGTCAAACTGGCCTCCCAGCTTTTCACCATCAAGGACATTTCATCATTTAGCTCAAATCTCTGCATATGCAGGCTCCCATCCCCCAAATCCACTTCCTTCTTCCCCTCTCCTCTTCTCGGAATCCCTAGTTTCCTTCAAGGTTCAACTCAGACACTACCAGGCAGTGGTGCCTGCTATCACACAAATAAAGCCTTTCCAAGAGTCCCTCAGTTATGAACCTTCTCCTCTTCCTGAAACTACTCTGCATTTATTTCACATATACTTTGTATACACTTATGTACACTTTGTGTACCTGTAACTTCCTCAAGGCCAGGTTTTTGTCATTGTATCCCTAAGAACAGAACCTTGAGTATCTAGTAGGTGCATAATAAATGCTTGTGGATCAAAATGAATGAACCTCCAAATTCAGTGCCTCTTCCATGACACCATGTGGCTGCTGCTGATGTGTCCCCCCACCCCTTCCAGGCCTTGCACCAGCCTCTGGGGATGGGTGACATGACAACCATCCCTGACCCAGGCAGCGCAGGGTTGTGAACAGCTATGCTCCAAAGACTCCCCAGAGGCTCCTTGGAGCTCTACAGAGAGGATGCCCTTGGCTAGCCCCTATCCACATACAGAGGCTTTGGTGAGGGACTTTTTTGGGTGGCAGAGGAAGGGACAAATCTCATGTCTACAGTTCCAGCCCATAAGCTTCCTGACCTATCTTATAAACCTCCACAATACCTCCTTCTCCTAGGTCTTCTCTGCTCCTACCAACACCACCCTAATTCAGGTCCTTGTTATCTCTGGCTTGTTTCAATTAATAAAGACATTTCTTAAGCACCTATACTATGTGCCAATAGGCACTGAGGATAAAGAGACCAAAGTAAAACAGTCCCTGAGTTCAAGGAGCTTAAATTCTCTTGGGGAAGGTGTTTGTGTGGGGGAGGGGGGTAACAGTATATACGAAATATGTACAAGATAGGCAGATTAGGGAGGAAGGACTCTAGCAGCTGGAGGGAACCAGCAAGCATCATACAGAAGAAAAGGTGGTGTTTGAGATGAGTCTTGGAGAAACTCCAGAGATTTGGGAGGGTGGGAGGTGGAGAAGGGAGCACTTTCGAGCTGCACGATTTATTGTAATAGCTGTAATAGCTCTTTCACTTGTCTCCTTGCCTCGAAGCTCTCTCAGCCCCAATCCATCCTTCCCACAACCGCCAAAACTCTTCCTAAAGCACAATATCCGAGGGTGCCACTCCCTTGCTTGAATAATTTCAGGATCTCTTCATTGTACATAATACAAACTGCAATCCTCTCCTCTAAACAAGTTCCCACTTCCAGTCTTTCTTCACATGTCTCCCCTTTAATCTTTCATTTAGCCCAAAATTATATGTTTTCTGAGCTCACCTTTCTTCCTCTTCCTCCCCCATACCCCCCTCCCTACCTCTGACACTCATATAGGACTGAAATGCACACCTGCCTCATTTCTGCCTGCTAACATTCTTTTCTTCCTTCAAGGCCCAGGGATCAAATGACATCTCTTCCACGAAGCTATCCTTGATTCCTCCCTGCTTAAATTGATCTCTCCCTTCTCAAATCACTGTCTGAATTTCTCTTTTGTCCCTGTTCCATGATTATTTGTATATATGTGCGTTAAGTCACATCCCCTTCCCCCAGTGAGCTCCTTGAAGGCACGCACTAAGTCTTGTCTTCCCCCCAACTTTCATCCTCAGCACAGGGTCTGGCACACAGTAGGCATTTAACAAATGTTTTCTGGAATTGGAAATTGGAAATTTGAGGGGAACTGGAATTTAAGGGATTAGAATTTAGAATTTGGAAACTGGAATTGGAACCAGCCTAGGTAGGAAAAATGGAGTAGATCAAAGCTCCTGTGACAATCAGGCTCTTTAGTGGCTGATACTCTTTCAGCCTAGGAAAGAGAACCAAAACCAATCTTAAAAAAAAAAAAAAAGGAAAGGGAAAAGGGAAAAGAAGGGGAAGGGGGTAGAGGGGAAGGAAGAAAGTGAACAACCCAAGGACTCCTCCCCTCCTTCCTCAGTGCTGGCTGGGCCCCCACTCACTGCAGGACATCTCGCTGCTCCAAGTTGTACTTGCCCCCATTCTTCATGGCTGCATTGTGCACCGCTTCAATAGCACGGTCAATGGACTGGAGGACGACATCTTGCTCTAAACCCTAGGGGAAAGGAAAGGAGATGTGGTAAGGCTAAGCCTAGGCCCTGGGAGTAATGTGTGTTTTTAGACTTCTCCTTGAAAAGGGAACAGACTTAGCCTGAGCTGTGGACCCTTGGTCTCACTAGGGTCCAGTATCAGAAGAAGTAGTGGAAAGGGCCTATAAAAGGAACAGGTAACTGGATTTGAGTCTTGGCTTTGCCACTAAGCCACTATGTGACTTTACACAACTCACTTCTCTGTGAGCCTCAATTTCATAATTTATAAAATGAACAGGCTACATCCATTGGAGAATGGCTAAGCCAATTGTAAGAGAATTACTGTAAGAAATAATGAACAGAAAAAATTCAGGTAAGGTTGGGAAGACTTCTATGAACTGATGAAGACTAGAGTAAGGAGAACCAGAAAAATAACATATACCACAACAATGTGAATGGAAAGAACAAAAAAAAGTTCTATAATTATAATGGCCAAGTCTGGTCCTGGTTGTTGTTCAGTTGTTTCAGTCATGTCCAACTCTGTGACCCCATTTGGGGTTTTCTTGACAAAGATATTGGAGTGGTTTTCCATTTCCTTCTTCCAGCTCACTTTACAGATGAGGAAAATGAGGCAAAGAGGATTAAGTGACTTTCTCAGGATCACACAGCCAGTAATTGTCTGAGGCCCGATTTGAACTTAGGCCTTTCTGACTCCAGGCCTGGCATTGTATCCATTGTACCACCTAGCTGCTCTCCTGGTCCTGGAAAGGAGTTGAAAGGATGCATTGCCCCCTCGCCCCTTCTTTTCGGATGTGGGGGACTATGGCTTTGGAATATTATATCTACTCTTAGGCCCAGCTAATGAATTAGAGTATTGGTTTTGCTGAACGGTCTTTTTTTCCTCTTTCTTTTTACATCTTCGTTCAATGGTTGGCTCATTAGGTGGGGGAAGGGATAGGGACAGATTTCAAAATAAGTTGTAAAAATGAAAAATATCCATAAAAATAAACTTTTTTTAAAAAAAGGAGATTGAAGATATTGTCTAGTCTAGGCCCTTAGTTTTTTAATCTTATTTTTCAGAATATAGGCATTCTATGTTCTAAGATCCCTCCCAACTCTGGTATTTCATGTTCCATGTACTAATGATGCCTCGTAGGTCTGATATTTGATATTTTAAAGTCTCTTCCATACAGTCTCTGCTGTACAGTGAAGAGAGGAATGGCTCTTACTCAAAAGAAATAAGCAGCGTCATGCAATGAAAAAAAACCCAGAATGAACATAGGTTATAGTCCCAGCTCTACCACTGGTTCATTGTATGTCTTTAGGTCCTCTTCCTCCTGGGGCCTCAGGTTTTCTTCCCTGTAAAATGAAAGTATTGGCCTGCACGGTCTCTAAGGTCCTTCCCAACTTCCATATTCTGAGTCTTGAAGAATGTCTAGCTAACTCTGCAGAAGGTCCAACACTGACTTCTCCCTTTTGTTCCTTACTCTTTCTCCTTCCAGTGACCCTGAGATGATCCTCAATGGTCCAAACCTCCTAGAAACACAGCCAGATATTCCTGAAGGAATCAGAAAATGTCAGGTTTGAAAAGAACCTTCAATGGCCATCTATCCAGCCCGATACTACAATATACCCAATAAAAGGTGTTCCAGCCTTGGCTTGAAGACCTCCAAGATGGGTGGGGTGGGGTGGACCCACTACCTCTTGGAGTAGCCCATTATCTGGAAGTAACCTTTAAGTAACCTCCTCTGAGAAGAGGAGATGTCCTTGACATTCAAGGCCACAGACCAAAGCTTATTCAGAGACTCATAGAGGTAGTGTGACACAGTGCATAAAGAAGCCTGGTCTGGGAGTTAGGGACCCTGGTTGTTAGGCCCAGCTCTATCATAAACTCATTGTGTGAGCTTGGGCAAGTCCCCTCCTCTCTGCAGGCTTCAGTTTTCCCCCTCTGAAAAATGGGGATGATATTCCTTTAGCTCCAAGGGTCTATCAATATTTAAATCTAGGTGCTATTGATGGAACTCACCTGTTGTGGCCCCTGATGAGAAATGAACTTCAACATTTTCATCCTTAGTGACTGGGGAAATGAATGGGAGTCACTGAAGAGGATTTAGAGAAGTAGGAAGTCTCTGGTGACCAGAGCTGAGGTTCAGGACCTGTCAAGTTACCTCTCAGAGTTCAAGGCCTTCTCTCTGACTAGACTCTGAGGGAGGAAGGGGGAGTTCAAGGTGATGTAAGACAGAAGAGTTTTGAAACAAAAGGAGACAAGGATTGGTAAGATGATATGAATGATGGAGCATATCATGGAACAGGGTTACACCATAAAGAAATGACAAATATGAAGAATTCATAAAAAACTTGGGAAGATTCCCATGAACTGTTGCAAAGGAAGTAAACAGACCTGGGAAAGCAATTTATTGGATGATGACAATAATCATATAAAGGAAAACAATACTGACAGACTGAAGAACTCAGATCAATGCAGTGTCCAATCAAGACTGCAGAGGACTCATGGTGAAGCGTGTCTCCCACCTTTTGGCAGAATGGCAGATGACAATTGGCACAGCATGATATACATTTTCAGACATAACAAATGTGCTGACATGGTTGCTTGATTATAATTATTTGTTATGAGAGAGGCTCCAAACAAGTGTTTGGGTTTGTTGTTGTTGTTGTTTTTAAGCAGAGCATCAATAAAACATTTTAAAAACAGATTAAAAAAAACAAAATGAGTTCCTTAAGGAAAGAGATGAAGCAGAGGTGAGTCTAGACCCACCACTGAGGAAACTCTTTAGGGTAATAATTCCCATTTTTAGAGTGCTTTACAAAGTGTTTTCTTCACAACCACCCTGCATTAAGCAAGCATTACCCTCATTTTACAGATGAGGAAACCTGAACCAAAGAAGAGTTAAGTGACTTGTTCAAGGTCACACACCTACCAAGTGCTGGGAGCCATAACTCAAACTTGGGCCTTCCAGATGAGCTGAAGGAAATGGAGATGTTTAGCCTGGAAAGAGAAGACTTAGGGAGGACAGGATAGCTTTTGTAAAGTACCAGAAGGGCTGTCACAGAGAAAAGGAATTAGATTTCTTCTACTTGGCCCCAGAGAACAGAGCTATGAGCAATGGAGAGAAAAGTCTCCACAGAGGTCCACTGTATGAAAAAAACTTTCTAACAGAGCTCTCTGAAAGTGGGATGGGCTACCTCAGGAAAAAGTGACCACTCCATCACTGAAGGCCTTTAAGTGGAAGTTGGATGACTGCTTGTCAAGGATGTTATCAGGGATCTCCTGCTTACAGATGACTGCGAGGTCCCTCCCACCTCTTGATTCTAAGTCCAATCATCTTTCCACTACAGGCTAATAAATGTATATCAGACAAATTGGCTCAGACAAGGGGAAAAGATGATCCTTTTAGGATCCTGGAAGGAGCCATAGCCACTGAAATCTCCAGGGAGGTGGAAGTGACTCTAAGGTCAAGGAAAGATGGTCTGAGGGGGCAGCCAGATGGAGCAGTAGATAGAGCACCAGCCCTGGATTCGGGAAGACCTGACTTCAAATCTGGCCTCAGACACTTCATAACTTACTACCTGTGTGACCCTGGGCAAGTCACTTTGCAAAAAAAAAAAGAAAGAAAAAAAAAGATCATTGAAACCCAGGGAAGAAGTCTTTGTAGCCAGATATATATGGGCCTTCATCATCCAGGAAGAGTCAGAGAACACCAGATTGATTGTAGAATCAGAACCCAGAGCAGTACTAGGCCAGAGAGAAATGGATGCAGGTACCCCCGTCTTTCCCTCTAGTGCCTCAATACCGTAACCACATTCAAAAGCAACTTCTAAGAAGACCTTCACCCCGACAAAGCTGAAGCAAGGTTGGAATGAGGCTGGGACCCAGGAGCAGTCAGGAAGTAGGACAAGGCCTCTCCTGGGTCTAGCAGCCTAGTCATCTTTGGACTTTAGTTTATGCTTCATTATCTTGGAACTTCCTCATGGGATCACAAGATTTCAAGGGGAAGGGACCTTAGAGACTACCGAGCCCAAACCCCATCTTCACCATTCTACAGATGAAAAACTGAGGCCCAGAGAGGGGAAGTAATTTGATAAAGTCACTCCATTAGTAAGTGGCAGAGTTTAATTCCTCCTGACTCCCATGTCTAGTGCTCTGCTCTTTCTACCATATCACACTGCCTCCTAAGGAAGCTGTCTTGTAAAGGTTAGTATGGTCTTGCCCTGGCCATACTGAGGGGAGAAGAACAGCTCTGGCCAGACAGATACTGAGTAAGGCTGGGGATAGTGAAATTCAGTGATTGACCCAGCTTAGAATGGGAAGAAGCCCTGGAAGAATCCATGGAGCTAGGGTTGGCAGAAGAGGGGCAAGGGCAGGATGGGAGGGCCAGGGACAGCAGAGGGTGCCGAGTCTTGCCTGTCTTTCAGAGCAAGAGACAGAGCAGCCTCACAGCACAGAGGCTGGAATGTTAACATTGCTAGGCACATCCCTGAGTATTGGACTGTTGAGAAGAAAATGCTTTGTCAACGTTAAATCACATTTATTGAGCATTTTATCATCATCATGATTATTAAAATGTCACAGATCAGAGCCTTGAATGCTACAACTCACGTCAGACCTGCAGGAGTACAGAACGCCACAACCAGTCAGAAAGAAACATCCAGAAATCCTGTTTGCTGCCACACCCTGAGCAATGAACTGGCTGAAGCCTTCCTGAAAGGCTCCCCAGGACCCCCGAGAGACACTGCCAACAGGAAGAAAAATGAGCCCTGGAGAAAAGAGGCCTCCTCAGTAGTGCCACTTCCTCTCACCCCTCAGACACCATGGGGAGTCACTGCACCACTTGGCACCACAAGCCTTAGAGGTTCCTATATCCCACCATTAACCCTCTCCCCATCGATGATCAAACCTGGCTCTCTGCACACACCCCAAAATTAAGGGATGTTAATAAAAAGTTGATTCCTAGCTTCCTTTCTTCCTCTAACCACTTCCTGCCCCCCAAGGCAAGTCTCACAATTTTGTCTTCAAATAATGACTGGCAAGACCCTAAGAGGAAGAGACATAGAGACTGAAAGACAGAGAGGAAGGAAGAGGAGGGGAGAGGAAAGAAAGTGACCTGGACTTCTGCCCTGGCACTGGGGGAGACATTGAAGGAGGAGGTACAAGCGTCAGGGTCTTATAATCTGGACCTTTTTGTCCAACTTTACTCCTCCTTTCCCCAGCTCAGTTTTAACCTCATCACCACCGGGCTGGGTGTCTGCCTGTTTCCTGAGCTCTCTAAGAATATCCTGACCTTCCCCACCCACCCCAGCTTTCCCCAGACGGCGCCAAATTGACCCACAGACCAAGACCCAGACAGACAAACAGCAGAATACCAAATCGCTAGCCAGGGAGGGGCTGCTATGTGACATTCCTTTGACAGAACTGCTCAGGGACACTGTCATAGCTATGCAAAGCAACACTCAGAAACATGCCCACACAGATACAAGCAGGGTCTCACAAACACTGTCAGTCATGACAGGGACTTTGTATGTAGCCAATGACAGCCATAGGAATATATAAGCTTACACACAATCTAGTCTTTCATTTTACAAAATGGGGAAACTGAGGCCTAGAGATGTTATATGATATACCCTCTTCTGTGAAGAGGCCTTGTACAGAAGGCCAGTATAAAAGGTTCCTCCTCCCCTCACAACCCATAGAGCTTCATGAGGGGGAAGATGTCAGAGCCAGAGGTGACCCCAGCTATTGTCAATTAGAAGCCCCAAATGAAGAATAGGTCAGATAGAATGCCAAACCACTCTCTAGCAGAGGGAACCTACTAATTACATCCTGTCCCAGCCTCCATAATGGTAAACACCAAAATTCTTCCAGGAAGTCTACTCTGATTACACGCATACCCATTCATCTACTTCTTTCCACCCATGCATATTTATGCTTCAGTCTTAAAGATTCAAGGCTTTCCAAAGGCAAGAATCATCTTCCTCAGACCAGGGCTCTCCAAGGGCATGACTTCGTCTCACAATCAGACCTGAGTCTTCCCAGTGGAGAAAGGTCTGTTCCTCAGACTGGAGGCTGAAGTGCACAACCAGCCACAGCTGCTACTTCTCCAAATTTAAAGGGTTATTTCTGTCCTGAGAGCTGGTTTGGGAATAAGATGATGCTCACTAAAGACAAGGGGCACTCCCAGTCCAACTCACAAGCCTCAAATACCAGCACCCCTTTCCTGACTCTAACTCAGAGTCAACCTCCCTTTCCCAAGGGGACTGAAGTCTCACAAGACGGGAGATGTGGAGGGGGCGGTGGAGTTTCCACCATCACCTTCCTAAGGGTCTGGGGGATAACATGGGAGTGGGGAAAGGGCTAGGAGGGATAAAATGAGAGTTGTGAACCCCTGTTGGGCTGAGAAAGCAATCCTCCTTCCATGCCACCTCCCCTCCACACAATCCCAAGAAGCCAACAATCCCCAGCACAGAGCAAAGGACCTAGCAGAGGGAGATCGGAGGAGATGCCTACCCCTCCCATGCACGCCCCCGGCCACAGCTTCCCCGGGCCCCTCCCTCTAAGCTCCGCTCACGGGGGCTCCTCGGAAGGCTAGACAGGACTGGGAGAGGAAGGGAGAAAAGCCTAGTCAGCGGAGTTGCGGCGTTGTTGGGGGTTTTTAGGGGGCGGGGCTCTTCCGAAGGAGGATGAAGAAGAAAGGAGAAACGCCGGCCTGGAGAGAGCCCAGGGATGAGGGTGACCCGGGCGCGAGGGATGTGCAGATGGGGTGCAGGGGACGAAGTGGGACCTGCAACGCAGATCCAGGCCCCGTGCGGGATGGGACCCGGGGGAGGCCAGGGAGGGAGGCCGGGCTCGGCCGGGGACGCGGGATGCGCTGGGGACAAGGGCCAGGCGCGGGAGCGGACAGGGCGGGGGCGGGCCGCAGCGAGCCGGGGGCAGGGCCAGGCTCCGGGGCAGGGCCAGCGGGCGCTGGGGGGCAGCTCTGACCTGCAGGCGCCGCAGGTAGGCCGGGGGCACGTAGCCGGTCTCCCCGCTGCGGGCCCGGGTCGCCAGCCACCAGTGCGGGCTGCTGCGCTCCAGGATCAGGAAGGTCTCCCCCTCGCCGAAGGGCAGCGAGTTGGGCTCCGACGAGCGGAAGGCGTACACCGAGCGGTACATGAGGCCTGGCCGCCGCCGTCGCGGGCTGGAGGGTCCGGGAGCCGGGAGCCGGGGACGCCGGGGTCCAGGGGCTGCCGCGCGCCTGCTCCGCCCCGTGACACAGCCGCGTGCGCGCTCCCGCCTCCCACTGCCACCCCCACTCCCGTCGCGGAGCCCCGCCCCGGGGGCGCGCCCGGCCCACGCGCGAGAGCGCGGCCACGCTGGGTCTCCCGTCTCCCCAGGCCTGGGAGTGGGCGCTTCCACGCAGCGCCGGGGCCCGCGGACCACAGGACTGTCCCGAGATTGGAATCAGGAAACGTGTGAATAATTTGGAACAATGGCAGGCAGACACACAGTCACGCAAAGGGGAGGTGCCAAAGCTAAAATGACACACTCAATTATGGGCACCCTCCCCCCTCGCGTGCCCACCCCCCCAAAGCGACCGCCAGGTACGGATACCCTTTGTGTCTACATCTATTAAGAATATCACCTTGAGCCTCCACCGAGGTATTCTCTAGCAGAGGAAATAAGCTTGACAGGTCAATTGAGGGAAGGCAGTTGATGAAAGAGATTAACAAAGTAAAATGTGCAAAGAACCTGTGATTTCTTGCAACCAGTCTGTATCTTTTTTTTTAATTAATTAATTAATTTTGAATTATCAACAATCATTTCCATAGGCTTTTGAGTTTTTAATTTTTCTCCCCCTCCTTCCCTACCTCCCTCCCCAAGACGGCACACAGTCTGATATAGGCTATACATATACATTCCTATTAAACATATTTTCACATTAGTGATGTTGTAAGTAAGAATTAGAACCAATAGGAGGAACCACCAGAAAGAGGAGACAAAACACAACAGAAGAAAAAAAAATAGCAAATAGTATGCTTCGATTTGCATTCAAACTCCATAGTTCTTTTTTTGGATGTGGATAGCATTTTCCATCATGAGGCCTTTGGAGATGTCTTTAGATCCTTGTGTTGCTGAGAAGGGTTACGTCTATCAAAGTTAGTCATTGCATAACGTGACTGTTATTGTGCACAACGTTCTCCTGGTTCTGCTCACTTCACTCAGCATCAGACCATACAAGTCTTTCCAGGTTTTTCTGAAGTCTGCCTGCTCATCATTTCTTACAACACAATAACATTCTATTACATTCATATACCACAACTTGTTCGGCCATTCCCCAACTGATGGACATCCTCTCAATTTCCAATTCTTTGCCACCACAAAAAGAGTTGCTATAAATATTTTTGTACATGTAGGTCCTTTCCCCATTTGTATGATCTCTCTGGGATATAGCCCTAGAAGTGCTATTGCTGGGTCAAAGGGTATGCACATTTTGATAGCCCTTTGGGTATAGTTCCAAATTGCTCTCCAAAATGGTTGGATCATTTCATAACTCCACCAACGATGCATTAGTGTTCCAATTTTCTCACATCTTCTCCAACATTTATAATGTTCCTGTTTTGTCATGTTGGCCAATCAGTCTATGTGTCAATAGACTGAATCCCAGGTAGCTACTCATGGTACATAAAGATTAACACAAGGGCATGCAGCTAGGGGGCACAGTGGATAGAGTTCATGAATTAAAATCTTTGCTGTTGCTGCTATACATTGGAGGGGTAGCAGATGGCACAGTAGGTAGAATGTCAGGCGTGGAATCAGGAATGTCTGAGTTCAAATCTGGCCTCAGACACTTACTAGCTGTGTGACCTTGGCAAGTCACTTAACACTGTTTGCCTCAGTTTCCTCATCTGTCAAATGAGCTGGAGAAGGAAATGGCAAACCATTCCAATATCTCTGCCAAGAAAACCCTCCCCCCAAATCGCACTCAACTGAACAATAACAACATATGGTTATTAACTATCAAATAGCAAGATTTGAACCCAACTATTACTGACTACAAACCCAGCATGCTATCAAGTACACCACACTGCCTCCTGCTAGGCAAAGAACAATAATAATAATAACTATCATTTATATAGCACTTTTAAAGTTTGCAAAGCACTTTATAAATATTAGCTCATTTTATCCTTACAACATCCTGAGAGGTAAGTGCTATTATTATCCCCATTTTACAGATGCAGAAATTGAAGCTGAGAGATTAAGGGATTTGCCCAGGGCTACATAACTGGTCAGGCAGCTAGATGGCTCAGTGGATAGTGCATTGGGCCTGGAGTAACGAAGATGAGTTGCAATCCATTTTCAGACACTTACCAGCTGTGTGACCCTGGACAAGTTATTTAACCTCTATTTACCTTAATCTAAATCATTCCAGTATCTTTGCCAAGAAAACCCAATGGACAGTACTGGCATGGTTCACAAGGTCACAAAAAGTCGGACGCAACTGAACAACAACAACACGCCTAGTAAGTAAGTGTCTGAGGCAGAATTCCAACTTAGGTCTTCTTGACTCCAAGAACAAGGTAAAATCCGATTCATTCACACATGGAGATGGCACCAAAACTAAACCTTAAAAAGATTTTAAGAGGAGATTCATAAAGCACATTGGTATTCTTAAAGCATAGGTCTGACTGCATCATCCCCTTACTTGAGAAGCTCCAGGAGCTGATTATTGCCTCTAGGAAAAAATTCACTTTAAGCCCTTCATTGACTGTCTTTCCAGAAAAAAACTATTGGATGTGTTCTGAATATATCTCCCATGCCTGGAATGTTCTCCTTCCTCACCTCTTGGAATCCCTAGATTTCTCCAAGGCTTAAATGTTACCTCCTACATGAGGACTTTTCTTTAACTCATCTCAACATGTTGTATTCTTCCACCAGAATATAAGCTTCTTGAGGGCAGAGACTTTTTTTTTGTATCCTTGATATTTAGTACAGTGCCTTTCATATAGTGTACACTTAATAAATACTTGTTCAGTTAAGGTGATGAGGAGGGAGTGGTTTCCAGACATGGTAGACAACTTGTGCAAATATGCAGAGTCAGGACATGAAGGATTGAATTCTGGAAATACGTAGTAGTCTAGTTGGACTGGAATATACAGTACATGAAGGGAGATAATGAGGAAATAAGGCTGGTAATGTAGGTTGGAGCCAGATTATGGAGGGCGTTGAAAGTCAATCCAAAGAATTCATATTTTATCCTAGAGGCAATGGAGATCCCCAGGGAAATAACATTTTCAGACTTGTACATTGGAAAGATTATTTTAGAAGCTCTGTAAATGATGGACTGGATAAAGGAGAGACTTGAAGCAGGAAGACTAGTTAGGAGGTTATTACAATAGTGAAAGTAAGAAGTGATGCAGACTTGAGCTAAGGTGGTGGGTTAAGTGAGTAGAGTGAAGGGAATGGATGTAAGGGATGTGGAAATAGAACTGACAAGACTTAGCCAATATTTAGATGGATCCAGGGAGGGGTAGGGAGGAGTTAAAGATGACTGAGCAGATATCAGTGCCTTTAACAGAAATAGTAGGGTTGAGAGAAGGGGTAGTATAATGAAATTAGGTATATATTGAGAGTTGTGGTACCTTCTGCATGTACCATCCTGGAAACATGCCCAAGTAATTGAGCCCATGGTAGAGAAAACACTCTGTGGTGCAAACACCTGACTGAGCTCCAGCCAAGTCCCCTTTATGAGTTCCTTTGCCTAGCATCCCCATTTTGCCACTCGCCCACTAAAAGGGCAGGTTCATCAATTCTAAAAGAACCCAGACCTGTGTGGAGCAAAGATACGGTGCTGGCAATTGCATCCTAAGGAGCCGGTAGGTGGGGCAGTGGATACAATGCTGGACCTGGGGTCAGGACCTGTGTATACAGTCAGACTATGTTAAGTCCTGGAGGACCATGGCCTCTAATGACATGAGAGCAAGACTTCCTTTTTTCACCCTGTCTGGTTTGTTAAGCCTCCACTCTGATGCTATGGGACCAAATTATTTAAAGCTTAGGTTTTGGTTCATGTCTAGATTTCCCTAGGAGGTTGGAGTGGGGAATAAAAAAAAAATGTATTCATTGCACAATATGAAACAGGTATGATGCAAATATATATTTTTTTGTTAGGCAATTGGGGTTAAGCAACTTGCCCAGGGTCACACAGCTAGTAAGTGTCAAGTGTTTGGTCTGAGGCTGGTTTTGAATTCAGGTCCTCCTGACTTCAGGACCAGTGCTTTATCCGCTGCACCACCTAGCTGCCCCATTACTGAGGTGGTAACTTTTTTTTTCCTTTGGCTAGGCAATGGGGTTAAGTGACTTGCCCATAGTCACACAGCTAGTGAGTGTTATGTGTCTGAGTTTGGATTTGAACTCAGGTCCTCCTGAATCCAGGACCAGTGCTCTATCCACTGTGCCACCTAGCTGCCCCGAAAATATTTCTTTTTAAATTAAATTTTATTTTTTTCAATTATCAAGCATTTATTCTTTTCTTCTTCTAATCTCTCTTCCCCCTGATAAAACAAACAAAAAAAACCCCAACATAGTCAAGCAAAACAAATTCCCATAATTGCCATATTTAAAGATGTAGCTCTCATTCTGCATATTAGTTCATTAGTTCATCATCTCTCTGTCATAAGATGTGTAGCAATCTTTATCACTGGTCCTCTGGAATCATAGGTGATCATTGTATTGATCACAATGCTTAAATCTCTTAAAATAGTTCTATTTTGCAATATTACTATTATAACATAAATTGTTCTCCTTTCTACGCATTTCACTCTGGATCAGTTCATATAAATCTTCCCATGTTTCTCTGAAATAATTTTTCTTCCTTCTTTATAATACAATAGTATTCCATTATACATCTATACCATAATTTATTCATCCATTCCCCAACTGATGGGCACCTCCTTAGTTTTCAGTACATTCCTACTACAAAAAGAGTTGCTATAAATATTTTTGTATATATAGGTCCTTTTCTTCTTTCTTTAATCTCTTTGAGGTATAAGCCTAGTAATGGTATCACTGTGGCAGTGGATACAGACAGGGAAGAGAATAAACATATGTTAAGTGCCTACTAGGTACTAGGCACTGTGCTAAAGGCTTTTGTTTTTTTTTACAAACATTATTTCATTTGATCCTCAGAACAACCCAGGGAGGTAGGTACTATTATTATCCCCATTTTACAGGTGAGGAAACTGAAGTAAAGTGACTTGCCCAGGGTCACACAGCTAGAAGTGTCTGAGGCAGGATTTGAACTCAAGTCTTCCTGACTCCAGGCCCAGGGCTCTAGCCTGTGTAGGAACTTTTGGGGCACTGTTCCAAATGACTTACCAGAAGGAGTAATTACTAGCCCTAAGAACAGTGCATCAACGTAACTGTCTTCTTACAGCTCCACCAACATTTACCATTTCCTTTTTTGTCGACTTTGCCAATGTGATGGGTGTGAAGTTTAACCTCAGAATTGCTTTAATTTGCACTTTTCTCATTACTATTGATTTGGGGAATTTTTTTATCTGGCTATAGATAGCATGAATTTCTTCCTTTGAGAACTGCCTGTCCATATCCTTTGACCATTTATCAATTAGGGAATGATTCTTATTCTTATAAATATGAATCAATTCCTCATGTATCTTGGAAATGAAACCTTTATCATAAAAATTTGCTACAAACAATTTTTCTCCCAATTAGCCATTTCCCTTCTGATATTAGCTTAATTGGTTGTGTTGGTGGAGGGCCTTTTTAATTTATGTAATAAAAATTGTCCGCTTTACTCACTGTGGTCCTTCCTCTCCTATGTTTGGTCATTAACTCTTCCTCTTTCTATAAATCTGAAAGATAATTTCTTCCTTGCCCCTCTAA
This sequence comes from Vombatus ursinus, assembly GCF_900497805.2. Classification (NCBI taxonomy): domain Eukaryota; kingdom Metazoa; phylum Chordata; class Mammalia; order Diprotodontia; family Vombatidae; genus Vombatus; species Vombatus ursinus. Next base: position 25,639,554 of record NW_020954598.1, on the reverse strand, counting down.
TTTGTTTTGATGTGACCTTTTATGTTCATTATTTTGGAGTTTATCTTGACATAGGATGTGAGGTGTTGATCTAAATCTAATTTCTTCTAGATTGGTGTCCAGTTTTCCCAGATTTCTCTTCTTCAAATAGTGATCCTGTAACTCAGTGACTGTGATCTTTAAATTTATCTCACACTAGGAGACTAGGTTTGTTTGCTTCGTGTGTTATGTACTTAATCTGTTCCACTGATCAACCACTTTATTTCTAACTTTTTTTTTTTTTTTGCAAGGCAGTCAGGGTTAAGTGACTTGCCCAAAGTCACACAGCTAGTAAGTATCAAGTGTCTGAGGTCATATCTGAACTCATATATCATCTTCATGATTACTGCTTTGTGATATAGTTTGAGATCTAAAACTACTAGGCCCCCTTTCCTTCCCACTTTTTTTCATTATTTCTCTTGAGAATCTTGACTTTTTGTTCCTCTAAATGAAGTTGTCATTTTTTCTAGCTTAAAGCAATCCTTTGGTAATTTGGCATGACACTGAATAGGTAAATTAATTTAGATAATGCTGTTATTTTTATTATATTGGCTTGGCCTACCCATGAGCAATTAATATTTCTCCAATTATTTATGTCTGCTTTTATTTATATAAACAGTATTGTGTGATTGTATCATATAGTTCCTGTATACATCTTGATAGGTAAATTCTGAAGCATTTTATACATTCTGTAGTTATTTTACATGGAATTTCTCTATTTCTCCTTGCTGGTTTTTACTGGTGATGATTTATGTGAATTTAATTTATATCTTGCAACTCTGTTGTAGTTATTGTTTCAGTTCACTTTTAGTTGACTCTCTAGGAGTTCTAGATACCCAATCCTATCATTTACAAGAAGTGATCATTTTGTTTCTTCTTGTCTATGCTTATTCCCTCAATTTCCTTTCTTATTTTATTGATCTAGCTAGCACTTTTTTAATGTTCCAATATTTTTTATTAAAAGTTAAATTATCACCCACAAAAAGATATTAAAATACATAAGCAAAAATATTTTTAAAACAAAAATAATGATATATAAAACCACAAACCTACTATTTACAGCTTATTTTTATTGTGTGTATTAACTTTAATAAAATAGCATCACAATCAGTCTGTTTGGGGCCCCTCTGACCTACTTTTTTTTTCACTTCTGGGTGTGCTTTTGGATTTTGTGGGGCTATTATTATTTATATAGAGAGTGGGAATATGCTGGTTCAATTGAGTACTAAAAATATCACCAAAAAGATGAAATTTGCTATCTTAATACTCAAGAAACAACTGGATATTAATATGCGAGTCATTTAAAATCAGCTATCTCTATGTAGTTAGATGACCCAGGAGTCTACAGAATATATATATATATATGTGTATATATATACATATATATATAATTTTTATTTAACAATTTAAATAAGTTAATTGTTTAATATTTTATTAAATATAAAAGTTTAATTTGATATATAAACACCTGTGTGTATATATACACATATAGACAAATATGCATGTATGTATATATTATACAAACATACATATATACACATACATACATACCCATGTGTGTGTATATTACATGTATATGGAAGTGGTGAACGTCCCCACATACACTCATAGAGTAAATACAGAATAATTTGATGGAAAGGTTTTATTGCCAATGGAAGTTGCACTTGAGTTGTGCTTTGAGGATAGCTAAAGATTTCATAAGGTATAGCTAGCATTTTTAACACTATCAAATAGTAATGATGACAATGGATATTTGTGGTCAGTAAAGGACATGTTTAATATTGCTACTTGCTTATATTTGTGAGGTTTTTATGTCCTAGCTCATGGTCAATTTTTGTAAAGATGCCATTCACAACTGAGGACTCCTTTCCATTATTATTAAATTATTATCAGAGACCTAACATATCTAACTTTTCTACAGTTCTATTCAAGCCCTCAATTTGTTTTGTTGTTGTTAGATTTGTCTAGTTTTGAAAGGGGTACATTCAGGTTCCATGCTATTATTTTTACTGTCTATTTCTTCCTGTTACTCATTTAGTTTTTTCTTTCTTCCTTTCTTTTTTGAGGCAATTGGGATGAAGAGACTTGCCCAGGGTCATACAGCTAGTAAGTGTCTGAGTCTGGATTTGAACTCAGGTCCTCCTGACTCTAGGGCCAGTGCTCTATCTACTGTACCACCTAGCTGCCCCAGCTTTCTCTTTAATTATTTAGATGTTATAACATTTGGTGTATATGTTAAGTATTTAGATTAATTAATATCTTTTCGTGAAAATATAGTTTCCCTGTTAATTTTAAGTATATTTTAAAGTATATTTTTATGTATTTATATACATATATATTTATAATTAAGTATATTTTTGCTGTTGCCTTGTCTGAAATCATGGCTGCTACCTCTGCTTTTTTGAGTTCAGCTAAGGCAAAAAAGTTTTCTTTCAACTCCTTACTTTAACTCTGTGAGTTTTTATGTTTAGACTGCATTTCTTCTTTTTTTGTTAATTAATTTATTTTTAGTTTTCAACATTCATTTCCATAAGATTTTGAGTTCTAAATTTCCCCCCCTCTTCCCTCCCCATCCCCAAGACGGCATGCAATCTGATATAGGCTCTACATATACATTCATATTAAACATATTTTTACATTTAGACTGCACTTCTTATAAACAACATATTGTTAGATTTTATTTTTCAATCGATTCTGCTTTCCTTTCTTTTTATAGATGAATTCATCCCATTCATATTCAATTATGTCAAATGTGTATTTACTTCTATCCTACTCCCTTATACTTTACCTTCTTATCATAGATTCTCAGCCTTTCTTTATTTCCTTTTAGACCTCTCTTCACAATCCCCCCTCCAAGTTTAGGGTTTGTTTTGCTTATGACTAATCCATCCCTGAATCTACCCTTCCTCTTATTCCTCCCTTTCCTCTCTCTATGTTCCTTCTAGTTTTCCTGTTGAGTTGGATGTATTTCTACACCAAACTTTTATTGTGTGTATGTAAATATGTATGTACGTATATACTCTACTCTCCTTTTGACCAATTCAGATGAAAGTGGAATTCAAGTGACACACTCGCTCTTACCAAAGCTTCCACTTTTATATAGGCTTCTGCTTGCCCACCCAAATTATGTGAAATAAGTTCCCTTATTCTTTTCCCCTTTTCCCCCTAATATATCCCTTTCCCCCTCCTTTTTCCTTCTTCATTCAGGATCAACAGTACAACTATTAGGTCCTCTGTCTTATTTAACTCCCTCTGTGACTTCTCATAAGATTAGGGACCCTAGTATTATCCTTCATCTCCCATTAAAATGTGAACAATTCTTCCATATAAAATCTCTTCTGATTGCTCACTTGTATTTCTCTTTTAATCTTTCCCTTTCATTGGGTTTATATTTCAAAGTATCTATTCAGCTCTGGTCTTTTCATCAAGCTTGGAAATCATCTATTTCACCGCAAGTCTAATTTTCCTCAGTAGGATTATATTCAGTTTTACTGGTTAAGTTATTCTTGATTGCAGGCCTATTTCCATCTTTTGTCTTTTGTAATTTGCGTGCCATGCCCTCTGCTACCTTATATTTGTAGTTGCTAAATCTTGTGTGATCCCAACTGTGATTCCTTGGTACTTGAATTTCTTCTTTATGGCTGCTTAAAGTATTTTTTCTTTGACTTTGAAGCTCTGGATTTGGTGAGAAGGTTTCTTGGAATTTTCGTTTGGACATTTCTTTCAGTAAGTGATTGATGAATTCTTTTTATTTTCACTTTGTCCTCTTATTCTAGTATGTCTAGGCAGTTTCCTTTCATTATTTCTTAAAAACTGATATTGAGGTTCTTTTTTTTTTGGTCATAGCTTTCAGGTAATCCAATGATTTTTAAATTATCTCTCTTTGATCTGTTTTCCAGGTCAGTTGTTTTTAATATGAGGTACCTTAATTTTCTTCTATTTTCCCTAATCTTTTGGCTTTGTTTTAATATATGTTGTTGTCTCATTAACTTCTGTTTGGCTGAGCCAATGCTGAGGCTGAGATTCTAATTCCTCTGTTCTGCTTCTAGGTTCTAGCTCCCCAATTCTAGCCCACTGCTGTTTCTCAGTTCATGCCCAAATCATCTGCCTCCATGTAAAATTTGTGACTTTGTGTGAGAAAGATGACCTACTGTTGTTTCTTTTTAGATTTCTGATCCCTAATGGCACTTGTCTGAGATCTTTGTATAGTTGTCAGGAGAGCTGGGCTGCACTGCTTTTTCACATTTTGCCATTTTGACTGATCTCCTTTTAACAACATGGTTCTTAATAAATTTGCAACAATAATGTCCAAAACCTAGAAAAGTCTTTTGCTCTCAAAGGTTCTGTGGTTGTGACTGTTGAATGCAGTAACTACTTTGACCTTAGTGACCTCATAATTGGAGCAGGTCTTGTAATATTGCTGGAAACTCACTGCACCTGGAGCCTGTTGTTCTGGCTAGATGTCAATCATTCCACAGCTTTGGGCTATTTTGCAAAACAACTTAACTCCCCCTCCCCCCCTTGCTTCCCCTCCTGAGCACTCCTCCCTATTGAAGCATATATAAACCCTGCTCCTTTGGGGCACTCCTGCACTCCAGTGCCCACCAGTATCCTGAATTTCAATTCTCTTGACTTGATTAAAGACTCTTGTTGTTGCTTCTTTGGTAGTCCAAAGAAGGTTTGATGTGACCAAGTCAAAAGTGTTTCTATCTTCTGTAGGTCAGTACTCACACCTTGAGATGTTCTGTGACCCACTCACTTAACAAAGGTTTTGCAAAACTGGCACTTGAAAGTTTCAGCCATTTTCTTCTAACCAGAACAACTTTTTTTTTTTAATCAGTCTCTCGTCATATTCTTTAAGGGTCTTCACAAAGACAATGATATCATCAAAATAGACCAACATTTCCAGGTGGTTCATGTCTCAACTTCTTTCTTCATCAGTCTCTGGATAATGGCAGGTGTCCTTGAGAGGCTTTGGGGAATGAGCTCAAACTGGTAAAATCCACCTGGGCAGATGAGAGTAGTCACTTTGTCTTCCCTTGCTGTAGGAATCTGGTGGGAGCCTCTGTGTAAGTCTAACAGTGAAAACCACTGGCTGCCTCACAGACAGTCCACAGCATCTGGAACTCTGATCCACAATTATTCTTTGATTCAAAGTCCAGTGATATACACACATAAGCATTTTCTTCCATACCCATAGGTGATACCTATGGGCTGCTGAACTCCATGATGATGCTGTTTATCAGTGGGTCTTTGAGGTCATCCATCACAGATAAGGGGATTTTCCTAAATCACCTCCAGAATGGTGTAGTGTAGATGATCTGGATCCTGTGGGTTGCTTCTCAGTCACATTCCACATCTCACTCATGAAGTGAGAACACTTATGTCCTCTTGCTGAGCATCTGCCTCAACCTTTCCTTCCATTCTTCTAGTACTAGGGAATCACTAAAGTCAAATTTCGGTTCCATTTCTGAGGTTGTACAACCTAGTACTCCTATGTTGTTCACTTCATCGCTTATTTCTCCTCTCCTAAAAACCTCTGCACAGGCTGCATGGATGGTCAAAGTATGAAGGTATAAAGTCTCAGCTAAAAAAAAAATAATAAAGTCTCAGTTTGTTGTGTCAAGCATCCCATTAATATATTGAACAGATTGGAATTGGTTCCATTCTGTGCTGACACCCTTTTAAAATTTTTTAATTTTTATTTTAAAATTTAATATTTTATTTTTCCCAATTACATGTAAAAACAATTTTTAACCTTCATTTTTTTCAATTTTGAATTCCAAATTCTCTCCCACCCTTCCCCCCCTCCCCCTCCATGGAGAAGGCAAGCAATTTGATAAAGGTTATATATGTGTAGTCATGAAAACATATTTCCATATTAGTCATGTTGTGAAAGAAAATACAGACCAAAAAAAAAAAAACCAAGAAAAATAAAGAAAGTAAAAAAAAAACCAGTATGCTTCGATCTGCATTCAGATTCCATCAGTTCTTTCTCTGGAGATGGATAGCATTTTTTAATCCTAGGTCCTTCAGTGATGCTGACACTCTATTACTATATTGTAGACATATATGGGATTCTTAGATAGGAATGACTTTTGTCTCTTGGTCCTCTAAATCTAAGCCCTTGCAAAGTTCACAAAAGTATTTTTTCTCAAATGTCTTTCATAGGATGACTAGAACATGATGGTCATTTGCATTCCACTCTTCAGGAAAACAGTGAATTCCACAATCTCAGCCTTCAATGTCACCTCTGTGTGGTGTCCTACAAGTCCAGGTAGAATAGCCCCATAAGGAATAAACCATAAAGTCAGGCTCACTACTTTCACGGTCTGGAGTGACCTCATTCCTTCAAAGTCTCCTTCTTCCAATGCTAATTCTGTAGCTCTTATTCTGAACTAGCAAAGCTACCTTCTCATTGTCAATGTATCTAAGCCTGTGTGGGGCCATCTTCCACATAGCTATAACAGAAAGTAGTTCTGCCTTTCTGATTTTCTCCTGATGGCAGTATGCATGTATTGGTCTGGCATGGTCTGCATTCTCTTGTCCTTTTATCTTTCTAAGAAAAATGTTTGTTTGCTTTTTTCCCCATGGATATATCTCTCACTAGATTTTGTTTGTTTCTTTGGCAGATTGTAGGTTTAGTGTGACTCCTTTGCCCAGTTTCCATGATTCATATAAGAGATGTTTTGGTGATAATTGGGGTTGACTTTTTCAAGATAGGCTATCTTTGGGCCGCTTCCCAATTACTTGAATGACCATTTTTTACCCTGAAGGATTATCCTTAGTTTTGCTGGGTAGGTAATTCTAGGTTGCAGTCCTAACTCCTTTGCCCTCCGGAATATCATACTCCATGCCCTCCAGACCGTTAATGTAGAAGCTGCTAAATCTTGTGTTATCCTGATTGTGTTTCCACAGTACTTGAATTGTTTCCTTCTGGCTGCTTACAATATCTTCTCCTTGACCTGGGAACTCTGGAATTTGGCTACAACATTTCTAGGAGTTTTCCTCTGTGGATCTCTTTCAGGAGGTGATCGGTGGATTCTTTCAACTTCTATTTTGCCCTCTGGTTCTAAAATATCAGGGTAGTTTTCCTTGATAATTTCTTGAAATGATGTCTAGGCTCTTTTTTTGATCATGGCTTTCAGATAGTCCAATAATTTTTAAGTTCTCTCTCCTGGATCTATTTTCCAGGTCTGTTGTTTTTCCAATGAAATATTTCACATTCTCTTCTATTTTTTCATTCCTTTGGATTAGTGTTACAGTGCCTTGGTTTCTCAAATTGTCACTAGTTTCCAGTTTCTCCATTCTAATTTTTAAGGAAGTATTTTCTTCAGTAAGCTTTTGGACTTCCTTTTCCATTTGGCCAATTTTGCTTTTTAGGGCATTCTTCTCCTCATTGGCTTTTTGGACCTCTTTTGCCATTTGGGTTAGGCTATTTTTTAAGGTGTTATTTTCTTCAGTATTTTTTTAGGTCTCCTTTAGCATCACTCTCAGTTTTTCCTCTACTTCTCTTACTTGCTTCTCAAAATCCTTTTTGAGCTCTTCCATGGCCTGGGACCAATTAATATTTTTCTTGGAGGCTTGGGATGTAGGAGCTTTGGCTTCATTGTCTTCTTCTGGTTGTATGTTTTGATCTTCTTTGTCATCAAAGTAAGATAATATAGTCTGACTCTTTTTGCGCTGCTTGCGCATGATCTCAGCCAATTACTTGAGTTATAGACTCTTTGTTAAGGTAGGAGTCTGTTTCCAGTGTGGAGAATGTACTGTCCCAAGCTTCAGGGGTTTTGTGCAGCTGTTTTCAGAGATACTTCTAGGGACCTGTAAATTTTCAGTTCTTCCAAGGTGCTATGATCAAGGGCGAGGTGTTTACTCCTTTCCTGGCCTGTGCTCTGGTCTATGAGCACTCTTCTCTTTTCTGTCTTGGAACTGTGAGGAGGGTTTCCTCTCCACAGCCACTACAAGCTCCACCACGCCAGTGCTCTTCCTCGCCCCAGGACCACCACCCAGAACTATGACCCAGATCAAGCATGGGCAAAGCAAGAGAATCCTGCACCAGCAGAGAGATCCCCGCAATCCCCTTCTGATCAACCACTGGATTCCCCCTCAGTCTGTGGGTCAGAAGCTCAGGAAACAGCTGCTGCCCCAAGGAATGGGGCTGGGACCCCACGTTCCTCTCTCACCACTGTAGAAACAGATTTTTCCCACTGACCTTCTAAGTTGTCTTTGGCGTTCATGGGTTGAGAAGTCTGGAAACTGCCACAGCTGTCTGTGATTCAGTCCTCTGAGGCCTGCTCCAGGTTTGCTGCGGCCTGCGTGCCCACAGCAAACTGCATTCCTCATGCCGCCCGGCACAATATACCTTTCTGATCAACCATCCAGGCTGACTTTGGCTGGAAATTTGTTTCACTCTGTCTTCCTGTGGGTTCTGCTGCTTTAGAATTTGTTTAGAGCCATTTTTATAGGTATTTGGAGGGGTTTTGGGGAGAGCTCAAGCAAGTCACTGCTTTTACTCCACCATCTTGGCTCTGTCCCCCCCTTCCCAATTACTTGAAAGCTTTCACATGATTTCCTAATTCATCTGAGGCCAATGGCTGTTTCTTTGCTATAAGTCTTTAGTAATACCCATAAATCAAGCCATCCTTGTAGTTCTTTGTCTACTTGGGCCAATATGGTTATGTTTACTCTCTCATGGGGTACCATTCCTCTTCCTACCAATCTTCAAAGGTGACTGTCCATCTGTGGCAAGGTTTTGGATGACAATTTCCTTTTGCACTACATGGAAACACCATCTCCACCATTAGGTCAGGGCCATAGAACCACACAAATATCCTTGATATGTGATTCTTGGATTTCATTTCCTGAGAGCCTGCAGATATTCAAATGTTAGTCCTCAGCTCATCATGTCCCTCTTAGATGAATGCTAGCCTTGTAGGAGCCCTGTTTCATGCTTAGTGCAGACCTCTACTGTCTTCCCCATGAAGATAGAGGTCCCTTCCAAGACTATCTTTACCTTGAGCCTATTATATCTGTCTGCAACAAGATATCTGATCTCAATCCAACCCAAAGATAAAGCTTTTCTGTGTGACCTAGAGGACTATTTCTGTATGACTCAGGGGAACTAGACTAGTCTGTATACACAGACGAGCTATTTCTTTCTGTCATAGTGAACCTAGCTTTAGCCCTATCTAGAAGTAAGCTGTCCCTTTCTGACACAATGGACCTAGCTCTGACTTTTTTCATTTTCTTTTGACTTCCAAGATTCCCTTCAGCCTCATTGTTGTCAGCTATAAAAGGGAAGTCTATTTTCTCAACTCTACTCTGGGGCCGTTTGGGCATTGTAACTACATATCATTCAGTTTCTTTTTGTTGTCCTTTCTGTTTATATTTTTATCCCTAGTTATGCTTCTTTCTCTCTCCGTGCCTTGCCCTGCCCCAACATACCCCCATGGATTCCAGAGGCATTGTCATAGATACAAAGGAGAACCACAGGGCAGAGAAATTTATTGGGCTCCAATGTGCACAGTCACATGGGAGAGCCCCAGGTTCCTGGTTTCATTGGCCTTAAAAGTAACTTCCATCCAAGCTTTTGGGGGCTGGATAGGTGAAGAGGTAATGAGATAGAGAAAAAGGAAAAGGAAGACTACAAGGTACTTCAACTTCCGTGACTCTTCAGTTAAGCCTGACCGGGAACTTTTGATGGGCTATGTCCCTTGTGACTGAAAGTAGGAGAAAGCCAAGTAGCAAACTGAAATCTCTTTGTGGAACAGACATGGAGGCAGGGAGGTAAGAGTAAGATGGGAGGAACTGATTGGAGCCAACCAGAAAGGCGAGAGTAGATTGAGATAAACTGGCAGTTTCATTTGATGACAGTGAATGAAATCTAGCTTGTGGACTCTTTCTCCTCCATTTCCCCAGATTGCATGACTGAGGGAAGCCCTATTCCCTTTACTTGCCTAATTTCTTTCCTTCCCTTTTCCCTTCTAATAGGAACAGAGAAAGAGTGGGGGTACAAAAGATAGAGATAGCAACCAAGTTATAACACGATAGGAACCTGCTATTTATTATTTTGATGTCTATTTGCATTTGCAGCTAGGTTGTGCAGTACATAGAACACTGGGCATGGAGTTAGGAAAACCTGAGTTCAAATCCAGTCTCAGACAGTAAATTACTAACTGTCTGGTCCTGAGCAAGTCACTTAACCTCTATTTGCCTCAGTTTTGTCATCTGTAAAATAACACCTAACTCCCAGGGTTATTATGAGGATCAAATTAGATAAAACTCCTAGCATAATGCCTGGCACATAGTAAGCACTGTACAAATGTTAACTATTATTATTATAATCATCATCATCATCATCAGTTATTCTATGCTATTTGATACCAACAAATTATACAGTCAATAACACTGTTATTACAATTTGGGAATGTGTGACTGAGGGAAAGGAAAATCAGTCCCTGGGTGACAATGGAGCGTTGATCCAATTTGAGAATTTTGCAGTTGGGGGGGTGGGGTAGGGGGGGTATAATTTCTGAATATATTCCTGAGTATTCCTAATAGCCTGACTTTCAACCCTGAGAGAAAGTTAACAAGGAGATGAGCCCTTTGGGAGGGCATGGATGGATACACTTTTTGGCATCATTTGTAGCCTAGCAACAAATGACATACCCCGTACTTTTCTTCATATTGTCACTACAGGTATTTTTAATACCAGTTTTACAGATAAAATGGTGCTAGACTATGGAAGACCTAGAATACCAGGAAAAATATTATAAATTAAAGAAAGAGTGACCTAGTCCTCTATTTCTCTTTACAATGTATCCTACCAATATTCTGTTTTTCTTCTCCGTGTATCATTTGTTTGCGTGTTTCCTTCCCTCCCAGTCTTCACTGGGATCACTTCCCACCCTCATGCTTAATCATGCTGCCATTCCCTGGTATCTTGTGTCCTCTCTGATAAGAGAGCTGCTCCCTCCCCATAACTTCTTTCTCCAGAACACTGTATTCTCTAATTGATAATTTCCTGAGTGATTTATTTAGTTAATAAAAATACTAAGCTACTTCACTGAATCCATGATCTCATTTGTTTGGGTATTTTTTCCATGGATATAGATTGATACCTATTCATGACTTCACATCTTGTGCAATTCTTATTCACGTTGTTCCAAAAATTGTCCATAGTCCATTGTAAGTCTTCTTCTTTTTTAAAATAAATTTTTATTGATATCTTCTTATGTCACCTCCATTTTCAGTGTATTCCTCTCTCAATCTTCTTCCAGAGAGGTATCACTTATAACAAAGAATTTTTAAAAGAAGGAAAAAATTCATAAAACCAATCAACATATCAAAAAAGTCTGATGTTATATGGAATGTTCATATCCACATCCAGTAAGCAGAACCAAGAAGACAATATACACGAAGACTACAGCAATGTAAACAAAAAAAAAAATCTCACACACAGAAAAATCAGAAGTGAATGCTTTGTGCAAAAATTTTAAAATAAATTTTTATTGATGTCTTCTGTTTTTTACACCATCATAGTTATTCCCAATATCCTTCCTCTTCCCCTCTCTGAGAGCTATCTTATCAAACATAGTACTTTTTAAAGAAGAAAAAAAATGAGTACAACTAATAGATATATTAAAAAGTCCAAAAACATGTGCAATGAGTTAACACCTGTGGACCTCCCTTCTCCATGAAGGGGTAGGTTGGGAGTATCTTCTCATCTCTCTTCATTCAAGCCCCACTTGATCTTTATAATTTTGCTACGTTTACTTTTGATTTTTTGGAATGTGTTTTTTCCCCCATTTACCTTTGTTGAAGTTATTATGGTGTGTATTTTCTTGACTGTGTTTACTTCTCTCTGCGTGAGTTCATGTAGCTCTTCCTTGCTTCTCTATATTCATCACACAATATTCCATTACCTTCATACCAGAATTTATTTAGCCATACCTCAGTTTATGGGCATCTACTTTGTTTCCAGTTCTTAGCTATCACAAAAAATGCTACTATAAATATTTTGGAACAATGGGGACTTTTTTTTCTTATCAATGACTTTCTTGGAGTATAAGCCCAGTAATGATATCTCTGGTTCAAAGGATATGGATATTTTAGTCATAATTCCAAATTGCTTTCCAAAATGGTTGTACTAATTCACCATTCCATCCACAAGGTATTAGTGTGTCTATCATTCTACAACTCCTCCAACATTGATTGTTGCCATTTTTGACAATTTGCGGGATGTGAGGTGAAACTTGAGGCTTGTTTTGATTTGGATTTATCTTATTATTAGTGATTTGGAGGATTATTTCATATGGTTGTGAATACTTTGCAGTTGTTTTGAGAACTGTTTCTTCCTATTCTTTAACTACTTATTTACTGGGGAATGGCTATTAGTGTGTGTGTGTGTGTATACATATATATATATATATATATTTATATATACACACATATATACATATACATACATTTAAATACACATGTATGTCTGTCTGTCTGTATGTATGTATGTATGTATGTATGTATCTTGGATATTAAACCTTTACCAGAGAGATTTGAATCAAAGATTTTTTACCCTTTTGAGTACTTCCCTTATCTTAGATGCACTAATTTTTTTCTGTACAGAAATTTTTCAGTTTCATGTAATCAAAGTTATACTTTATTGGTCTAAGCCAAATAACTGCCAGACTGATTTCCAATTTTCTCATTAGTTTTTTTTAATCAAATAAGGATTTTTTTCCTAGGTAATTTATGTTTTCCTCTTTATCAAACATCAAGTTATTGAGTTCCAGCATTTCTGATTCTCTCGTCTAGTCTGTTCCATTGATCTATATCTCTATTTTTAACCAATACCAGATAATTTTGATGACTGCTGCCTTGTAAAGTAGTGTGAAGTCTGGAAGAGCTATTCCCCCTTCATCACTATTTCATTTCATCATTTCTTTTGATATTCTAGACCCTTGTTTTTCCAAATGAATTTTTATTATCATTTTATCAAGTTCTTTTGAAGTATTGCCTTGGTAATTTGATTGGTATATCATTAAAAGTATAAATTAACTTTGGTAATATTGTCATTTTTATCATATTGGCATGGCCCAGTCATGTGCATTGAATATTGCTCCAGCTATTTAAGTTGTTTTTTTAATTTTTTAAGGATCACTTTGCAATGATATCTATACAAGTATTTTGTGTGCTTTGGTAGGTCTATCCCCAGATATTTTATGTTAGGTCTATCCCCAGATATTTTATGTATCTTGTAGTTATTTGGAATGGGATTTCCCTTTCTATTTTTGCTTCTTTGGTTTTCTTATTATCATCACCAAGAAATGCTGTTGATTTTTGAGGATTTATTTTGCAGCCCAAAACTTTGTTGAAGCTATTGTCTCAATTAGTATCTTTGCTTATTCCCAAGGATTTTCTAAATCATCATATCATCAGCAAATAGTGATAGTTTGAATGTTGCAAAATTACAAAGAACAAACATGGCTTGAAAGAAGAGACATGAGAAAACACTCCCACACCAACCCTTAGCAGAGCTGGGAGATCTATAAATGTTGCAAATTGCAAACATTTTCAGATTTTTAAAATACACTGGTCAGTTATTGCTCATTTTTTTTTCCTCTTTCTTTCTTGTCTTAAAAATACTCTCTGTTATATGGTATGGCTCTCTAGGTGGGGGAGGGGAGGGATTCTGGAGGAAACTGTGGTGATATAAAAGACATAAAAATGTATTTTGAAAAAACTCTAGAAATAATAGGAATCAAATAGACTTTTTCTTAAGATAGTAAATAATAACTGTATAAATCCAAACATTATATATAATGGAGAAAAGTTAGAACCATTTCAAATCAGAGTGGGGTAAAGCGAGGATGCTTATTATCATCACTACTATTTATCATAGGACTAGAAATTCTGGTTATAACAATAAGATAAAAAAAGAAATTGAAGGAATAAGCAAAGACAACAAAGAAACAAAATAATCATTTTTTCCAGATGATATAATGAGTTACTTAGAAAAAAAACCCCAAACAAAAAAAATAAATAAATAAATTCAGCAAAGTTGCAGGATATAAAATAAATCCACATAAATCATGAACATTCCTGAATGTTATCCAAAAAAATCCATCTAGAAGAGCTAAAAAGAGAAATTCCAACCAAAATAATTAGAGAAGTTATAAAATATTTAGGATATCTACCAAAATGAACTCAGGAACTATATGAATTCAACTATAAAATACTCTGCAGAAATAAAGACAGACCTAAATAAAAGAAATAGTAATTTCTCATGGGTAGGTTGAGCCAATATAATAAAAATGACAATACTACCTAAAACAATTTATTTATTGTAAAATATCATACCAATCAAACTACAAACATATTGCTGTATAGAGATAGAAAAAATAATTTTAAAAATGTATCTGAAGGAACAAAAAGATCATGAATCTTAAAGAAATATTAAAAAAAAATAGGAAGGGTGGAGGTGGTGTGTATAAGTACCATATCTCAAACTATACTATAAAGCTGTAATCATTAAAACAATTTGGTATTGGTTAAACAATAGAGAAGTCAGATTAGGTATACAATATACAGAAGAAAACAAACACATAAATACAGAATTCAACAAATGCAAAGACCCCACTGCTTGTATAAGAACTCACTATTTGACAAAAACTTCTGTGAAAACTGGACAGTATTCTGGCAGAAATTAGGTTCAGACCAATACCTCATATTGTATGCCAAGATAAGCTCCAAATGGATACATGACCTAGCTATTAAAGGTCACATCATAAACAAATTAGAGGAGCGAGGAAGAAATTACCTTTCAGATCTAGAGAGAGGGAAAGGGTTTATGACTAAGTATTGCATACAGACGATCACACAAAATAAAATTAATATTACCAGGGATCATGTGATCAATAAGATGGTAGACTAGACATTTTTTTTTAATCCCCATGGCTTCTCAAACCTCTCCAAAGCAGAAATTATGCACCAAAGGCAAAGCAAATTCAACTATCTCCAAGATCTAAGACACCTAAAATCCAAAGGGTTAAAAAAAATTCCCCAAACTCAAGAACTGACACTGACCTTGAGCTCACTCAGCATTGCTCCCCCATATCCCAAATCTGCATCAGCAGAACCAAGGACAGAACACAAGTTTACTCCAAAACCCTTACTTACACCCCTCCTGGCCCACTTCTTTCCAATGCCATAGAGATACTGGCTTTAGGCTGCACAAGTTTGCTCAGGCTTCAATAGCCAGTATGGCCACAGCCCTTCAGGAGCAAAAGCCTGCCAGAGACTGTAACCCAAAAGCACCAGTGTTGCAATTGGCAGTGCCAGAGAAAATAGCCTCTGCTAGTGCCAGGGAAAGCAGGCTCTAAACTTCTGGTACCAGGTCAGAGAACTGAGGAACAGAGGGAGTAGGATAAATTACCAGGACAGGATACCATGTGGGAGAGGAGGGCTGTGAGCACTTCACCAAGCCTGAGGGAAAGAGCATAGATCCCAGCTGGGGCCAGATCTGACCATCCAAAAGTCAGTTGGAACAGAAACGTAGGCTGGTGAACTATGAAGTGCCCAGTGTGGGAAAAGGCTGAGACACTTGAGATCCAGCCTCCAAAGAAACCAGAAAGGAGAGAGTCAGGAAGTGAATAATAAGAAAAATAAGGGAGAAAAACGATGGAAAGTACCAAAGATCCTTGATCACAAACAGATAAATCAATAGGAAAAACTGTAACAACAGAAAGAAATATGGCCTCTAGATCTAGTAAATTAGTTCAGGCATCTATAAATAAATACTGCAAAACAAAGGAAAATGATTCAACCCTTGAGACAGAGGGTCTTGAGGAAAATAAGAAGCAACAACATGCTGTTCCTGAGTTATTTAAAAGAGAAATGAGAATTACGAGAGCAGAATTTATGTCCTGAACAACAAAAATAATAAGCAGAATAGAAAAATTTGAATCCGAAAAGCCAAGCTTCAACCAAATAAACAAAAGAGAGAACAATAGATTGGGCATGCAAAATATGTAAAGGTGAAGGAAAACTTAGAAGAAAAGAAAAAAAAAACCAAAACCAAAAACACCAGAAAATATGCTCAGTATCCTAACAAAACATGATCTCAAAGACAGAATGTATAGAGACAAGCAAAGGATCTTCCAGAAGAACATGACAGAACAAAAAACCTTAACACCACAATGAAGGAAATAATAAAGGAGAACTGCCTAAGAAATTCTGAACATAGAAAATGATATTCCAATTGAAAGAATTCACAGATTTCCTCTAGCAAAAAACCCAAGTCTGCAAACTCTAAGATACACAGTGGTTAAATTTAACAATTCAATTCAGAAACAAGTTTTGTAAGCCATCAGGAGAAAGACCTTCAAATAAAAAGGAACAGACATTTGAATAATACGAGACTATTCCTGCACCCACTAGAAAAAAGGAGGAGAGAATGGAATAATGTATTCCAAAGAGCAATGGAACTCAGGATGCAACCCAGTGTGACCTATTCTGCAAATCTGAGCTTAACCATACAAGACAAAAGATGTACTTTCATTAATAAAGAAGAGTTTGAAACATTTTAGAAAGAAAACCAACACTTGAGGATATTGTTTCTCAAACACCTCAAAAAACAGAAATGTGGAAAGAGGGAATAAATACAGGAGGCAAGGACAGAAAGATGAGTAAGAGACTTTTTTCCTTTTTTTTTTTTTTTAGGCAATTGGGGTTAAGTGACTTGCCCAGGGTCATACAGCTACTAAGTGTCAAGTGTTTGGTCTAAGGCCGGATTTGAACTCAAATCCTCCTGACTTCAGGGCTGGTGCTCTATCCACTGCATCACCTAGCTGCCCCTGAGACTTCTTTCTAAAGGCAGAAAAGGGGCCAGCAAGGTGGTGCAGCAGATAGAGCAGCAGCCTTGGAGTCAGGAGGACCTGAGTTCAAATGTGGCCTCAGACACTTGTCACGTACTAGCTGTGTGACCCTGGGCAAGTCACTTAACCCCATTACCTACCCCCCCCAAAAAAACCAACAAAAACAAAACAAAACAAAACAAACAAACTAGTGCAGCCCTTAGAGTCTGTTCTAAAGGTAAACAAGGAGACAGGGGTGAAGGTGGAAATCTGGTAACAAGTGAAGTGACAGTGTCACACAAGTGATGGTGAAAGGACATGCCTGGGGGACTGGGTGGTTAGAAAAACTACTTGTCCTCAGAGGAGAGGGCTGGAATCCCAGGGAGCTCCTACAGAGTGGAAAACTATGGACACAGAAAAAAGTTCAACAGGAGAAGGCATAGATCAGTGGTGGGGAAGGAGTCTTACCATGGGGTAGTGTCCTCTCTGACACCTGCAATAACTGGCATTATTCTGAGAGTGAGGCACAATGGAAAAAGAGAAAATCCATGGGGTAAGTTCTATAAGGCAGTGGCAGAAAGGATCTAGAGTGGAAAGGCTAGAATGGATACCTTGGAAGCTTTGATTGCAGATAAATATATACAAAATATATCTAAATTAAATATACAGTAATGGGATTTAGGGAGACAGGAACAACTAATGGAACCGGGAAAGATCTTCGCCATATATATATATTTTTTTGATGAGGCAGTCAGGGTTAAGTGACTTGCCCAGGGTCACACTGCTAGGAAATGTCAAGTGTCTGAGGCTGGATTTAAACTCAGGTCCTTCTGACTCCGGGGCCAGTGCTCTCTCCACTGCACCACCTAGCCACCCCGAAAGATCTCTTTAAACTGTTTCTTTTGCTTTCAGAAAACCCTGAAAGACTTACATGAACTGATGCAAAGTGAAGTGAGCAGAACCAGAAGAACATTGTACACAGTAACAGCAACATTGTATGACGATCTACTATGAGTAACTTAGCTATTCTTAGATCCAAGAAAATTCCTAAAGACATATAATGAAAGGTGCTGTCCATCTCCAGAGAAAGAACTGGTGGAGCCTGAATGCAGAATTGAAGACAGTTTTTCTTTACTGTCTTTTTTTTTTACTTTGTCATTCATAAAACTTTATTTTTAAATCTTATTTAATATTTCATTTTTTCCCAATTACACATAAAACAATTTTAACATTCTTTTTTTTCACATTTTGAGTTCCAAATTCTCTCCCTACGCTCCCCACCTCATTGAGAAGGCAAACAATTTGACATAGATTATATGTTTAGTCATGCAAAATACATTTCCATGTAAGTCAATCTGTGAAAGAAAACATAGACACAAAAGACACACACACACACACACACACACACACACAAAGAAAAATAAAGTAAAGAAAAAGTATTTTGATCTGCATTCAGGCTTTAACCAGTTCTTTCTCTGGAGATGGACAGCATAAGTCCTTTCATCACATATCCTATAGAATCGTTTTGGATCATTGTATTGCTGAGATACTTGTCTTTTTTTTTTTTTGTCTGTGTTTTCTTTCATAGCATGACTCATATGGAAATGTGTTTTGCATGACTACACATATATAACCTATGTCAAATTGCTTGCCTTCTTAATTAGGGAGGAGGGGAGGGAAGGGAAAGAATTTGAAACTCAAAATTTGAAAAAAGAATGCTAAAATTGCCTTTACATGTAATTGGAAAAAATGTTAAATTAAAAAAATTCTGTTTCCTTAAAATATCTGTTCAATTGAATAAAAATCAACAAATATTTATGGGGGAGAAGAACATGCTAATGACCTCCAGATAAAGAGGCATATTTATTAACTGTTCCTTTTTCTCTCCTGCTTTTATCTGGTTACATATTTCTTTCCCCTCTTTTTTTCCTCTCAAATAGACTCCCCTTTCCTCTCCTCCCCTTCAGCTATCTGTTCATTCATTTTTTAAATTTCTTTTTTTTTGGAGGGGAGGAATGGGCTTTGCAAAAAGGATTTTTCTCACTCTCCTCATTATTCATCAAATCTTTCTCTTTACTTTAGGCCCTCATTTTCTCTGACCCATGACCCCTATAATTAGCTCTCTTTTCTGCAATCAAAGATTTAAAGATATCTCAAACCAAGCGCAAAGTCAGACAGCCCTAACCTGAGTCAGAGAGCCAGAAGAATAGACTTAGGACTCTGAATTTTCTTTTAGCCAAATGGGGAAAAGCACTTGGCTTTTAAAAAAAATCTTTGAGGAAACAACAAAAAATTAAATGAAAGTCGTTCAAGGTAGACAAGATCAATGAAGGTATACAAAGTGGAGTCACTGAGGCTAAACAGCTGTGTGGGGTTTCTTGGAATTTTTTTTTTTTTTTTTTGGCAATTGGGGTTAAGTGACTTGCCCAGGGTGACACAGCTAGTAAGGGTCAAGTGTTTGGTCTGAGGCGGTTTTGAACTCAGTCCCACCTGACTTCAGGGCCAGTGCTCTATCCACTGCGCCACCTAGCTGCCCCTTCTTGGAATATTCTGAGAAAAGATTCCATATTAACTGATTATTGATTATAGCAAGTCAAGCATGTGCTTTCCATTGTTGTGTTCTGGGGTAGCAATGTTTCTCCAAGGAAAAGTACCTTCATTCATAGTTCTCCCAGATAGTAATATCTAGCCCATCCATAGCCCTTTGCAGTAATGTCAAGCTCTCTAGAAGTACAACAAAATAATATGGAACTAGAATCCTGATTCCATACTTGGAACTTCCACCTACTGGTTCAGGTTTGGCCCTTTGGGACCAACCAGAACAAGTTATCCATTGCTTATTCATGTAGCTCCCCCCCTCCACCAAATACTTGAAGATAACTATCACACTCCGTAAATCTTGCCTTCTCCAGGTTAAATATTCCTGTTTCCTTCAACCAATCCACATATGGCATGAACTTGAGGTCCCTCATTATCCAAATTGCCCTCCTCTGGAACCCTCCACTTTATCAATCTTCCCAAAAATGTGAAAGGACAATGAGTAATAATGGTGGCTCCTACTGGGGTCTACAATGCTAAGAGGAGAGAAAAATTTGCTGGGGACAGCAGAGTGATGACCACCACCAAGATATTAAATAATGCTTGAATCCAAGAACTATGAAAACACAGGAGCGAGTGTGTGGCACACTCTTTTGGGAGCGATTTAAAAGCAGTGACAGCAGCTGTTACTACCAAAGGCTCCAACCCTTCAGGTTCTGGAGCCATGAAGCTCAATGGAGTTTGCTTCCCAAACTACTTGGAGAATAGAAGTGGTTATGAATGTGTGAGATTTCTCTACTATTCATTTCAATCCCAGTGAAATGCTTTAATGATTCAGTGCTGCCTTTTGCCAGTGTCCTATTGGTTTAGTGGGCAACTAAATATCTAGACCTGAGTGATTTCTGTGGCTCTCTGACAAGTCCTCTCTCCAGCAGTAATCCCTCCTCCAAAAATGAGCCTAAGTCTTGCACCTGACCTTAGGGCTCCTTTGTTTCCCCTACTGCCTTCTCCACCTGCTCCACCAGACTTCATCAAGGCCATGAAGGTCAATGTCAGCCCCAGCAGGCCCAGGCATTCCCTATCACAGACACCTATGGACATACTAGTAGATGTTCCAGGGACTGGTAACCATTTCAAGCTTGGACAAATGGACAGATAGCTGCCCCGTAAGTAGATGGATAGACAGACTGGTAAATGTACCAGGGATGGAGAGACACAAAATTAATTGTCCCAAGGAAGGACAAATACAGGCTGCTATTTGTCCCAGACATAGAAGGCTAATTGTTTCAATGATCAAGTGTCTAGACTAACTCATGTCAGGAAGAGTTGTGTAGCCTAGAGAAAGAGAGTGCCTAATGCAGAGGACTCAGTATGGTATAGGGGAAAGACTTGGGTTCAAAATTTGCTTCTGCTCCTTAATGCCTGTGCGAACTTAAGTGATAACAGTAACCCCTGCTTCTATAACTATAATAGTAATTTTTTCTATAGAACTATAAAAAGTTTACAAAGAGCTTTCCCCACAATAATCCCATGAAGTATGTAGTATAGGTATTATTATTTCCTTGCAGATTAGGAACCTAAGGTTCTGAGACCGACTTGTCCAGGGTCAGGTGTTCCAACTCAATGCTATATCGCCTCTCTGGTCTCACAGATAGCTTTCCTATCTATAAATATAAGAGAATTTTAATGGCTCAGTGGTCTCCAAAACATGGGTGTGTATCACAAGATGATCAATTGGGGGATGGGAAGAAAATATTAAAAACTATTTCTATTTTTAGCTAAGAAATAAGAAACTAGTTTTTACTAATATGTTATAGATTAGTCGTGATGGTCTTACTCAGTCCATGTCAGTTCCACACGTGGTATGAGAGGTATGCTGAAAAGAGTTGGAGTTCCAGAACAGGGGAAGGTTGAGTGCAGCATTCATTTGTTCATTCCCTTTCAGTGTACTGCATATATATGTATATATTATAGTTTATATTTGACCAGTTTATTAAGTGGGTGTGTTAACAGATCACACGATATAGTTTTGACTAAATGAACCTTCACCAGACAAGTGTAGTTTCCTAAGAAACTGCAGATTGAAGATAATAATACCACAAATAAAAGTGAATAAGGGCAGGGCTGACCCTTTTAGTATAAATTCTCTACCTGCCATGATGATTTAATCAGATTTAACATCCCAAATAAAAATTATCAAGATTATTTGAAAAATGGATTTACATCTACTATCATTAACAATGAACTATTGGCCTATCATACCTTGAGATATTAGCTAATAATATAAAGCCATCATAATTAGCAAGATGTTTTAAAACTAAGCTTTTGTGGCTAACAATAATGTAAGCATGTTACCTAAAAAACTCTCTTGTCTGCACATTAAAAGCCTAGATGAATTTTATAAGCTGTTTCAGAATCTTTATAAGAATTTGTGAGTTTCGAGCTCCTTTGTTAAAAATATAAAAATGCAATACCTTCTTCTGGCCAGTTTGAAAGAACAAGTGATGGATGTGGGGAAGATGGGGATTTACTAACCAAGTTTAACCAAAAACCTTATCACTGGACTGGACTGAAAAACAAGTATCCGTGATTTAGTAGGCATAGCCAGCAATGCACTTCTTCCATTTGGATCTATGCATGTCTGTACTTTTTCCCCCCCAAATATGACAGCTATTAAAACCAAGAATCAAAATAGGTCGAACTTAGAACTGGATCTTTAAATGACTGTCATAGTGGTAAAACCAAGATTTTAAAAAATGATAAAGTATATTTTTCTAGTGCTGTCTTTTAAAATATTAGTATCTGGAGAGAGTAAAGGTTTTTTATATTAATAATTTTAAAACATTTTATCTCATTTGGTTTATATTTTTGTGTACATCTTATACAAATATTAGCACAGTAGTACATATGTATCATTTATAAGTAAACATACATTTATTAGTAGTGGATGGTCAAAAATGTTTTACTGATAGAGGTGTGTCGTTAAAAAAGCTGGAATACCACTGGACTAGATGATCTCTCTGGTTCCTTCCAACTTTATATAAATCATTTGAGTTAGACAGCCTCAGGCCATAGGTGCAATTAACTTGAGTACTTGCTTTGGTTCAAGAAGTGAAATGGGAGGAAACATAAACTCTCCATAAGATTTCCAGTGAGTTAGTGGAACAAGGAAAAAGATGTGGTTTGACTGTCCAAGCAAAAGATAATTCTGCTTCCAAGGGTAGGGTAATTTGGGTTCTACAAAAAAGCACCTGTGGGTCAGGCTCACGGGCTACCTGTATCTCCCATTTTACACTTGCTGGGACCAGATTTCATTAACTCTCCTTGTTCCCTACCCTTCAGACCTCCTACAAGGTAGGGGTAGGGGTAAGAGTGCTTGACTTAAGAGACAGAAAACCTAAGGGACTGAGCCTTGGCTGTGTCACTTAATAAGTTACATGACCTTGAGCAACTTGCCCTATTCTGGGCTTTAACTTTTTTTTTTTCTATAAAATAAAGCTAGTGATACTGGCACTATCTGCCTCACAGGGTTGGGAGGAAAATGCTTGTTAGTCCACTAGGAAGTACGCTTTTATCATTAGGTGGACCAAGTGACCCAGAGGAATAGTAACAGTGAAAAAAGTGACACACCACTCCTAGCTTAACCCTCGGCACACCTAGGTCTTTAGCATTCCTACCCCAACGGCCTGTGATCTGTTTTTTGCACGGGGTATACTGGGAAGCCCCAAATAAGCAAACAACCTGAGTTAAAACATCCTCTCAGGTTACAACCACCACAGTATCCAAGGCTAGGGATGTCAAACTCAGCTAGAAACTAAGGCCGCTACACTACATGACAATCCCTGTGGGCCACAGGGTGACTTAGTTTGAAAATGTAATATTATGTTTTATTATACCTTGCTGAATATTTCCCAATTACATTTCCGTATTTGGTTTGAGCTGCACTTGGGAGTGGTGTGGACCATACGGAGCATCTGTTTTGACATCTTTGTTCTAAGACCAATGGGGTCTCAGGCCACCCCCCTCCCCCACCCCAGAACTGTGCAGGCTGGGAACGCCCAAGAGAGCAAGAAGGGACAAAGAGAGGAATCTGGGATAGCTGTTCAGGCACTAATTACCACATGCCCCACCCTAGGTCTCTCAGGGCCCAAGCTAAGTTCCCCTTGGTGGGCACAGGAGGATTTGGGAGCTGCTGCTGCTATCTTGTGCTTTTTGGGGCTCAGAGTTCCCAGAGTAAACTGTTGATGAGAGATGTCCGCTCTTACCCTGATGTAGCTCAGAACCATAATCCACAGTTTCTGGGGAGCTGCCAATAACACAAACCCCACCAGGAATGACAGCCGCATATTTACAATGAACAAAAATGTTTTATTGGAACATATACACACAGGGAAGAAAAGAGGTATCTGCATCATCAAATATGGAATGTTTAAGAAATAGGTAAAATAAATAAAGACTCCAAGGTTTGTGAGCTCCAGTGGCCCCTCCCCTATACTCCCTGGGGCTCCTTCCCAACCCAGAGCAGCTAATACTCTGGAATACAAAGAGTCGCAACAGTGCTCTCTGCAAACAGGTATGCGTTCATCAAATGGTTTATTCCCCACTTTCATCACTTATTTCTGTAATAATATCTATTAAGCTTTGAAGTCCAAAAATGTAGCCTGTGTCCTGGCCTTCATGCACGATGCTGTCCTCTCCATAGTGCCTGCAGGTAGTATGGGCAAAGTCTATCATGCGGATATCCACTGTGCTGACAGCTGGTTTGTAGGCATAGGCTCCTGCCGATTCATCTGATGATTCCTCAGACAGATCCTCCAGGTCCTCGGGGTCAGAGTCCACAGCCACCTCTGGCAGCTCCTTGCCATCATAGATGATAAGCAGTGAGCTGGAGTAGAATCGGTAGGACTCTTGGGTTTCTAACACTGATTTCAGCTCCGTCAGTTTCTTTATGATAGGCTCAAAGAGTTCTCGGCGTAGGTACCTGCCATTATGAAAAAACTGGTAGAGGGCTTCCTTGAACCCCTGGACAGAGAGCTTTCTCCCGTGGTACTTGTTCATGAACATGAGCTGGCCACTCCCTGTCTGGTAGACCTGCAAAGGAGAAAAAATGTCAAGCCCCCCCAGATTAAAGAAAGGTCGTATGCAAGGGAGGGCAGGTTGTCCTGAGACACATCACTCCTCCCTGAATTTAGAACCTTAATTACTTAAAGGCTTTTTCTGCCCTTGGCCTTTTCCATTGGAAGAGATCTGAGCCAAAACTTAAATTGGAGCAGTAGATTTGCACAAAGACCTGCAGGGCTTGTTCCACAAACTGGCCAGATGACCAAATAATCACTCCTCTCAGAGGCAGGCAGCAAGGAGGCAGTGGGAATGGTGAAAGTGGATCTATCTATATGTGATCCAAAGGAGAGACTACACAAAGGCAAAGGACTTACTGCGACTTGTTCTTTAAGAATGAAACCTCTTCTTTTTCTTGGGGGTGCTACCATCAAAGACAATGCAGTTCCACATATGGACAATACAATATAACAAACATTAAATACCTGCTTTGTGCAGGGCATTTTGTTCGGTACCAAAGGAAATGTGATGTTTACATAAGATACTGAGTCCTTTCCTCACAGAGCTTACAGTTTACCAAGGGGATGACACTAACAAAGATAATAATAATAAACATTACATAAGAAATACATTAGAGACATTTAAAGTTCTATGTTGAGTCCTGAGGAAGAAGTCATTACTAACTAAGGGGAATCAGGAAAAACTTCTTGGAGGTAACATGTAAATGGGAAGGGAAGAAATACAATACTAGAAGAAGGAAGGGGTGGCAGCTAGGTGGCGCAGTGGATAGAGTACCGGCCATGAAGTCAGGGGGACCTGAGTTCAAATTTGGCCTCAGACCAAACACTTGACACGTACTAGCTGTGTGTCCCTGGGCAAGTCACTTAACCCCAACTGCCTTAAAAAAAGAAAAGAAAAGAAATGAGAAGGGAGGGAAAATATTCCAGGCACAAGAACAATATGAACAAGAGGCAGGGAGGCAGTAGAAAAGTTAAGGACAAGACTAGGGACAGACTGGAACTCAGAATATGTAGATTGTAGGAATATTAGGTAAGGCTGCAAACCTAAGGTAATTTCAGACTGTGGAAAGCCTTAAATACTAAGCACAGAAGTCGATCTCAGCTTAGGAAACATGTAATCTTCTAACTCTCAATCTGAATAAACCAGCTATTTCTAGCCCCTTAGCTGCCCTCAATCAAGGATCCCTCTCTGGCCACATCCTTCACAGGGTCAAGTTGGCTAAGTGAGCACCATACCTACTTAACACAGGGAATGAGCAGAACCAGGGACAGACTTCAACACTACCAACAGGGAATCAGACACATCAGTAAGAGTATCTCCCACTCCTGACACCCTCACAGCTTTCTCTCCCTCTTACAATCTTCCTGTCATTTGTCACAGTTACATATCCATGCCTTATCTCTATTTCGTCCTTCCTACCATGAATTCCATCAGAACAAAGGCTATATTTTATTTATCTGAACCCCCTGAAGTACTGAGCTCAGGAGCCTGCACAGGTACTCCATTATTGATAAGGAATGAAACAGCATGGAACAGTAGAAAGGCTACTGGTTATGGAGACAAGATCTGGGTTTGAATCCTGTTTATGACATTTGACTGTGAGCAAGTCTCAGTTTTTATCACCTATAAAATGATGATCATAACAATTTCACTTTCTTCCCAACGCTCTTGTGAAGAAGTGCTTTGTAAGCTCTCATAAACGTCAGAAATAATTCATAAGTGCTTAACAGGAGAGAAAAGGAGCATGGGAGGAAATACTAATCTCTCCCAAGCAATGTCCAGCCACCACAGAATGTGGCAGCCTAAGGGCAAAGCCATGGTCTTTATGAGCCAACATGGTACACAGATCTGCAGACAGAAAATCTTGGTTTGAATCCTGGCTCTTTCTACCACTTACTACCTATATAACCTTGGGCAAATTATACTTCATCTCTCTGAGGCTCAGAGGGCTGTCATCTGAAACACGAGATGGCAGAAATAAATGGTCACTCAAATAGTTTCCAGATCTAAAATCTTATGAGCCTGTGTACCCTGGGCTATCACAGGACCTATTAACCTATCATATTTGGGATGCCCTCCCTCTGCTGTACCTTCTATTAATTCAAATGCTGCCTCCTCCAGGAGAGCTCACCCCTTTGGCCTCATGCAACATTATGTTCTTCTTCAATGAACCTATCACCTATTAACGTAGTTTAGTCATATGTTTTATTCTCCTACTAGATTGTGAGCTAGTCTCTCTTGGCAGGAATTATATCATCTCTAAACTTTCTATTTCTAACGGAATCCAACACAGGTTTCTCCACACATGAGAAGCTAGCTTAATACACGACTGCTTAATGAATGAGCACTGCAGCTCCACTTCTTCTTTATAGAGACTATCTCTCTGTTATGTACATTGAAATCATGAATGATTCTGCTAACTCCACTCCAGGTACACCCCCCCTTTTACTGATAACTTCTTTTTTGTCTCTGGCCAAGGCAGGAAGAACTCAAATAGGAAAATCACTCTTTGGCAGACAAAAGGTACTGACTAATGGGGAGGGGGAGGAGAAGAGGACAGCTGCTCAATTCTTCAGAGCTGGTCCTTCTTGGTCCCTATTAAGAGGCCACTTTTCAGCACTGGCCTCACATCAGCTTACTTGTCATCAGTGTGCAAATAGCTGAAGGGGCTCTGCACCTAGAGAAATTAGCTATGGGGACACAAAAAATAGGAAGCATGCAAACTCACATAGGCCTCTTTTCTCAGTGTGGTTGAAAGAGCCCTAAACTTGAAGTCAGAACACATTAGACTACAAATCCTAAGTCTGGCATTCCCTAGTTATGTGACACTGGCAAATTATATTGTCTCTCTGAATCCCAGTTTGTTGATCTGTAAAATGGGAATATAACACCTGTACTACCTATACCTCTAAGGCATTATAGAAATGGAAATTAGTTATTGTTAGTATTATTGCAGGCAATGAAATGTCATAATATAGCTTAGTCTTTGCTGACCTCTTCCAAAGCTCAAACCTAATCACCTCATTGGTAGAAGATGCTAGGAGAGGAACAAAAAGCCAGGGGGAGTACTGTCCAAGGTAGTGGCCATCAGCTCATAGGATTTAAGATGGGGCTTTAAGAGATTACTATAGTCTAACCTCTGCATTTTATAGATGGGAAACCAAGAGCCAGAAAAGTAGAATGATTTGCCCAAAGTCCCAGGAACCACACAGCAGAGCTGGGATTCAAATCTAAGCTGACATCAAATGCAGTGCTATTTATCATCCTGATGTCTCTCTGCCTTTCCTTGGAGGCAAAGATTCTCATCAGAGTATCAGGAAGCTCACCTGCATTCCACATACACGGACCCCAATAACTGCAGACGTGCTCTGCTGGCATTTACGGATCTGGTTAGCTTTCTTCTCCTCTGATGCATCATCTCCGTGTTGCCGGGTTCCCATCTTCAGGTCCAGGACACAGGGTACTTGGTAGCGAGAGGTTAAATTTTCCAGTAAGATAAATTCTGGATAGTTAAGGGAAAATCTCAAGAAATAAACACTTAGAATAGCAAGGTACTCCAAAACTGCTTGTTGACTAATTCTGAAATGAACATTAGACCCCAGAAAGTTCCCAGGGTTCTAGGAACTAAACACAATTCTATAAAATGAAAGAACAGCAATAGCAGGTCTCATGCCCTATGCTGACCTGCTGTTGTAACAGGCAACTTCTCAACGGAGCTAGCATTTCTGATAGCTTGTGTAGCTGGGCAGTTAGGTCCCTATATATCTACCAAACTTGGCCCAGAAAGAGCATATTCAGCATTATTTCACCAACTCTGTGACAGACAGAAACATTTCACAGTTATCATATGTTTACCGTATAACAACATGTATTTGTGTATATAACCCTATGTGTCATTTGTAATCCTATGTTAAACTGTAAGTTCCATCAATTCAATTCATGTTCAAGGCAATTTGATAAATTCTAGGGATAGAAAACAGTCACTGGCCTCAAAAGAGATTACATTTTTCCTCAACACCTAGAAAAGTGTTTTCTACATAGTAAGGCATTTAAAGACACACAGTTAGTACGGTGTAGAAGACAGAGCACCAGTCTTGGAGTCAGGAAGACCTAGGCTCAAGCACTTACTCTGACATACATTATCTATGTGACACTGGACTAGTCACTTAACTGCTCAGGTGATTAGAAATTTCTAATGATCTAATTTGCAGAGTTGTTGCCAATGGGCATTGTTAGATGGAAATTCCTTGCTGGGAGTTCTCTATGCCAATATGTCAGATTTGGTAAAAATAATATGAGAAAAAATTTAATTAAACCAGCATTTGCTAAACATTTGCTATGTGCAAAGTACTGGGGAGACAGTCCCTAGTCTCAAGAAAATACTGTATCTTACTGGCACAATGGACCACATACATAGGTAAGTGAATACAAAATACAAATCAATTTTCTTCCAGAGACAGCACCAACAAATGGGGGGAAGGTGATGCACTCCCCTGCACGCACAATAGCAAGAAGTCCAATTTGGTTAAAACAAAGAATACACGAGGGCAAGTACGATGAAATAAATCTAGAAAGATGGGCTGGAGGCAGACTGTCAAGAACTTTAAATGACAGAGGGGTTTGTATTTTACCCTAAAGGCAACAGGGAGCCACTGAAGTTTTAGCATTATGAATGAATAATTCAGATCCAAAATGGAAGAAATCTCAAAAGGACAACAGATCTAGTTTTCTGCCTTCAGGTAGTTAGGACACTACAATTCACTTAACTCACTTTACAGGTAAGGTTATTGAGGTACAAACAAAATGTCCAATGGAGAGAACAGGGAATTATTGCTGTGAATGAGGCAACATATTCATAGCAGAAATGAAAAGAAATATGATTCACTTTATGGGCATTCAGACTAAGATATAACCTTGCTTCAGATCAAAGGCTTGTATCATTAACTTCTTTTCCTAAAAAAATACAATGCCCTAAATAAGAAAGCTTATTGACCCAGAATACCAGGTAGATAAATAGTCTGGTCTGCTGAGAGTGAAAAGAGAGTCCAAAATCCAGTTATGAAGCTTTCAACATTAATAGGTCTGGATTCAAAAGATCAGGGCTTGAATCCTGGTTCTGCTACTAGTCTCTGTATGACCCTGGGCAAGTCACTTCCTCTCTGTGGGCCTCATTTCCCTTATATTTAAAATAAGGAGCATGGGAGGCAGCCTGGTATAGTGCAGAAATGTCAAACATGCAGCTGGCAGGCCTGTATGTGGCCCACAACATTCCCAAGTGAGGTCTGAAGCAGATTAAAACATAATTGGGAAATAGTTAAAATTTTAAAAAAAAATACAGTATAGCAGATAATGTTAATATGTTGTTTTCTTAGTCAACACACACCCACAAGGATCCTGATGTATGGTTTGGTGGTCCCACTTTCTATTTGAGTTTTGATACCACTGGTGTTGTGGATAGACTCCCACACTGAGAGTCAGGAATAACAGGTCTGACACTTCCAAGCTACATAATCATCAGCAAGCCACCTAATCCCCTTCATTTTGTGAAATGGGAACAATATCTGGAGTGCATGCCTCACAGAGCTGTTGTAAGGCTTGGAAGAGATAATGGACATACAGAATGCTAAAAACAAACAAACAAAAAACCAACAACATAACAAACAAAACCATGTAATGCTGTACAAGGTCAGGGTTTTTGTGTGTGTGTCCTTTTGTGTGTTGTGGACCCTTGAAGGCAGTCTGGGGAAGTCTGTGGACCCATTCTTAGAGTAATGTACAAAGGAAGGATCACAAAGTAGGATTACAAAGGAAACCAATGTTGAAATACAATTATCAAAATATTAAAAAAAAAAAAGATCACAAACCCCAGGTTACGGATCTCTATACTACAAAAATATTTCCAGTATTTTTTTTTTATGATGGTAAAGAATTAGAATCTAAGGGGGTTCCCATCAAATGGGAAATGGATGAACAAGTTATGGTAAATAAAAATAACAGAATACTATTGTGCTCTAAGAAATGATAAAGGGGATGGTATCAAAGAAACCTGGGAAGACTTATATGAACAGAAGTGAAGTAAAGTGACCAGAACCAGGTAAAAAATATATACTATAGCAATTTGTTTGTAAAAATAAACAACTCTGAAAGACTTAGCAAATCTGATCAACACAACGGCCAACCATAATTCTAGGGACTCATGATGAAGCATGATGTTATCCTACCTCTCCAGATAGAAAGATAATGGACTCAGAATAAAGACTAAAGCATATTTTTTTTGACATGGTCACTGTCAAATTTTTTGGGGGGGGGGGTGACGATGACAGCGAGGCAACTGGGGTTAAATGACTTGCCTAGAGTCACATAGCTAGTAAGTGTCAGGTATCTGGTCCGAGATCAGATTTGAACTCAGGTCCTCCTGACTTCAGGGCGGGTGCTCTGTCCACTGCACCACCTAGCTGCCCCAATGTCAGAATTTGTTTTGCTGAACTATACATATTGGTAATGGGTTTTGTTTTTCTTGCTTTCTCAATGAGTGAGGAAGAGGGAGATGAGAAAGACAGAGTTAGAAACTGAAAATAAAATAGAATTTTAAAAAAAGAATCCCTGTAACTAGATAATCTCTAGATGACCTTCATCTCGAAATCCTATAATATATCTGTATGTTTCTGATCTCACAGGAGGACAACAGTAAAATAATACAACAAATGTCAAGCACTCTGCAAACCTTAAATCATTACACAAATACAACCTATTATTGTTATTGTTATTATGGATTCCTACCTACAGTCACTAGTCTTTTCCTTAAAAACTCTGGAAATAGTAGGGTTTTTTCTTGTTTGTTTTTTTGGTGATGGTGGTTTTAAAAATAACCAATTTTTATGTAAATACAGTGGCTGAAAGCCTGAATTCAAACCAACCAATGCTCCTCCATTAGCATGTGACAAGTTATCATTACTAGGGTAAAAAACCTAACATTGGACAACTGAAGTCTCATGTTCACATCTGAGCCATTCCAGGATCCCCAGGACTGACCCCCTTTTGAACAACGCCTGAATAGAACACCTACAGCTTTGCTATCTCTGGCAAAGGATACTGTGCTGGTTCCGATGTTTGGCATTTTCTTTCATGCGCTGTAGCTGCTGCTGATGACATTTCATACTCCAAGGGTTATGGTGTTTCATCTGTGAGCTCACATTCCCCTTTTTCTCTAAACTGTAGTATAAGACTTCTGAGCTTTTTAACCACTCAAATTCTTCTTCTAACTTATGACTAGAAAATAGACAATTCAAGCATTAAGGCATTTCACTAAAGACAAAATGTCCAATTAGAACAAAGATACATCACACTGTTTTTAAGGCAAAGAAATGAGAGGAAAGGAATGGCTTCTGTTCTTGGTATGTACAGTCAGGTACTAGCTAATCACCTCTGGGTTTGGAGCCAGAGGATCCGAATTCAAATACCAGCTGTATGTGGTCTTTCTCTCTCTGGACCTCATCTGTAAAGTGAGAGGGTTGGGCTACATGTGTACGTCCCTTCCTCCCGAGGACATCAGTAGAGGTTATAAACTTAGGAGAACACCTGGCTCATTGAGTCCTTACTGACTTCACAGGATGAGCCCACTTAAGCACTGACCCCAACAGGAGCCCCCAAGTCCCTTGAAGCCTTGGCTCTGCTGCTGCTTAACAGCTAGGTGACCTTGGAAACCATTTAACTTCTCCGGGCCTCAATTTTCTCATCTATAAAATGAGAGAATGGGACGAGATCAAAGGTTCTAATTTTTTTGTGCGTCAAGGACCCCCTCTGGCAGTCAGTCTGGTGAAGCCTATGAATCCCTATTTTTTAAAATGCATAAAATACCTAGGATTACAAAGGAAACCAATTATATGGAAATAAAAATGTAATTTTTTTCCCTTTCAAGTTTATGGACCTCCTAAAATCTATCCATGGAGTTCAGATTAAGGATACCCGGCCTAGATGATCATTGAGGTATTTTCATTTTTAAATTGATCATCTAAGTATTCTTGCTGTCCACATTTCACAATAATTTTGCCAGCAGACAATTAATTTTATCATGTTTTATTGCCCAGCAAATCCATTATGAAAATTCCCTATGAATTAAATTTCCTACATTAAATGTTTTCCAATAAGGAAGAACATTTATCATAGGGTACCCAAGAAGAATTGTTCCCGTGGCACTGCTCCAAATGATGGTGTTCTGGGGAAAAGAGATTAAAGTAGAACGAGAATTTCAAGGTGACTCATGTTACATTATTATAGATAGCCACATTCCTTCTACAACTGGTATCTACCAAAATACTGTTCTGCTAAAAATATGATTCTAAGTTTCAATCACTTGCTGATAAACAGCAGTGACATAGTTTGGCCTTCTAAGTAAGAATGTCCTCCTTCATGACAGAGAACTTCAGAAACTAAACCAGATTCCTTAAGTATTCCACTTCGTAACCTGTGAGTGATAGTGAAATATAAAACTCAAAAAAATCAACTTCAATCTGCAGGTTTAATGGCTGGATTCAGGGTACTTTTTATACCAACCTTTTGATTTTTTCCTCTTTTCTGTGCTGTCGGACCCACTCCTTGGTGATCTTCTCCGTTTCTAGTAAATGAGTCTTTTTGTTAGCCCACCTTAAGAGCTTATTTTTGGGTTCGCAGTCTGAATTATCTATACTGTCTAAATTACCATGGTCCCCTTTTAATGGATATGCTATTAAACATAAGTTTCCATCTTCATCCTCTTCAAAGCTTACTGATACAACACCTATAGGGAGGAGGAGGAGGAGAAGAAAATAATTTAACATAATAGGAAAAAAACACACTTTATACAACATGAGTTTAACATTTTGGGTTTTTTTTCTTACCCTGTTCCTTAGTTTCTATGTTGCCAGAGGCCCAAAACTCATCTGCCAACCTAACAAATATCAAAACATCTTGACAAAATGACACCTCACAGAGAAGACAATTTATCATGGACCAAACATTGGATCAGTCTTTTCTTGCTGATGTACTGAACAATATAGGACCAAATAATTACAGGAGACGTTTTTACATTATTGAAAATGTTTATTAATTTAAAGAAGAAAAAAGTGACTGGTCTAACCCTTGGCAAGATGTAAAAACATTTTTTATTATTTTATTTATACCCTGTTATGGAAAAAATAAGTATCCTGTTGAGAAACATCAAAAGCTTTAAGTTTTGCATTACAGCAAAGCCCAAAGCATCGACCAGGACACAGATTTGACTGAGGGTTATAGAGTTTTGGAGAGAAGCAAAGACTTACAAGAGCAAAACAAACGGGTGGGTGATTGGAAACAAATTACACAGTACAACAGATCCTCCTCTGCAAAGGCTGCCCTGAGCATCTTTGGGCACCCTATGCCTACGGCGAACCGGACAAGCCTTCTTGTCCAGCAATGACTGATTTTATTGAGGTTGAAGTCCCATGAAATAAAGAACAAAATGCAACACACAGCAAATTGTACTGGGATACACAGAAACATGGTGAAAGCATTTTTTTCTCCTCTGAGTCTCTAGAGCACTGCAAGGGGAAGGGGTTATAAGTCTCTGAACAAAGTGCTGACAAGGCTGCCCCCAGTGCCCGATGAGAAAGTTTCAGCAGTTACCGAAGAGTGAGCGTCGTTACAACTGGCTGAATGCTTTTTCTCACAGTCCTCTCTCTTTGCCCCCCATCAATGACTCAATCTGCTCAGTCCTTGCCGTGTGCTCTCTCAATTGGCCGGAGGGGAAAGAGTTCTCAGGGATTGACTTCTGAGGTGGGCAGGCGACTCAGGGACCTGGGTTAGGGATTAGCTGGGGTAGGGAGTTCAGAATCCTGGCCTGACAGTCTTGCTGCCACATAAGAAAGAACTACAGAGGGAAAGGTCTGGGCAGGGAAGAGCCAGGTAACATAGGCCTTTGGCTTTGTCCTGGAAAAAAACAACACAAAAGGAAGGACCAAGTGAAGTCCCCTAATCCTTCCCCTTCACTGAAAAAGAACCATCATTTACACATTGTAGTAATAGATGTCTAGTACATTTTTGCTTTTAAGAGCAACATTTTCAACATCTCCAGAAGACTGAGGTGTTCAACTGTCTTTCATACACATGAGAAATTTTGATAGTTTTAGCATACACCTCCTGCATTTACAAATGATGCTTCCTAAAAGCTCACACAATACTGGCGACTATTAAAGTCTCCAAAGTAACGCTTTATAAAAATGAAGAAACAACTCAGTGTGTTTGATTCAATGGAGTGCCTCTAGATAGCAGCTTCTGGAATATTGGGGAACTGCAGCAGGCTGCAGCTATCTAGCTCCCACCTTACAGAATGGGAATTTCCATTTCCACAGTCCTCTGACTCAGCCTTAGCCCAATTTCTATTGATCCTTGCCTACCTTAGCTTTCTCAAATTTGAGTCTCAAGGGCAAATACAGGCTGCTAATATTTAAGAAAAAATTTTACTTTCAAAATCTTCCCTGTTATTCCCAACAATGTAATAAAGTATTTAAGAAACAGTTAAAAAGAATCCCAGAATATAAAACAGAAGCTCAGCTTCTAACAATACCAGTCAGAAAACAAGTCAACCCTCCCCCCAACCCTCACAACAAAACAATTAAGCAATCTTACCCAATACTTGGAAAGGGGAGTAGGGAGAGGGAAAGTAGAAAGAACAAACTCTGAGAGTCAAATAAAAGCAATCTAGGACTGGGAACATTTCCCAGCAAATACTTACCTGGCCCCGCCTAAGGAAGATATGACTACCCAACAGAACTGCTCAGCTCTAATGCTGTTAGCAAGCCATGTCCACCCTTGCATCACCACAGCCCGGCTCTAGCAACAGCAAAATATGGGAAGAGAAATCCTCTAAAACCTCCTCCAGTTGAGGAGGCTTTAAGGAGGATAAGACAACAGCAGAATGAAGCACAAAGTGGAAAGTCAACACCTTTCATGAGCTGGATGCTTACCTTTATACTGGGGAGTAAATTTACGCATTTCTGTCGGGAGGGTTTCATAGAACTGGTGTTCCCTCTGGATGAGGGGCTTACAGATGGTTGATTCATTAAACCGGAGGACACAGGAGTGACCTCCCACCTGGTGACCAAAAGGTTCCAGCAGAACTCCCTTGGCGTAGTGCTCCACTTCCATAGCTCCGAATGCCGGGCTCATCCTTGTAGCACATTAGACAGAACAATGCGGCAGTGTGAAGAAAGGCAGCTCAAAAGCAGACGGATCCCAATTCTGTGCCTCCAAAGCTACTGATTGCAGTCGAGAAGTTCTGTTAGAAACAAACACAAGAAAATCCAGCGCTATGAGTAAATCACAGGGTAAGAATCCTAAGCAAAGTTCAAGCCAGGGGAGAAGTCGGCTCCACCCTTCTCTCTGGGAAGCAGAAACTGAAATGGTTCTTGGAGTCTCCAGCAGGAAGACAAACAAGAATGAGCTCATGCAAGAGAAGACAAACAATGCCAAAGGCTCCTCCCACCAGAGAAGCAGCCAACTGGATGCTAGGGAGCTAGCTCTGCTGCAGCTAGCTGCTGGGCTGGCTGTACCACCTCAGAGGCAGAAGAGAGAACAAGACAAGGTCTAGGAGAAATAACAGAGCAAAACATAACCTGCTACTCCCAGTTTATTTTGGCTACCACATCTCCTGGGAGCCTCACCCTTCCCTGACCTCTGAGCAACATTTCAAGAGCCACCCCACACTCCTTCGGGGTCCCAATGGATTATCATCTTGATCCACATACAGCTTGTACTTTTATGCCAAAATCACACATACACAACCTGAAAGATTTAATAAAATCATAAGATTTAAAGCTGGAAAGGACCTTGGAGAGACCAAATCTACAGCTGAGCAAGAGTTCATTGAAGCTCAACCTTCCACTTCATAGATGGAAACTGAAGCCCAGGACAGTAACTTGGCCAAGGTTGCACAAACTAGTAAGTAACAGAGCCAGGAATCTGTTTCAGGTTTTCTAACTCCAAATCTAATATTCCAAGAGAAAAACAAAGAGTGGCAATGAATAAAATATCTTTAACCCAAGTCAAAAGAAATAACTGTTACAATTTTGTACCATTATTTTTCAGTGCATGTGGTTTTGGGAGTATTTACTATATTGATACTAAAAAGCAATAAAGTATATATCTTATGTTGTACTCTTCTTCATTAAATTTTTTGAGGTACTAATCTGGTTTTTCCAACTAAAATCTAAACTCTGAGAGGGCAGAGTCTCATCCTTTTGGACACATAATAAACACACTACAAATATTTGTTGGCTGATTATCAAAGTATTTTCATAGAGGAAAAGAACCTGAAATTTTAACACTACAGTAATTTACATAGGTAAACAAAATAACTGGGAGCCAATTTGGAGAAAAAGATTAGAATTTAGAATCCATCTACCGTTAATGGTCAAAGCTATTTTCCCCCCATTTTTCTCCATCAAAGTCAAATTATAAATTTAAAAATTAAATTCTGCTTAAATCCATACCATCATCTAAAGAGAGGAATGAAGAAATGAAGGTGCTAATATCTCCTAATTTTCAATGATTACTGGTTTAAAAGCCATTTCAACACAAGAAAACTTGTACCTATAACCAATGCACAGGCCAAGGCCACTTAAGATATAATAAAGCTGTTTAACAGTTCGCAATTTACTAAAACTCCAAAAGCGTGTGGGAGAGAATAAAGGTCATTCTAAACTCCTATCCCAAAAGTCCAAAAGGTGCCACAACACTGTATAGCCCCCTCCATCTTTTCCCTGAGTGTGTTACTTTGGCTGTCTACAAAAGCCCTGGCTACAGAGGACCTAAAACAAAATGAAATAGCTTTACTGGTGATGAAACTCAATCATTTTAATCATTAACTTCTGTATTTAAAAAAAAAAATTTGGACCCTGTTCTATCTGAAATAAGGTTACCTGCAAAATAAGGTGCTTGATTTAAAAAGACAGACAAAGTGTTCCAGGTCACTGGACTATTTTTAATCAGTCTATCCTGATGGACAAAAGCTTTAGCACAGCAGTAAAACCTGACAGGGTATGGTGCAGGAAGAGCGCTGATCTGCAACAATGGTAAGCGCACTATAAATGAGCACAGAACACTTTGTTCCTGAGAATGGTAAGCTGTTTACTGTTTAATACAGATCTGATCCAATTTCACTCCCATACCTGCTTACGTGCCTGTATAACTCTCTTCTGAATACTTTAAGACACCTTCATTTTTGGATAAGCCTGAAGAAGTGTCCTACCTTCTAGGCAAGACAGCTTTTCTGCAGAGATATGATTTAACTATCCTCGGCTGTTAGAAGAGCCACACACCATTCTTTGCATTTTTATAGCCCTAAGGGTGAATCCATCTGATTGTTCCCATTATGTAAGTAAAGATAAGGGAGAACAAGAAGGATATGAACACCTCCCCAGAGGAAAGATAATCTCTCTCTTTCAAGGTACAGATATACCTATTGGCTGTTCTACCTGGAAAATATGAGAGGTGGTCATGGTGTGGAAAGAACAATGAACTGGAACTCTGGAGACTAGGTTTTAGGCCCAGCTCTGCTACTGACTTGCAATGAGACCCGTTTCTTCATTTATTAAATGAAGGAAGACTGGAATAAATAACAAATAAGGGTTTTCATAACTCTAAAACTGACATAACCTACACCAATCTAAATCCACTGAGCCTAACAAATGAAAGGTTTTCAACATGTGATTTCTCTTTTATATTTAAAAGATGCTTTTTCTTCAAAGGGCTCAAGACCTAGTAGACCTTAATTAAAACCTGTTTCATATTCTTCCCTTATTGATTCACCAGTCTCTGTACCTTCTACTCCCAGCTGACAAAAGAACATAAAGGGGCAGCTTGATGGTACAGTGGACAAAGCACCAGCCCTGGATTGACGACCTTAGTTCAAATCCAGCCTCAGACACTTGACACTTATGAGCTGTGTGACCCGGGCAAGTCACTTCACCCCACTGCCTCCAAAAAAAAAAAAAAAAAAAAAAAAAAAAGGCAAAATAACATAAATCTGGAAACTGCCCCAAAATGCCAGTCATCTGAATTTCTCTTTATCTCAAACTACTAGGTGGGCTCTGGGTGCTATCATTTTAGAGCCTCTGGGGCATCAGACTGTGGTCACTATGTTGTGCTTTCAAGGGAAGGGTTTGGAAACACAGGGCAAGCACTGAATTCCCTTTTCCACGAGATACATATTTTAAAGTATTTTAGAAGTTATGTCACAGTTACTCAAAATATTCAACTGATTCAGACATGAAGAGATTGAGTCACTATGAAGAAGTTTGCAGCACTAGTATGTCAACAATATGCCAAACTCTCCAGAAGATGGCAGTACAACTCATTTTGCATTCCAACACGGGATGTTCTGCCAGTTCCATTCTCTGGTTTATCTAGATATGGTTACATGGATCTACTGTAAAGACTTCTCCATGGAAAGCTCTGGTTTGCAGCTTGCCTGCTAGTTCTCAAAGTATTAGTCAGGAATCATTTTGATGATGACCTATGGTCATCACCAAAACTTGCAATGGGAGTTCCATTTCATGAATCAAGTTTTATAACACTTAAAATAACTGGCTTTCCATCAGAGAGATACTCATAAATATCCAAATCCAAAACCCAGCTCCATTTCTAACTATATCACACTGGGATAAACCTTCCTTATCTCCAAGACTCATTTTTCTGATCTATAAAATGAAAGGATTGTGTCATGTCCAAAGCTTCTAGCAGTGAACTGATACTTTCAAATGCCCTAAAAAAATCCTTAAGCAGTTATTTCACTAGCTATAAAATTGTTTCTGACCTACAGAAATAAGCTTACCTCCCCAACTTCTTCCACCTAGGCTCACCACTTCCCCCTCCCCAAATGTGAGGCAATAAACCTTTGCATCTAAACTAAAGAGTATTCATGTTTGAGGCAGCCAGGTAATACGGTGGAGAGAGCTCAATTTCGAGTCAAGAAGATCTGATTTTAAATCCTGCCTTAGATACTTACTAGCTGTGTGGCCCTCCCATCCCTATTCCTCATCTGTAAAATAAGGATAACAAAATTACCTTCACTGAGTTGTTGTGAGAATCAAATAATTAACATAAAATACTTTGCAAACCTTAAAGCAGTACATATATAAATGCTAGCTAGCTATTAATAATTTATACCTAGTGGAATAAATGTTCCCCACTGTTAGCGATGGTGGTCTGCCAAAAGAAGCTATACGCTCACTTGTCAGCAATGTTTAAGAAGGGACTCCTATTGAGGGAGGGGAACTCCTTGGGAACTTCTGAAGTCTCTCTCCATTTCTAAGATTTGGTGATGACTCTGCCCCAGTAGAGGATCTTTGGTCACACACAAACTCTTCCTCATATCCCCAATGTACTCATTAGCCACTGTGCATGACTTGGCAGCTGGCTCAGCTCCACGTACAACACCCAGAAGTCTGTGGGGCATTTGTTACCGATGTAACAGGCCACTGGAGTGAACTGAGTCTAAAGTTATAGGGAAAAATATGTCCAACTCTGCTTAGAGTCAAGTCTGATAACAGAAGGAAGGAAAGAAATAAGCATTTATTAAGTGCCTACCATGTGCCACTCTGATAACTGCTTTAAAAATATTATCTCATTTGATCCTCACAACCACCTCAAAAGATAAGTACTATTATTACCCCCATCTGAGAGTTGAAACTAGGGGCAGCTAGGTGGCACAGTGGATAGAGCACTGGCCCTAGAGTCAGAAGGACCTGAGTTCAAATGTGGCCTCAGATACATACTAGCTGTGTGACCCTGGGCAAGTCACTTAATTGCCTCAAAAGGAGAGAGAGAGAGAGAGAATTGAAATTGAAGTAGACAAAGAGGTTAAGTGACTTGTCCAGCATCGCACTACTAGTATCTGGCTGAATTTGAACTCAAGTCCTCCTGACTCCAAGGGCAATACTCTATCCAATGCCCACCTAGCTGCCTTTCAATCAAAAGAGGTTGAAAGGTAGTAATTGCTAGGTTATTTAACCTATTTTCTTCTAACCTCCAGAAAATTCAAATAGCCAATACTAAAGGAGAGCTAAAGTACCCATATATATTTATTACTACAGCATATCCTACCCAGAAAGAATAAATACAAGTGGAAAGAAATGTAACAGGTGATCTCTTGGGATTACGTTTTAGAATTTTTAGGCTCCGGGGGAAGGAATGAGGAGTGATATTGAGCATGCATCTAAATTCAAATATGCTGTCCTCCATCCTTCAAAATTTTGATGAATGATCTCTCTCCACAGGCATTCCAAAGTACTGGACAAATTATTTCTTACCTGCTGACGAATTTCTCTGATATCATTCCCAATAATTGGCTTCATTTTGTTATGTTTGCTAGTTAACAAAGGTTAAGCTGACCTTTGTGCTTCAAGAGCATTGACTGGTTTTAGAATAAGGCATCTAAAGGGAAATCAGGAAAGCAAGCATCTTAGAATA
Organism: Vombatus ursinus; assembly: GCF_900497805.2. Lineage (NCBI taxonomy): Eukaryota > Metazoa > Chordata > Mammalia > Diprotodontia > Vombatidae > Vombatus > Vombatus ursinus. The sequence goes on along the minus strand of NW_020954598.1, from coordinate 25,598,584 downwards.
TCTTAGAAGCTGTATTTTCCAAAGTTGCTTTCACTACAGCACTCCACTAAGGAGTCACTACCCTACCAACATACTCTTTTGGTTCTTTGCCAGTTTAATTCTGGTTAGGCAAGAGAGAGCTGTGTTTTATGAAAAAATTTAAGCTGGATAAAATCAGTCAGATCTCAATTTCCTTCACTTAGGAGAAATAATCTTTATTCTGAATAAACAAAACAGTGATTATTTAAAAACCTAAACTTCAACAAACACCTTCGTCTTAGATGGGAATGTCCATGGTTAGCCATGATGTAAAAAACTATTTTTCTTCAACTATAAATTTAGATCACTTATAGCCAAAGGGGCATGGGCACTTTTGTGGATTTGTCAGTTGTATATTTCTTTAATTTCACACCATTATTAATTTAGTTCGCTGTTGCAAAAGTCTCTTTCTTAACATCAATATTTGGTCAGTGATGCTATATGTCTGCAAATCATGAATACCGCAATCTTAGAAGAACTACAATCTCAGATGACCTAAAATGTAACAAGAAGACAAATAGTGGGCATAAAAACAAGCTGCAGAATGTTACTAAAGGTGACTCATATAAAAGTGTCTGTCCTCCCCACCCTAACGCCCAAAAAATCTTTTATTCAAGGCCACATGTAAGTGGAAAAAGAGGTGAGCCAATCATGAAACAAGAGTAAGGGATAACTGACTGACAGGCCTTAGTGTTACACTGGTATTCATAAAATATTAAATGAATCACAAGGTCATTAAAGAATTGGGCACATCATTTATGAAAGAACAAGATCAAGACTCACATGAGATGAGAAGACATGGAGGGATTGACATCCTTATCTACAGAAAAAGCATCCACAGTGATAAGATCACAGATCCATCAAAATATGGAAAAATAAGAAGACTTATGAGAAAAACCTTCCTAATTTATAGATGAAGTATTGAAATACAGCAACAAAGCCCACAAAACAACATCACTGGCTCCCAATAAAATCACAGAGAACAGGTCAATGGAAAGTCAATTCTTGTACTTCTGATGGTCTCTAGACTTGTCTCCTACAAGGTTCTTCATGCAGCTTCACTCCACCCAGCGAAGAGATATTCCTTCTTCCAAACCTACACTTCTACCACAATGTTCTTCCTCATATAGATGCTAAGATTACTCCTCAATGTTCCAGGGATGACACAAAGGACTGATTGCCTTTACAACTTTGCTTCCTTAGTTTCCTATGCCTGGACTTCCCTTCTCTGCCTAATTTCTATCCATTTTTTGGGGGGGGGGCCCCAGGCAATGGGGTTAAGTGACTTGCCCAAGGTCACACAGCTAGTAAGTGTTAAGTATCTGAGGCTGGATTTGAACTCAGGTCCTCCTAACTCCAGGGCTGGTGCTCTACCCACTGCGCCACCTAGTTGCCCCCTATCCATTTTTTAAGGTCTAGCTCAAATGCCACCTTCTTCACAAAACGTTCCTCTGCACATGCTCATATACATACGTGTGTGTTTATTAAATTTTTAATGGTAATATAATTTATTGATGCTGTATATATTTTTATATACAGCAGTCTCTTTATATATTGCAGTCTCTCCCATTAGAATGTAAGCATACTGTGAGTAGGGATCATTCATTTTTTGTACCTGTATCCCTAGTGTCTGGCATAGAGCCTAACACATGGCATGTGCTAAATAAACACTTGGTGATTAACTAATTGATGCTATGTATAAGATTCTTAGACAATTCAATAACATGTTTAATGGTTATCTGATTATTAACATCAAGCAAATCATAAAACAGGAAAATGTATGCTCAACAAATGTGTTTGCCACTGTCAAGGAAGATATGTCTATCACAGAACCCAAATAGAAAAGAGATTCCTTAAAGGTGGTGAGGACTTTCATTCTTTTGATTGAGTTTTTTTTCAATTAACCAAAATCCATTCATCTTCTCTTCCTCCTACCCCATCCCAGCTTGTAAAAAACCCCTTGTCACAAGCAAAACAAATTTGTACCTTGGCCACATCAAAAAAAATATGTCTTAACACATAACTCTAAGTTCATCACTTATCTGTCAGAAGGAGAATAGTATGTTTCATCATAAATTCTCTGGAATCTGTCTGGAGTCTGCCACTGCACTGATCAGAGTTCTTAAGTCTTCTAAAGTTGTTTGTTTTTAACAGTATTATTATAGTATAAATTACTCTCCTGGTTCTGTTCACTTCACTTTACATTGGTTCATGAAGTCTTTCCAGGTTTTTCTGAAACCATCCCCTTCATCATTTCTTACAGCACAATCATATTCCACCACATTCATATACCATAACTTGTTCAGCCATTCCTCAATTTATGGGTATCCATTCAGTTTCCAGTTCTTTGATGCCACAAAATGAACAGCCATAGATATTTTTCTACATATGGTCTCTTTTGCTCTTTCTTTGATCTCTTTGTATAAAGACTTTAAATGAACCTCTTTGTGAATGACATTGTACTGACTGCATCAAACCCTACAACACTGAGGAGTTTCCTAAATGAAATTTACAATCACTTAAAAAAATTCAGTCTAACAATCCACAAAGAAAAGTCATGTGGATGAAAGATGCTTATAGTTCTGCTTAAGATATTCAGCAAGCTCATTTAGCAGCACAATCGATACACATATCTTGGAAAGACACTGACAATGGACAATGCTGAATTCAGAACTGGAGAAAAGGGAGAGAGAATAAGCTGGATTATACTTGGGAAATTATGTACTTTCCTGCAGCCCCAAGCTTCTCCCTGATATAAAAATACATCTTTTTAACACAAATACTCTTCTGGTAATGATATATGGTTACAAAAAAACAGAATGCCAAAATCTCCAAAGAATCAAAATTATGGGTCACCAATAATTTGGGGCCAATGGAGAAACTCATGGCAGACACAAATGGATGCAGTATTATTACCAATAACAGAGTGCTGGAAAGTGGTAGCATAAAAGATATCATCAAAGAAGTATATGACCAGAAAAGGAATTGGCCAGTAAGATAAGGGACAGCCTTCATACTACCCTAGCAAGCAAGCTCTAAAAGTGGGGGGGGGGAGATATTAGGGGGAAGATGTAAAACTTCCAGCACATATATGGACCCCCAAGGAAAGATTTCTGGAAGGACATGGACAAAAATGAGAAGGTATGTACAGGCTGCTACTGGCATCCTTGGAGAGGGTACCCACATCAGTGATATCACAGATCCACTGAAGTACTAAAAGACTCGAATGAATGATTTTCAAGTTAATTCAAACTTCAAAGGACTGTACTGACTTACTGAAACTAGGGTGGGCAATAACATATAGTGGAAGGCAACGACTGACCCTCTGTGTCATGAAGGCCTAATCCAGTCTCAACTATGCCATTTACTTTAACCTCTCCAGGACTTAGTTTTTTCATCTGTAAAATGAAGGGGTTGTATTAGGTATTATCTAAGTTCTCTACCAGCTAACATTCTAGGTCTAAGAAAAGAATAAGGTTTTCTTCATTTTACATTTTTATTCAGTATAAACTCTATAACTTGCAGCAGCATTTCCCTCTCAGTGGTTCTTTTTATAAATCAATACAATGCATCCTTATCCCTCAATAACAAATAACAGGTAGATGTTGCCTTTTCTCCAAACATTCAAGAATAAACTGTAAGCTTTTATTAGGCCAGTTAAATTTAACCAATAGAAAATATTATGGAGTCTCTTAATGTGTTATATATTGTCCTCTGGCAGACATTATATGATCATAAAATGTATTCTTTAGAGAATGTCACTTAATTTGGAAGTTACTTTTCAATCTGCCTCTCCTTAATATGAGACATTTAAGGAACCTAGGAAAGTTGGTGAATGAATTCACCTAAAGAATGGTGAATCAGGGGATAATTCCCCAAAATAAATCTTAAAAAATTATTAAATATAATTTAAATAGTTAGAAACATGGGTAAAACAAAAAAGACAACAGTTTGATGGATATCTACAATTAAACTAAGGCAGCCCTTTAAAGCTCTTCACAGTGGCTTATGACTATGTCTCAGTAAGAGCAGCCCAGACAGTAATTCAATACTACCTTCAAAGGCTATAGGTTAAACACTCTGGTGGATCATTTACTTACCTTTACACATGGTAAAATATTTAAGAGTTAGTCACCAAATATGAGTCTCCCCAAAATGGCCCAATGCAAACCCACCCTAACTACTGGGGAAAAAAACATTCAAATCTCAGGATATTAATTTGACAAACATTTTCTAAGTATCTACTATGTGCAAAGCACGGTATTAGGTGCTAGGGATACAAAGATGGAAACATTACACAATCTGTTCTTGAGAAGCTTATAATTTACTATGGGAATACAGCAAGTAAATAAATGAGTACATGAAGTAGAATAGAATGGGAGATCTAGATAAAATGCCCTAGGAAAAGCTGAGGAGAAAGTGGGGAGATAAGGCAAGGTTTCATGGAAAAGGTGACACTTGAGCTGCATCTTTAAGAAAAGAAGAATTTCAACCTATAGAACAACCTGTAGAATTTTAACAACAGCTAGCATTTTTATAGTGTCTACTTATATGCCAGGCACTGTGCTAAGTGCTTCACATTTAATCCTCACAACTCTGGGAGGTAAGTGCTATTGTTATGTCCTCATTTTATAATTGAGAAAACTGAGGCAAATAGAGGTTAAGTGACTTGTCCAAGGTCATGTAGGATATGTCAAAGGCTACATTGAAACTCAGGTCTTCTTGACTCTAAGCCCAGTGCTCCATCCACTTAAACTAACTGCTTCTAGGAAGCTGAGCATTCCAGCTGTGGAATGCCTCTATGAATGCAAGGAGACCAAAGACTGAAAGGAATAAATCCTAGAACAATGAATGTAGAGTGTGTTAAGGGGAATGTGAAATTAAGTATGAGAAGATAAGGTGGAGCCAGATTGTGAAAAGACTAAAATGCTAAGCTGAGGAGTTTGTACTTTATCCTAGGGGCAATAAGGAACCCACTGAAGGAAGGTTCCTGAGTGGGAGAGTGACACGGTCAAACATGTACGTTAGGGAGATTACTTAGGTAGCTATCCAATGGACTGATAGGAGACAAGAGAATGGAAAGAGGGAGACCAGTAAGGAAGCTACTAGAGTAGTCACGGCAAGAAGTTTTTAAAGGCTTTAACTAGCGTATTATTAATGAGACTGAACACTGGAGGATGTTAACAGATACTGTAGAAGTAGCATTAATAGGACTTGACGAGTGATTAGATGTGAAGGGGTTAGGGAGACTAAAGAGTTAAGGATGTTTGTATTTCAAGTATGAGTGATTTTGGTAAATAATAGTGCCAACAATGGAAAGGGGATGCTGAAAGAAGCCTGGGAAGACATTAGCAGAACCAGGAAAACAATTTACACAATGACGATAAAAATGTAAAGGAAAACAACTGCACAAGACTTCAGATCTCTGTTCAGTGCACCAAACAATGATTCACAAGTCTAATGATGAAACATGCTCTTACCTATTAGCACAAAGGTGATAAACTGCAGCTGCAGAATGAGACGTGCATTTTGGGGTAAAGTCGATGTGTTAACTTGCTTAGCTGAGTTACAAGGAGGGAGGGGAGATAAAATGGTCAACAGTGATAGAGATGCAAAAAAAAGTGTCAATGAAACATTTAAAAATACACAGGAGAGCATAAGGAAGTTCAAAAGAGAACAAAGATAATAAAAAGGGTAGTTTTGTTACTACCAAGTTAAACTTAATATGCATTTAAAACCCCAAACAGTATATAAGAAATTATGTCATATACCATTTTCTTTTCTGTTTTCTGTGTATCAAATGTTTGTGGTAAAGTATACTGATCTAATAAGAAAAAAATTCTTCCAGAAAAAGGATGCTGGGAGGTGGGCATGTTTGGAAAAAGGAGATGATGAATTCAGTTTTTTTACATATCTAGAAATGGGTTCCTGAGATACTGACAAGATACAAAAATTATAGTTAGCCACTAGTAGAGACTAACTGCAATGAAGTCCCAATTGACATCCTTCTAAATGAAGATTGGTAGTTTCCCTCAATCCCATCCCTGTTTTTATCTCACTAAAATTGCTCTGTTACAACAAGTAGCTGGAGAAAGAAGACTGGACCTCAGGAAGCACAATCAGGGTAGGGGTAAAAAAAATCTCACACACACACACACACACACAGAGAGGAATTCTCTGCATAGAAATTATAAATGAAAAGTCACGGAAGTAAATGGGATCATTTAAGTAAAGAATAAAAAAAGGCTGAAAACAGTTTTGGAAGATACATTTGGCAATCAGGGAGAAGGATGAAACAGTAAAGGAGACAAAGAAGTGTTCTCCATAGGATAAATTATTACTATTACTAAAATCACTGGTCTTGACCTGTATGTACCACGTTCTCTCTCTCCTGACACTATCTTTATACAAACCAGTATTCATCCCACACTTCTCATACTTCATGTTAATGGCTCACTGACCTTTGAGAAAAGGTCTATTAACCCTATTATGTGAGTCAATATTTAAACACATTAATATTTAATTCATTGGCAGTATTAACATGATCTTTTAAAAAGGTGAAAATTAATGCTAATTTAGTTCTGTATCTAACTGGCCTAATCTTTAAAAAGAGACCCAAAATATGCATGTAAGCTTGAGCCAATCTCTAGTTTCCCTCTGATCCATCTCCATGCTGACATAATTTGACTTAATTGAACACAGGAAATGTTCATGCTAATAGCACCAATTGTTTGTACTTAGGAGGAAAAAAAAAATGAGACAGCATGGAATAGAAATAAAACTGTAATATCTAATATTTTTAAACTTTTAAAATACTGCAAAAAAATTAATGCTTCCCACACATCAGGAAAGATTCTGTTTTGACTGGCTCCATGGTTTTAATTCCTCAGAAGCTAAAGACAGACACATTACACACACACAAACAAATAAGAGTTATAAGTCCAATTGTACTTTCCCTAAAATCTCAGCAGGGATCAAATCCAAAAAAAAAAAACAAAAACAAAAAACAAATCCAAAATATTTACTGAGTACTTACTGTTATGTTATCATGGGAAGACAATATGGCACAGTAAAAATAGGACTAAACAAGAAATTTGGGTTTGAATCCCATCTCTACCATCTTCTCTGTGTGACCTTCACACAGGGAGTACAAATGACTTTCCCTCTCTGAGCTTCAGTGTCATCTCTGCCCAGTCTGCTTCAAAGGGCTATCGTGAGGATCAAATGAGATAATGGCTATGAATGTACTTAAAAGCACAGTCTCATCATAAAGTACTGTGAAATGCAAGGCTCTGTGCAAGGATTAACCATGTAGTAAGGAAATCATCTAGTAGTCACTTTACATTTTTGCCAGATAATCTGAGTAACCACAAACCATATGCTACCATAAAAAATAAGACCTTGAACTTGTTTTCAAATATATTACTGCAATTAAATTCATATTTTACATTCTTTAAAACATAATCATAACCCGCATTCATTTCTCCTGTGTATCAACTGACTGTGGAATGCAGAGTCACTGGTTTGGGTCCTGGCTCTTACTATTTCTATGAGCAAGTTCCTTTCACAATCTGGGTCTAAGTGTAAAATGAGTGACTTGGGCTTAATGTCTCTAATGTCTCCAAGATCCATTCCACTTCTAGATGCTACAAGCTGAACAAAACCTAGAGCTGCTATGGAGAAATTCCATCTTGAACACATTAGACAGGAACAATATGAAGCTCTTAAAATGAGAATGAGTTTACTAAATGCCAGTGAGAAGAGTTAAAGAGTTCAAAGGCAAATGCTATGTATCTAAGTACAGAGGCGTCACATTAAGAATCTCTGTGTGTGTGTGTGTGTGTGTGTGTGTGTGTGTGTGTGTGAGAGTGAGATGGGGGGGGAGACAGAGAACGAGAACTACTTCAAGGGAGCAAAGCTATCATTTAGACAAGGACAAACATAGCCTTACAAAGTCTCACAAGTAGAAAAGAGGAGACACAAATCAGCCCTCTGGAAAAGCAGATATCTCCTTTGTTTTTTTGGAATGATCCTGTCATTTCAAATCTAAAAAGAGATGCTGTCAGAGGAGCTAGGTGCCCTCCTAAGGTCCCTTTGAAAATGATGAAAACTTGGCTACTGGAAGCACAAAGTGACTCAAATCAATCTGCCCAAAACAAATGCAGCTACAACAAGCAAGTTTAATAAGATAAAAGCAAGGGTGGGAGAGAAGACAACTCCTAATCTTTATTTAGGAGGCCATCAAAATGGGGCCTCAATGCACCTAATTTCTGCTAATGGCTAACTATAATTTTTTTATGTTGTCACCATCCCAGGAAAAGATTACAATTTACTAGAGCTTTTAGCATTAAGCTACAAAATCAATAAGCTCAGCTAAAAAGAGTTTGCTTTTTCTAGTACACAATGAATTCCTTGAGGCTAGGGAAAAAACCTCTCCCCAAATCATATTCATTATGATTTTTCATTCTGATAAGACCAAAAACAAGCAACTTTTGAAAATCAACCCTGAGACCAGCAAACACAGTAAATATAAATACTGCACAACTTTAAATGGTCTTTAAGAGTCTTTCAGCTATACAATTCAGCCTATAATTCTAAATCTATAGAAAGAAAAAAACCACTACTGAAAAAATACCCAATGAAATGCCTAAGTGTTTTTCTCCTTAGTTCTGCTTATTTCTGTTTCTGAACCAGGTACTACAACTATGCTACTATCCTCAAGTTCTAAAACATAAGAAAAAGCTAAGTAAATATTGAGAATGTTAACATCAAAATGAGTTCGTTACACAAAATCTGACTAAAATGCGTGGAATGAGTGAGCATTATGCTATGGTCATCTGAATAATTCTATTCACCAGGTAAGCACTGAAGTTGGCTCCTTTAAAGAATGAGAGGAAGAAATCGCTCAGCAGTCAGACAAAACAGAAGGCTTATAACACAGTATCAAAAATTCTACTTAAAAGACACACACCAGTCATAGCAGAAAAAAGTACTTAGAGCCAGAAGGCATCAAGGGTCAAGTCGAAGGTCCAATATCTGCTAGATGTAAGATTTTCATGCTTCTGATATACATGGAATTATTATTATGGGAAGGCAATGAGCAAGAAAAACTCCAACATATTTCAAAAAGATTAGCCATGGAAACATTAGTTATTTACTCCCATCGATTAATAACAGTTCATTCCCATTTTAACAAAGGGGAAGGAAGAGAATCTCCCCCAAACTAATATCAGGAACTGGGATCACCCTTCTACACACACACACACACACACACACACACCCCACCCATGTTGAAGGAGTCCCTTGTCTCAAGTGAAGAATAACAGTATGAAATGGTATTTTATACTCTTAAGTCCTGTACAAACTGTTCTGTAAAAGAAATAAAGGGCTCTCTGTTGATTCTCCTCATTCTAGCCACAACAGTACCAAACGCCAACCAATCTTTTAGCTTTCCTCAGCTCAAACTCTCTAGAGGAGAGGATCATAAAGTGCCTCCAAATACTTAGTTACTTCATTTTCCCATTCTTCCTCAGCATCTTCATCTTTATACACCAATAAGAATCTAAATGGTTTCTAGCCTGGTGCTCTTTAAACCTGATGACGGTAGCCAGGGTCCTCTCTGTTGGAGATACTGTCTATCACTGAGGTATCTAAGTGCTAGAAAACTGGTATGAGTACCATGCTGTCTTCTCTATCCCACTATTACTAGGCCTGACTAGCCTGACAAGTCATGACAAGTCTGTCTGGGCCTCAGTTTTCTCTCATCTGTATAATGGGAACAGGAGTAAATCTTATTAACAATAACAACAGCAATAGGTTATTCCTTCTCAAGGCTCCAGGCTGGTGATAAACTGCATGATACATTAAGTTATTAGCAGAGAAATAAACATGGAGTAGAGGACAAAGTTGGTTTCTCTCTACTTAGCAATTCAAGATCTATAGCTGACCCATGCCAACCTTCTCCACCTAGCTCCAGGTTCCAATAATAGGCAGGAGTTAATGATGTACCTATTCTGCTCCTACACAGAATTGGGGGTGGGGTGAGAGGGGGAGAGGTGGAGAAGCGGAAAAGAAAAACTATTTTAAGAGAAAGACTATGTTTCTTTTCCTGTACATTACCCACCTCAGATGGCTGGGAACGGGGAAGAAGTTTCAGAACACATTCCAACCTGTTTCATGGTTGGTAAGTCCTAATAACTGCACTGAAGCCCAATTAGAAAGGCAAGAATCCTGCTTTAAGCATCATAAATATGTGTCCTCTGTCTTTATTTTCAGCTCTATGGATTGTAATACTGTAACAACTGCACATGAAATCCAAGAGAAAGAATAAACAAAACTAAAAAAATGCCAGAATGTGATCCAAATTATTCAAACGCTTTAACCTTGTTAAGGACTTTGCTACTTCAAGTCAGCAAAGTAAGAATGCTGTATTTAAAAACAGGCTTCTCAAACTAATAAGTGATATTCACATTAGCTTTCAACAGTTTACTTGATCCAGAGTCTCTAAATTGTAGTAAGAAAAAAATGTTTGCAAGAAGTGACCTCTTTCCATACCACTGGGCTCAAAAGCATCATGGGGAGACACCAATTCTCAGTGTTTACCTGCTAATCAATGACACTGTATGAAGTATTTAGATGTGTGACCAAGTGAAAAAAAAAAACCCACCAGATTTAGAGTCAGAAAACTTGGGTTCAAATCCCAATTTCATAACTTGCAACCTGTGTGACTTTAGCCAATTCATTTATTTTCTCCAGGATTCAGTTTCCTCATTCTTAAAATATGGGATAATCTCTAAAATCTTTTCCAGTTCAAAATCCCATGACCCAAAGTGTTCTGTTGTTTCAAGATGTTCTCTCATCACAGCTACTTTGTAACTTGCTATTCTCTTCAAAGGCAAATACCTAGCTTCTGCTCCACTCCCACCCAGCCACCCAAGCATTCAGCCTGTCCAGGGTAGAAAAGTGAGACCCAATGTTATCCTGACTCATTGCCCAATCCCCTTCTCAAAATTACTTTGGTATGCCATCTAGAAAAGTACTAAATAAACAAAATTTTGTGCTTACAGAAGTATAAAACAACAAAATGAGGAAATCCAATTCTTTGTCAAAGTATAAACACTATGAATTTATACTGATAGCCTATGTGAAAAACAAAAAGCATGAATCTAGTATTTACTCTACACTCTGTCCAGCACTATGACAACAAGAAGATTTTTGCAACATGGCTAGAGAGACAAGACAGACAAAAAACAGCTAGACACACAGAATCAAGTATAACAACGTGCTTTTTAAGTATGCAACTACTATGAACTGTTAGGCACTATAAAGACAAGACAAAATGAGGAACAGCCTGTGCCCTCAAGGGGTTTGCTTACACTCTTCTAAAGACTATGTGGTGCAGACTAAGTGCTAAAAACATTGAATGTATTCTGCTTTATATCCCTTTATAGCACCTATTAATAGTACTGGGTACATGGTACGTGTTCAGTAAACACCTACCTATTGATATTTAAAAATCTTACTTGTTTTACAGCACAAGAATAAAACAAAATATATAATAAATGGAAGAACCACAAATTTAAAAATACTTTACGTGTCAAGGGAACAAAAAAGACAATTCAGTCTAGTGGAAAGAATACACATTATAGAGTCAGAAGACTTATGTTCAAATCCCAGATGTGCTACTTATTATAGCTAGTTAACCTTGGGCAAGTTGCAACTCTCATGGTCTCAGTTACCTTATCTATAAAATCAGGTTGCCAGGCTAAATAATCCATAATCCATTCCTTATAGAAGAATGGTCCTTGAGGGAACTGTGAAGTGAGGACAGGGAGATGGGTGGAGATAGGTGACACAATGGATAGAGGCTGGGTCCTGAGTCAGGAAGACTTGAGTTCAAATATGGCCACAGACATTCACTAGCTGTGACTCTGGTCAAGTCACTTAACCTGTTTGCCTTAGTTTCCTCATCTATGAAATGGTGATAATAATAGCACCCACCTCCCAGGGTTGTTGTGAAGACCAAATGAGATAACAAATATAAAGCACTTAGCCCAGTGCCTGGTACATGTAAATATGAATTTATTAGTTCTTATTATTATTCTCATAAAGTTCTCTTCCAGTTTCATTTTCATGAATCTTTTGATTTCTTGCTTAAGTAAGGTAGTAATAATTCACACTTACAATACTTTAATCTCTGCAGAGCCCTTCTCTCACAATTCTGTGATGTTAGCATTATTCTCCCCAGGGCTCTCTTGATTACAAACTGAAGGGCTCTTTTTCACACTGGCTCCTTCACACTTGCTCCTCTCAAAATAAAAGTTCAGCTCTGAGGAAACTAAGCCCAACCCCAGCCACAATAACAAGGTACGGCTTCACACAAACAAGTCTCCCTGGTTATGCAGTTTATTATTCTCTCTGGGAGCAAGTCCTAACATTTTAAGGTTAGAAGCACAGACTTGCAGCAAATTCAAATGACCAGAATGTTAATTACCAAAGTGGGTGGGCAAGGCTAGAGGGCAGGGGAGAAGGTGAGAGCTGCCCCTACTCTTAGTCCTCTATATAGTTTACCATTCCACCCACAGCTTCTAACCTTCATCAGACCGACTGACACCGACACAGACACACACACACACAACACACACACACACAGTACGAGAGTAAGAGCGCCAACTTTATCACTATATAATCTATTACATACATTCAAACTAGTTTCTAGATTTTACAGGACCACATGAGACAATTCCTGTCCTCCTTTTCCTGGTCTTCCTCCCCAGACTGCCTGCCCACCCACTCCACTTTACATTCACTAAAGTTTCAGCTTTAGTTATTATATTTAACGCACATGCTTGAAATTTCAGTCTTCAGCTTACTTTTGCTAATGGACATTGATGAAAAGCCTCAAAGGATATCTTTGAATACATCTTCTCACTTTACAAATGCTTTGCCAATTAATGTGGCAGTTAACATTTATAGCTCCAATAGTTTGTCTTTGTTCATTGGGGAAAATAGTGAAATTAAGACCAGTACCTTACTAATCATATTATAAATGAACTTATTCTACACTGCATTAATATTGCTAATGTACAAATATGATCAAGTTATACATACACTTGCTCAAAAAACCTTTCATGGTTTTCTGCTATCTACTGAAAAAATTACAAATTCCTTAACCTGGCATTCAAGGCCTTCTATAATAAAATCCCAAATTATTCGTCATTTCCCCAAACGTGCCCCATGCTTACATGATTCCATTTATTTGTTCACATAATACTCCCTCAACTTAGAAAGACATGGGAAGGTCTTACCTAATTTTGTCTGACTTTATCCTTTGATCCTTCAAAGGATCAGCTCAAAATGCTACTGTTACAATATTATCTCTGTCTTACATTCCCATGACACTTCATTTCTGTTTTTCTAATGGCACACATACTACCTTATGTATGTACCTAACTCATGTACTTTACTAGAATGTAAATTATTTGAAGGCAGGCACCTTAATGTTATTCATCATCTGAGTATTTTCCATAATGTTCTGCACAGAGTAAATGTTTATTAAATTAATTTCACCAAACCGGACTTTTCTATAAAAGCCAAAATAGCCAAATGGACTTCCTGACATGAAGTATATTATTAAGAGCTATAATATTCTCTAGTCACAAAGTATAGCAGGAGTCAGGTTAAGTTTAGCCTATAGAGTAGATTTTGTGCCCCTTGGGACTACATCAGCTGTCTCCTTGACAGCTGGCTAGGCAGCTATGAAGAAGCAATTTGAGTGCCTCTTCCATTAAGATGAAATATTATTGCACAGAGAAGTTTAATCGATGTTTATGAAACGAAGGAAAGGAAAATGACAAGAGGCCAATAACATGCCAAAAGCCTTTTGGAAGGAAGAGGAAAGAAACAGTTTTACAAGTGATCTGGAAGCATCATGCAAATCAGCTGAAGGAACTAGGGTTGAGTGGCCTGCACATGATAGCTCTCTCCAAATATTTTAAGTGCTATCATATGGAAGAGAGAACTGATTTGTTTGTTTAGTCTCAGGGACAGAAATGGAAGCAAGAGATGGAAGTGAAAAGGAGGCCAATTTCAGTTTAATGTAAGGAAACACTTTGCACAATGAGAGCTACCCAAAGGAGAGTGGGTTATTATAGGGGATGATGCAAGGGAATTCTATTTTGATTCTCTTAAATGAGCTGAACTGGTTCAGTGGAGGCTGAGGCTCTGGCTCCCTTGAGTACAAAGCACTTCACAGGTACTAACAACCTCCACCAGCTAGATCAAAAGTAAAAAAAAGGTGGAGCCAACCAAAACCGATCTCATCTCTCAAATGGAAGGAAGCTCAAAGTGTGTGTTTCCCTGTTCTGGCAAATGACAGGTAAATAAGGATAGTTTCAACCAGTCCCAGCAAAAACTCTCTCCTCTGAATCATCTTGGGAGAGAAACTAATGCTAAACATATTGCCAAGGCAATGCTGAAACCTTCACATACATTTTTAATGTGCATAATGAATTATTTATCACCTATGCTAAGTCACTTTCTTCCCCCAAGACTACTTCAAGTCAATTCCATATCAAGCCACCTCTTACCAGGAGACAATCCTGGTTTTCTATACAAGTTCAACTTCCACAAGACGGCAGGATAGGATCAAGAATTTAGAGCTAAAGTGACCTTAGAGATCATTAATTCCAATCCTTTCATTTTACAAATGAGAAACTGAGGCCCAGAGATGTTTGAATTGTTCAAGATCACACAGGTAGTAAGTAGTAAAATCTTAAATAGCTATAGAAATGTGAGTTATTATTATTATTTCTTAGAGTCATAGAAATCTGAGAATATTTATGCTAGAAAAGACCTTACTGATCTTTTAACCCAATCCCTCACTATACAGATGAGAATACTGAGGCCTAGAGAATACTTTTGCACAGGGTCACATAGTTAAGTGTAGTCAGGACTGGAATTCCGGCCTTCTGATGCCAAGTCCTGTGCTGTACCATAGAACAGTAATTAAAAGCACAATTTTTATAATTTAACAACACTGGGCAGAAAAATTAATATAAATAAAACAAAGCACCTCCAAAGGAAGGTAAAACAGTATTAGTGGCTGGCATTTATAACTGCTAGGATTGTCTCACGACTCAACCGCATTTAAATAAATGAATTTTAGAGTTGGGAGACAGTACAAAATTTGGAAGGGTCCATTAAGATCTAATCCAACTCTTTCCCCAATTATATCTCTCACATACAAATGGTCAAGGGTGTGCCCCAAATGAACCCTGAGAAGGGAAGGGCCTTGTCTGACGTCTTTAGTTAATTCTCAGTTTTAAAGCCATTAGGTCAATTTTAACTTTTTGTTGTTGTTCAGACCAGATTTCATCTCAACAACTGATCTGTAACTTATCAGTTAAGTTATTTTGCCCCTGATTACACCTCTCATACCTCTACTTGTGTCAAAACCAGAATCTCAACTAGGTCTTTCTGATTCAAAAGTCAGCTCTCTACCCACAATGCCAAAGTGCCTTTTGCAACTGTAACTTAATCAAAACTAACTGAAGGGATTCCTAAAAATGGAACTTTAAATTAAAGGGACATTTCAGCATTATGCTAACCATAGTTATCAATTATGAAAAAAAATTTATTCTTTTTAGAAGGTAAATTACAAAAATAACCCATCACATTTACGAAGCACTTTCAAGTTTACCAAGTAAATAAAATCCTTATGCACCCATATGGACAAGCATTTCTAGAAAGTGCATAAAGCTGGCTCACCCCCTGGATAACCCTGGTATATCTCATTCGTGAGAAGGTTAGCATTTGCCATTGCCAATGTGTCACTGATAATGCCCATCACAACCAATTCAGGAGCAGGAAATTCACCTGTTGGCTGTATATAGCAGGAGAGGAGGCAGATGCCAAAGCCACTGTGATGAGACTGAAGTCATAATGCTGGCCCTGGAGTCTATACGAATAGGTTAGCTGCCAACCAGTGACACTGGGGCTTCTGAAGACCTGGTGCTAATCTCATCCTATGGAGAATCATTTGTCCATTGCCAGTTCAACAGTATGGAAGAAAATGCATTTTTTGTCCATTATAATTTCTAACTATATAAAAGTGTTTTAGGAAGGTTGTTCCTGGCAGTTACATACAGGATGAATGGGGGAGAGAGAGAGAGATCTAACTCATGGAAACCAATTAAGATCATAAGGATTCAGGGCTAGAGAGACCTTAGAGGTCATCTATTCATAGGAGTCCTGTATTAGTCTTACGAGTTCAAGTTCTGGGGTTCAACTTCTGGCTCAGTCATATTCCAAGGTAGATGACCCTGGGTAAGTAATTCCAGCACCTATCTGGGCTCCAGTCTTTTCTTCTGTAAAATGAAGGGATTGGTCTAGATAATCAATCAACAAGCATTTATCAAGTACCAACTATGGGCCAGACAATGCACTAGTCAGGTACAAATCAAGAGGAAGCTGGTCCCTGCACTCAAAAAATTTAATTCTATTTATCTCCAAGGTCCCTCCTACCTCTAAAATTCTGTAATTTGCCCAAGATAACAGAGTTAGTTAGTGGTAGAACCAGGACTCAAACCTAGGTCTTTTCAGATTATGACCAATGCTGTTTTCACTGCACTATACCAGGAAAAGCTAGGTGGTATAGCAGATGGAGTACTGGGCCTGGAATCTGGAAGACCTAAGTTCAAATGTCACCTCGCACACTTACTAATCATGTGACCCTGGGCAAGACTCTTAACCTCTTTTTGCCTTCTACATAGCACCTACCTCCCAGGGTTTTTGTGAGGATCAAATGAGATAATAATTGTAAAGCATTTAACGAAGTGCCTGGCACATAGTTAGGTGCTATATAAATGTTAGTTACTATTATTACACCATGATGCCTCCCTTAACAGAACCAGGGCATGTATGGTGTACTAAATATGTACTCCAAATATATCTAAAACTTCCCACTGTTAAAAGGTAATTTTCCAACAAAAAGAATAAGGCTCAAGAAGTCAGTCACACAGGAAGCTAGGCACCAGGCCTAGCTACAAGATCACAAAACTGCCTAATAGTACATGGGCATAGAAAAATAACAGGCCTCATCCTTGAACAAAACAACACTTTGATAACCCAAGCAGAAGAAAAAACAATGGCTTACCTATGTGGCTATTTGTGCAGCCATCTCTATACTACAAAGATTTCACTTCAGAGTGGAGACCAAAATTAGCTTTCCAACTTTCTCAGTCTTCAAAGGGAACAAAGAGCTGGATGAATAAACTATCTCCGCCTAAAAAACTTTTGGGGTAGGTTCTAAGCTACAGCTCTCTTAAAAACAAACAAACAAAAAAAAAAACCCACCTCTGTCAGTTCCAAAGGACTCACGAAAATGCTATCCACATCCAGACAAAGAAGTAATGGGAGTCTGAATGCAGTTCGAAGCATACTATTTTTACTTTTTTTTTTCCTTTTGGTCTGCTTCTTCTTTTGCAACATGACTAATATGGAAACATGTTTCACATGATTGTATATATATAACCTATATCGAATTGCTTACATCTTAGGGGAGGGAGGGGGAAAGGGAGAGAGAAAATTCAGAATTAAAATTTTTTTTAAATGAATGTTAAAAATTGTCTTTATATGTAATTAGGAATTGTACTGCTAAATTTAGGACACTTTTTTCTTCTCTCATTTAAATATTTAAGATTATATTCTAACTGAACAATGAAGGGAATATTTCGAGAAATTTTTTGGAATAGAAGATAAAAAAACTTTCTAAATGTAATATCCTCACTTTCTGCCTACTGAATTCCCTGGCTTCCTTCAAGTCTCAGTTAAAATTCCAGCTTCTACAGGAAGCCTTTCTTTATTTCTCTTAATTCTAGTACCTTCCCTCTATAGATTATTTCAAATTTATTCTGTTTATTAGAGGTATCAAACATTTGGCCCTTGGAGCACGCAGCCAGCAACACTCCCAAGTGCATGTAATTTGGAAATACTCAATAAAATAAAATTATAATAAATATAATGTTAATTTGTGATTTTCTAAATCAGTATGTGGCCCAAAGGGATCCTTATGTGCTGTTTAGTGGTCCTGGTTCTATCTGAGTTTGACATCATTGCTGTACAAAATTTGTTTGTACACAATTGTTTGCACATGGTCTCCCCATTAGACAGTGAGCTCCTTGAGAGCCAAATTGTCTTTTGCCTTTCTTTGTGTCCCTAGTGCTTAGTTACAGTGCCTGGCACATAGTAGGCACCTAATAAATTCTTACTGACTGACAGGTAATGTTCGGACTACCCAAATATATCACTGTACATTTTATTAATATCTGAAAGGCTCACTAAAATTTGTTTCTAAACTATATTAACCTTTATTGGACAGTGACAGAAAAATCTTGGTTCAAAGGAAAAATCCTCTCCTTGCATTCTCAATGAACTGCACAATGGAAAATTTTCAGTTCTGTAAGCAAGGAGCAGAGATGCTTAGCTAAACCTGTGTTGCCTAGATACCAATGACATCCTATTGCTAATATGAAGATTTCAGCATCAGCACAGGACTATACTGACAAATAGCTGAAGTAAGCTAGTGGGTGGTGGTTTCCAGTTCTATTCCACTGTTATTCTAGTCCAGACAGGTACCAATTTGTCACGTGCAAAGATTCAGAAGAACAAAATAATCCCATCCCATTTGTAAGTCTGATTTCAATTAAACCAATTTAAAATATATGCTAGTTATTAATTTTAAATGTAATATGTTTTAGACCTTGATGCAATCAGCATAATAATCCACAAATAAGAGTATCTAGAGGACTTCACCATCTTTAACAGGGGTTAACCTTTCTGTGTCCTGGACCCTTTTAGAAGTCTGGTGAAGGTTATGGATCCCTTTTCAGAATAATGTTTGTCGCTAATATTCATATAACTGAAGGAGAAGTTAAATTTCTGTTAGAGTTAAATGAAAATAATGATGTAATTTTTTCTCATTCAAGTTCCTGGAACTCCAGTTAAGAACTCTGTAGGGCATCTCCTCTGACAGTAATAAAACAGGCTAGCATGTACCTACCTGTTTTATCCCTTGCCTGATGTTAAGGATCAGAGTCATCACGTAACATTCCGTTGTTTTTTTTATCAAGATTCTCATGTAATTTTCACATGTGCATGGGAAATGCCTTGCTGGAGAACCTTGAAGGCAGCAATTTGCTCTACTGCAGCAGTTCTCAAAGTCTTATTAATTTTATTTTTAATTTTTATTTTCAGTTCCAAATTCTCCCTCCTCCATTCCCTCCCCAACCCACTAAGAAGGCAAGAAATATGATACATGTTACACATGTGTTCTCAAAACTTTTTAGTCTCATGATTCCTTTACACTCTTAAAAGGATTTTTTTTAAAGGATCTTCCAAAGAGCTTTTGTTATGTTCATTGCATCTAATGATATTTACCATATCAGAGATTAAAATGGCTTAGTATTATTATGAAAATAGCCTGAGAGGGCCATGGAGACCCTCAGGAGTTGCCAGACCACATTCTGAAAACCACACTTCTACTGAATCAAATGTCTCTCTAGTTAACAAACAATACACAATAGAGACTTGTACAATTCTCTACTTTTAGTCAATTGCATGATAATAAAGATATGGTCTACTACAGAATATTATTTGTGAAAGTTTTCCAACTCTCTTCTGATGTGCATACAGATTAATTTTATTTAAAAATGTTTATAAAGCACATGGGTCAGTAGTTGTCATTCTATTGTCCCTTTCGTGGTAATAAGGTTTAAGATTGTTTCCACATCTTTCATAATTTCTTCTCCATCTTCACATACTTTGAGAATCAATCCCTCAATGTCTTCAGAATTATGTCACCTCCAGCACACACTTTCTCTGTTTAAATTTGGTCTGATCTAACTGCTTTTCCCATCTTTGTTTCCTTCAGTGCCATTTCTGCATCCTCTAGAACTACCTTGGAACTCTGATATTTAAAGTCAAAATGCAGTGGACCTCCATTGTCCTCTCTGGTGAAAAAGCCTTGACATTCCTCCTCTTGGAAGAGAAGCAGGGGCCCGAGGGCAGAATGTTGCATATATTGTCAGATGTTGTCACTGTATTGGTTATTTTCGTTCAACTGTTTTTTCTTTTTTAAAAGGAAGGGTTTAATTCTAGGAGGGAAGATGGGAGTATACGGAGAAATAACTGTGATGTATAACTAGAATGAGTAGAGAGCTAGACATAATGTCAAGAAGATATAGGTTCAAATCCTACGTTTGACACTTACTAGATGTGACCTTGGGCAAGTAATTTGACCTCTGAGCCTATTTCCTCATCTGTAAAATGGAGATAACTGCCTTTTAAGTACCTACCACAAAGAATTATTGTGAGGTTTCAAATGAGACAATATATGTAAAGTGTTTTGCAGACTTTAGAACACTATATAAATGGCCAGGTATGATTATAATTATAAAAACTTTTGCTCTTTTTCAATTGTTTATCTGTTATCTTCCTTCAGGTTTCATCCTTAAATAACCTTAGAATTACTTTCCTTTCCTTAGCTGGGTCTTTTGACAAACTTTCTTTGAACCTGTTTTTCCCTGCACTGCTTTCTCAATGTTACTTGAAAAAACACTGTTCAGAATCTTTTGCCATCCTTCCCTACAGTATTTTACAAATGGGTTTATATTCTAAACTAATGTTACCCTTGCCACTGCAGAGCACTCACACATTACAAAGAATTATCAGTAAACTGTGTGAAGGATGCCATCAGAGAAATGGGCAGGGAAAAGAGGACAACCAGGTTGTGTTGTGACAGAGGGCCAAAGGGCTGTCCATATGCTTGATTGGTGTACTCTGAAATTCATGAGAAAGCAAAGATCCTTAGCATGTTAGACTAGGATAGGTAGGCATAGATGGTTTGCAGTTTGCATCACCAAAGAGAATACTTATATCAATGAGTTTACAGCACAATCTGAATAAATCTAACATCCAAATCATATTTCTGGTAACATGCTATACAAAATTCACATGCTACTATATACATGCAGTACATATGCACACATAGATATACACACATGCAACAAACAGCAACAAAACTTTATAATTACACAGAAGGAAAAGTAATCTGAAAGAAGCAAAGAAAATTATCCAGCATTTTGTTAAACTTTATTATAGGTTTTTCCAATCTCAAAGTAAACTGTTCTAATTTTGTTTTTTGTCTATTTTGCATTTTAATTTTGGTTTTTGTCTATTTTTGTATGTATTGTATTTTTGAGTGTTACAAGTTTATAATTAAAAATTAGACTTCAACACTTCATTAAAGTCATAGCTCTAACAATGCCAGCACTCCCTTCAATTGCAAAGATTGCAATCTAATCCCACCTTTCCAACCTCTTTGATTCTGGTTTGCATTTTCTATAAAAAAATCTACCCAATACACCAGAAGTTTTATGTAGGTCTTCTGTACAATTTGTGCATCACTCAGACTGTTCCTCTATTATCCACTGCTTTAATTTTATACATTTCCATTTCCTAAATTACATGTTTTGTAATATTTTTTGTATGCAGCCAATCACTGGTAATATACAGTAGCCCTCTACCTACCATATGTCCTTCCACTGACCTTTGGGTCATTTGAAATTCTGATGCTTCATAGATTTTAGTGTGTTCTATGATTCACAGTAACAGACCATGAAGAATAAAAAATGGGGTTTGTATCAAGGAGTGCTTCTCTAAGACTATACCAGTGGGTATATTGGCAGGTACTTTAAGTTTTGAATATTATCTCAGTGACAGACTACGTCTGCTGTCTAAGGACCAGCCTATTTTAGTAATGGAGAATCCAATCTACTGGGTGATGAGTTGTATGGTCATGACCCGTAATATTATGGTCCATAATTTAAAAAAAAAATTCTGCTTATAATCTGTGAATTCTGTATCAGTCAGAACAACAGTTAATCCAGTTAGAATGACAGTTAACAGTCTTAAAACACCTCTAACAGTCTAAGAAAACCAGAGGAAGCCTACTTATAGTTTCATATTTTGCTGAATTTCCAATACCAAAATGGACTTCACTATCAAAACAAAATCTAACTGCTGGTCAAGATTAAGGTTTAAAGGCCAAAGTTGTCTAAAAGTCTAACAGTTGACTCTGTCCTATGAGTCAAGTTACAGACACTTGACTTTATTTTAATTAACAATTTACAGGACTATTATTAGGCTGCAAGCTCCTTGAGAGAAGGAAGGAATCTTTTACATCCTGAAATCCCCTTCAGAGTCTGGCACACTATGTTGAACATAATAGGCACTTAGCTGAAATGAATGGGAGATACACATTGTTAAAATATTACAAGCCAAAATGGTCCTGATAAGGTCTTTATGTTAAATAAATTTTAATAAGTCTTCAAAACTTCCCAGACAGGAAGGAATTTGGAAGATTTTACTATTTTCCATAAATTTTGGTAGCTTGTTTTCTACAGAACCTAGCTGATTTTACATTCATTTCTCTCCACTGGCTCTACATTACGCTATTAAAAAACATGCATGTTATATAAGCAACTAATTTATTTAATTTGCAATTCTGGATGCTAAATGTCATCAGTTTCCTTGACTCTATCTTGCTTATCAAGGTGAATACCATTTTGTTGTTAAAGCATTCAAAAGAGCATAAGGATGCAGGGGAAAGAAAATATTAATTAAATGTTACATTAAATTAAATTTCCACCAAAACTATGCCTTTGGTGAAAGTAACTACAATTGAAGCAGGTTTACTACTGCTACTAGTTCCTTTATCCTCTAACAAAATCTTCATATACCTACCCATTTAAAATCCTCTTCTGATGCCTGACTGTGACATGAAGTTGATGATGGGCTTGGCTTCTCTTGAAATTGATGCCTGTAAAGTTTGAGTTCTGACAGATCTTACGAACCTGGAAACACTTACATGGGTCCAGAAATTGGACGAATCATGTGTTTTGGTAGAACCAGCCCATTTAAAAGTGGAGAGGCAAATGGAACCAGACAAACTGATCCCCAGGAAATGAACTGTTCTGACCACCACAACTTACGAAAACTGTTTACAAAAACACTCATCTCCAAAGTGAGGTGCATGTAACCCAAGGGGTATGACAGGAAAATATTAGAATTTCTATTCGTACTTACTTTTATCTTAAAAAATAAAGCTTTATTAGAATCAAAAATATCTGAAATTAACAATCTGAAATATACATCATAACTGATATTTTAAAACTAAGCTGTTACCAAAAAACAATGCGTTCCCTATAAAGACTCTCATATCTGCACCCTTAAAAAAATTAGAAACAAAATTTTCTAATCTGTTTAAAATCTTTCAAATTAAGAGTTTCAGTGGGTTTTGTGACCATTGTTAAAAATGTAAAAATGCTACACCTTTCAAATCATTTGCAAAAATTGGTTGCTATCAGATGAAAATTTACTTGAAGAAATGTACCTTTAGATAATTGGTAGAACTAAAAATTGAGTTTCATGATTTAGAAAGTGAAACCAGTGACACTTTTTCCATTTGGATCGATCCATTACCGTCTGCGAGGCATTTGTTTTTCAACAACAGCCGCCAATAGCCAGGAATCACACTATACATTTATTAAGTATCTATTATGTACAAACTAGGCACTAGGGATACAAGACAAGAGTAAAACAGTCTCTGCCTTCGAGTAACTTACATTCTAATAGAGACAAGTACAGGAAAAAAACTGAACTCAGAATCACATCTTCCAACAGCTGAATCACAAAGTTTTAAGCCAAGATTTTTAAAAATAAGTATAGTCATATGGCTCTCATGAAAATATTATAATTTTTCATGAGAACAAAATGAGTTTTGTACTATTAATGAATAAAACAACTTTTTAAGTTTGTCATCTTTATCTCATCCTTTTAAATATAACTAATATATTATTTTAATAGCATACATGCATAATTTTAAAATAGATAAATATGTTTATATAGGAGATGCATGATCACAATATTTTTACTGATAAGGACTCATAACCAAAAAAGTTTTGAGACTGGGGCAGCTAAGTGGTGCAGTGGATAAAACAGCACCAGCCCTGAAGTCAGGAGGACCTGAGTTCAAATCTGGCCTCAGACCAAACACTTGATACTTACTAGCTGTGTGACCCTGGGCAAGTCACTTAACCCCAATTGCCTCAAAAAGAGAAAAAAAAAGTTTTGAGACCACTATATACTAAGGTATGCAAGGGATGCCAATGGAGGGACCATCTATATCTATGAAATGATGAATGCTTTTAAGTACAGCAGAATACAAAACCCTAACATTTTGTATTCTTACTCATATCATGTATGTGTAACTACATTCTATTATAGCTAGCCCTTCCACATTGAGGGGATTAGGGGCATAGTGCTCCGCTATCTGGAAAATCCTCGTAAAACATTTGGGCCATCTATTTGTACCAGAGAAGAAGTCTGAATTTTTCTTTTTTATTTCTTTGGGAGGGGGAGGGTGTTTTAATAGTACCTTACTGTAAAATTTGGGTTGATACTATACAATACTATACATATATTTTACGCATTTCTGAGCTTCTAGACTTTTTCTGTGTCATCTGCTGGCCTTCGAGTGTAGTCTGTATACACAAAACTCCCAAAAAATTCCCATTTAATTTCTTATACTGGCCCTGGATATATCAAAACCTAGAGAGGTAAAGTCTCGATGTGGAAGGGATAACCATATAAGAAATTTGACAGAAATAGACACCACCGCTACCATTACTGTTTTAGTAAGTGCTTTAGAACGAAGGTTTTCCATACATTTATCAGGGAGTGAACTACTGTAAAGCCTGTTACCTACTACCTTTTTGTGACCGTGGCATGTTACTTACAACCTCTGGACCTCAATGATCACCAAGACCCCATCTAGTTTTAAATATTATAATCTCATCTTGTACATTGTGCATATCTGCAAAACATTTCCTCTCATTTTTGTAGCTATTTAAGATTTACAAAATCCTGTCCCAGGACAACCCCCAGAGTAGGATGTATAAGTTTTATTTTATCATTTTACAAATGAAAAATTGAGGCTCAAGTTTTAAGCCACATGGTCAAAGAATCAGATTTGAACTTGGGCCTCCTGACTCCTAAATCCAAATCATTTTGCAGAGGCACTGTCATGTCTCTTTGATATATTTCATTGAGAAGTTCTATTAACACCATAAAAAGAACACAAATAAAAACATTTTCATAATTAGGTCCTTAAGAAAATCTTCCGTTATCTTTAAAGCAAGAGTCAATCAATTTGGTTTTTTAAAATATTTTGATAACTATTTCAATAGAACAAATTCCTTTGTAATTCTATGTGTTATTTTATACATTTAAAAATATTACTCTGAGAAGGGGTCCATGGATTCATCAGACTGCCAAAGGGATCCATGATACAAATGTAAATTACATTAGTGGGTCTCAATATTTCCACCTTCCAGTTTTCAAATGTAACCTGCAAACTTTTCGAGTGCTTATAGCTAGACAGGACAAGGGAGGATCTTTTTTATTGAACTGCCCTCTGGCACTGACTAGGTGACATCACAAAACTGCCCCATAGAAAGGCTACCAAAAGCCCCCCAAAACATTCATGAATAAAAATTTGCATTCACCTCAGATAAAAAAACTTCCAAGTTTAAATTTGCCACAGCCCCTAAGTTTCACCAGCAGTAATAACCTTCACAAAATTGATGAAGCTATAAAAACTGTTCAAAGATTGCATGGTGAAAAACGACAGGCTATGGGATTTTAGAGGAGTTCACAGACATTACCCTATTGGCCTTAGTTTCCTCCTCTGTCAAAAGGGGCTGGGCCACCTAAGAAAGTCTCTAAGGTACTTTCCATCTTTAATGAAGGAGACAAGCAAATACAGAATAAAACAAAAATGAACTCAAAAATGTGCTATATCACAAAGTATGAAGTCATGGATTTTAAAAAATAAGGAAGAATGCTCATATCGATGCTCACATTTTGAAAACAAAATGGGGTTTGCATCATTAATGAATAAAATAATTATTTTTAAATAGCTCATCTTTACTTCATCCGTTTTAATCTAGATTTTACAATATAATTTATTGGTACAATATGAACATATAGTTTTAAAATAAATAAATATGCATAACATGGGGGATGTATGTCAAAATTTTTTTACTGATAAGGATGTAGTATCTGGCACATAACAGGCACTTAATAAATGCATAAAATACATAGGTACTTTTCCGTTTTCACAGTCAGCATATTTTTGAGCAAGAACAACAAGCAAGAAGAGGCCTCTCTCTCCACTCTACTTTCCAGAGCATAATATCTCATACTTATGGCATTTATCACATCACTGACATATTGTCTGTTACAGCTGAAAGAAATCTTAAGAGATAATTTTGTCTAACTTCATTATTTTATAGATAAGGAAACTAAGGTCATCCTGCCCTAAATTATAGTTAGTATCATAAATGTCTTATTCTCCCACAAAAAGCACTTCGAGGAGAGGGTGTGGGCCTTATTTATCTGTTTTATCTGACCAACCACAGCACCTTAAACTATGTAGGGGCTTACCAAATGTACTGAATGAAAGGAGGGGGGACCTGTGAACTTCGAAAATTTGTACACAATGAACAGTTTATGAAGCTGTTATCAAGTACAAAAAAATACAAATAGCCATGACATTTTTATTGAGGCTTTAAATGTTAAATTGAAGCTTTGTTCTAGAGATTAGGAAACTGATCCTTAGGATCCTGAAATTCCATTAACTCCATCTGCTGCCCTTAAGGCCCTAGAGGAGCAGGCCCCAAGGAGTTCAGAAAGCCCCAGGTTCTAAGTGTAAAACATTGCTAAATATGGCACCTTCCCATTCCTAAAATATGCCATTAATTCATTAAATTAAAAAATGTATTAAGGTTTGCTGTGCAGAGGGCACTGTGCACAGCAGTAAGGAAGACAAGAAAGTATGGATATGATTCCTGCCCTCAAGGAGCTTCCAACCAGCAGAGGAATAAAATACAAGCACAAATAACTATCATACACCATAGTAAATGGTAGTTGTATTAGAGAGGTACAAAGTACTACATGAAGTAACAGAGGCATTGAAAAACTTTTAGCAGAGTATTATGATCAGTTCCATGCTGATGGATCATCAGCCTCGCAGTGTATAGATGAATGAGTGCTGCAGGAAGAGAGTAATAACAGAAGGCCTATTAAGAAGCAACTCAAACTGTCCAGATGGTAAATTGTGGCAGTTAAGAACAGAAAAGTGAAGTCAGATACAGGATTTCAAAAGTCTACTGAACAGGACTTGGTCCTGAGTGAATACATATAATAGGATATGACACCTAAAAGACAAGTAAGGTCAAAATTTTATTTGAAGCTTTCACACATGGGAGACAAAAAGTGCTATCTTATGGATAAGCTGGGACAAGAGAAGTTGCAGAGCCTCCTTTACCTAGTTATGTTTGCTGTCATGTTACAGAGAACCTTTCTGGCAGTCTGGTGAAACCTATGGACCCCCTCATGAAATAAAAGATATTATTTGTAAAGCGTTTACACAGTGCCTAGCACATAGTAGGCGCCTAACGAATACTTGTAGCCCCACCCATATTGTTGCCTATATTCAAAATTGAAGGGCACGTTGAAGATCACTTTGAGATAAGTCAAAATAAAGACATAATTTTTCCTCCATCCAAGTTCATGGATCCCCTGATGTCTAGCCACAAACCTGCCTTGGTTAAGAGCCCTGCCGTAAGCTGACTTCTGTTTTCATCCCAATATGGGGATGTAGACGAAATAATCGCCATGGTAACAAGGTTCAGGGTCCAGTACAGTTACTAAAGCCAGTCTACTCCCATCATAAAAGAGGAGAATGAGGCCCAGGGAGAAGAAAAGACTCAGGGCTCAAGCCCCGAGGCCAGCGCTCCTCCCACTTCACCCCGTTAGATGTGGGAGGAATGGGCGTAGAGTGAGAGGCACCGAGGTGAAGCCCTGGGAGGATCGGGACCAGCCGGCCGGCCGGCCAGCTCAGGACTCCCCTGCCCCAGCCCGCTATTCCCGGACCGCCCGGTCGGGGGTGGCGTGGGAGGGGGCGGGGCAAAGCGGAGGGAGGCGAAGGAGGGGACAGAGCGAGCGGGCCCCGGGAGCAGCCGGCTCGGGAGGGGGGGAGGGAGCGCGGGGCCAAGCCCAGCCGTGCCGGCCCGGGGCGGGGCCGATAGGGCCAGGCCGGGGGCGGCTTCCGGGGGGCGGTGAGGGGCGCTGGGTGCCCTCGAAGGCGCTGCTGGGACTCAGGGCCGGGGCCGAGACGGGGGTCGGATGCGGGGGAGGGCTGTCAGCCGCCCCAGCGGGAAGAGTGAGGAGGCGGCGAAGGACATTACGTTACCTGCGGCTTAGGCCCGTGCGGTCCCCGGTGGCGGCTCCGGCTCTATTGTTTCTCCGGAGCCAAGATGGCGGCCACCGCCGCCGCGGGCTCCCCCCGCCGGGTACCCTCGCTCTCAGCGAAGGGCCTCATTGGCTCTGGGCGGGAGAGACGCTCTCTGATTGGATAGCCCAAAATACGCTGTTGCTAAGGGGCCTGGTGACCAGGCTGGGAGGCTTCGAGGCTCCCCTTCGAGGGGAAGGGAAACTCAAGTGGAGGGGGGAGGGGGAGACCGAGGCTGTGCCTGGGGGCTACTTAGGGGTCTTGGGGCCCGCAAGTCGTGTGACATCATCTTGTTCCCCTGCTGAATAAAACGTATTCCATTCCCACTCAAGTTCCTCCAGCACTCCCCATCCGACCTCATCCACACACCCCACCCCTTACATTGTCTCACCAGATCCCTACTGAACACCGAGGACCCCTTCCCCCAATAGATCCCCCCCTTCTTCGGTGGAACACCACACACTTCAATGTCCCCCATCCCCCAGTTAATATCAGACTTCCCATCCTCCATAGTCCCCCTTCTCTGCCACTGAATGACACACTCCCATCTCCCACAATGTCCTGCATCCCTGAGTGAGCTCCACACAAGTCATCCCCAGATTGTCTCCCCATCCTGTATCCCCACTGATCCACCCACTACCATCACTCATAGCATCCTCCATCTCCCCATCCCCCTTCCCTCCCACTGAGCACCACAAATTCCTGTCCTTCCACAATTTGACCTGTCCTAGTTACGGTGTTCTTCTCTCATTAAACATTACATTCTGGAATACCGAGCCTCAGAGACCAATCACTGTCACTCATCCATACTGATTTGTGCAGTCCTAACCTGGAGGAAGCAGGCAGGGACAGAGAAGACAGCTGGCCTGGAAGCCAGGAGCCCTGAGTCCTAGTTCTAATTATCTGGGTAAGTGGGCTACTTGACCTTGAACACTGACCAGACCCAAAGAGGGGTATCAATTAATGAGAGCAAGAGCCTTTGGTCACCTGTCGTTATCTGTATTTATTATGTAAATAAAGGCATGGATGATTTCCTTATCATATTTACTTATACAAAACTAGGAGAAACAGCCAGCACATTCGGTGACAGTCAAGATTCAAAAAGATTTTACCAGAATAGAACAAGGGACCAGATCAAATAAGGTCAATTTAATAGGAAATCCTCTTGCCTTAGCCCACTTCTGCAGACCAGAAGAAAAATAGAAATTAAAACAGAAAATGAATTTTTTTAAAGGGGACTAGGAGGGAGATGAAGTGCTGAAAAGAGAGGAGAGTGTGGTCTATCAATTCTGTTTAATTGGCTGGAGTTGGAAAGTGTCAAAGTAAAAGAAACCTTTCTAAACAATTAGAGCTGTTCCAAAGTAGAATGAGTTGTTAGATAAAGTAATCCATTTTCCTGTCACTCGAAGTACTTGGTCAATAAACATTTATTAAGCACCTACCATTACTGTGCCTGGCACTTAGACAAGAATTTACAAGTCAATCAAATCATCTTGAGGGCAGCCCAGTCATTATAAACTAAATGGGGTTTGGTTTTTGTCCTTCTGACAAAATAGTGGATAGCCAACAGTAATCAGTCAGGAAAACATGGTTCCAAGTCCCTCTTCTAAAACATACTGGAGAATTCTAGTTGTATGACCCTGGGAAAGTCATTTACCTCTCAGTTCTCTGGGTAATTCTCTCCAAGACCATAAATTAGAGAACAGTCACCCATCTGCATTGCTAGAAGGGGTTTCCACACCAGGAGCAATGAAACCACACATCTGCTCCCCTCCACACCAAAAAAAATACCAATGACTATATTCATATTTTATTAGAGCTGGAGCAAAGTGTTTAGCAATTGTTTTAAAACAAAAGCTTTTACCACCTAGAAAATTCATCAAATTGAATCCCTCAAGTGAACTCTCTTGATCAACTCTTCTTGCAACAGTTTGATGCAAATATTGTATTCCTCCTTTAGATTATAAACTCCTTCAAGGTAGAATCTGTGCTATTTTCTCCAGTTTTCCATTTTCCCTAACAATGAGCTCAGGACCTTGCATACATAGTAGGCACTTAATATTTGTGGAACAAACACTATGAAATGGCAGCCACAGTGTCCACAAAAAAGGACATAATAACAGCACAATTCCCTTCTCAGCTCTGACCATATATGGAGTATTCTGTTCAGTATAAAGCTTCACATTTTAGGAGGGATGTGACCGGTTATAGGACATCCAGGGCAGCCAGGATGGTGAGAGCTGGACACTGTACTTTCAATGATATTTTGAAGGATTAGGGATGTTTAGGCCAGAAAGAAAAGACTTAGGAGTACACAATTTGTTTTCAGATATTTGAAGATTTCTCAAGGGGAGGAAGGATTAAATTTGTCTTCTTGGCCTCAAAGCAGAACTAGAAAGAATGGAAGAAGGTAGCCTAGAGGCAGATTTTGGCTCAAGGTAGAGAGCTGTCCCAAAGTAAAATGGGTTGTTAGATAAATAATCAGTTTCCTGTCATTGGAGGTACTCAGTCAACAAACATTTTTTTTTTTTTTTATGAGGCAATTGGGGTTAAGTGACTTGCCCAGAGTCACATAGCTAGTGAGTGTTATGTGTCTCAGGTCAGATTTGAACTCAGGTCCTCCTGACTCCAGGGCTGGTGCTCTCTCCACTGTGCCACCTTGCTGCCCCTCAACAAACATTCATTAAGCACTTACTATGTTGCCAAGTATTGTGCTAAGGGACACAAAAAGAGACAGAAGACAGTCCCTGCCCTCAAGCAGCCTAAAATACAATAGAAGAAACAATAAGTTGTACAAACAGGTTACACACACACATATACATATGTGTGTGTGTGTATATATATCTCTTATCTATCTATCTATCTATATATGTATATATCTATCTATATATATATGTATATCTATCTATATATGTATATCTATCTATCTATCTATATCTATATCTATATCTATATATATATAGTAATTAAGAGTGGAGGTACTAGAATTAAGAGTACCTAGGAAAGCCTTCACTCAATCAGTAAACATTTCTTAAGCACCTACTGAGGAGGGTTTCATTCAGTTTCCCCTTTTAGCCAAAAGGAATTTGGCTGCTTTGTTTACAGACCCCAGAAGACCCTTAAAACTTTTAGATTCCTTGTAGACTCACTTTATCTCTCTTTGAAAGCCTTAGCCTTACCTTTTAATCTTATTCAAATGTACCTTTGCCCCTAGCCCTAAAAAGAAGTTTGTCTACCAGTCCCAGAAAACCCTTAAAACTTTTAGGTTCCTTATCGACTCTCTTTATCTCCCTTTGAAAATAAACTTCTACCTTTCAGTTCCCTTCATTATCTATTCTCATTGTTTATTCAAATCTCTCAGACCTTCCAAATGGAATTGTCACCTAAACCCTTCTCCCAACCAACCTCCCCTTCCTCAGGCCACCCAAAGTTACTTTAGTGTATTTGAGATCCACCTTAGCCCCCATTTAGACACTGAGAATCTCATGCCCAAAAGGCTAAGACTGTCTCATGCCCGCTCTTCCTTATGGGTGTTACTGATGTTTGGGTTCCTTGGGATTCTGGCCTATATGCTTTATCTTTAATAAACTTTTTCTCTGGCTGGAAAAAGATTTGGATTGAATTCATTCAGGCAGACTCCATGCTGTGATCTTGGGGTGCCTCTGCGCATCTAGGAGCACCCCAAGACCTCTACACCTCTTCACCTACTGAGTGTGAAGCACTATACTAAGTGCTAGGGATACAAAAAGGCAAAAGACAGTCCCTGCCCTCAAGGAGTTTACAATCTAACGTGGGAGACAAAATGCAAATGAACATATACAAACAAGATATTTATATGGGATAAATAGGAAATAATTAAGGGATTAAGAATTAAGAGAAGGTATGAAAGTTTTCCTGTAATAAGTGAGATTTTGATTGGGACTCAAAGGAAGCCAGGGAAGCCAAGAGGTAGGGATGAGGAAGGAGAACATTTCAAACATAGGGGACAGCCAGAGAAAATACCCAAAGCTCAGAAATGGAGTGTCTTGTTCTTGGAACAGGAGGAAGGCCAATGTTATAATGTTCTCTGGCTGGGAGTAAGGTGTAAGAAAACTGGAAATGTAGGACAGGGCTACATTATGAAGGGCTTTGAAGGTCAAACAGAAGATTCTGTATTTGATCTTGCAGGCAATAGGGAACCACTGTAGTTTATTGAGTAGGGGGGAGATACGGTTGGACCTGAACTGTAGGAAAATTATTTTGGTAGCTGGAAGTTGGATTGGAGTGGGAAAAACTTGTAGCAGTTAGACCCACCAGCAGGCTATTGAAATGGTCCAGGTGTGAGTGAGGAGGGCCTGCACCAGAGTGGTGGCAGTGTCAGAGGATAGAAGGGGAAGAAATAAAATTCAAGAGATTTTACAAAAGTGATCAGAGATGTTGCCAATGTGCTTTACGCCTTGGCAACAAATTGGATATGGGAGCTAAGAGACAGTGAAAAGTCCAGGATGATACCTAGGCTGGGAGCCTGAGGGATTGATAGAATAATGTTCTCCTCTAAATGGGAAAGGTAGGAAGGAGAAGAGTTTAGGAGGAAAAACAATGAGCTTGGTTTTAGACATATTGGGCTTAAAAAGTCTAGTTCAAGATGTCTGAGAGGCAGTTGGAAATATGAGATTAGAGGTTAGCAGATAGGTTTAGGGCAATGTAGGTAGATTGCAGAATCTTCAGCATAGAGATGGTAATTAAATCCATGGGAGTTGATGAGATCACCAAATGAAGTAGTATAAAGGGAGAAGAGAAGAAGGCCTAGGCCAGAACACTGTAGAACACCTACAGTTAGGGGGCATCATCTGGATGAAGATCCAGCAAAAGGGACTACGGGGTGATCAGAGAAGCAAGGAGGAGAAGCAAGAAAGAGTAGTGTCCTGAAAACCCAGAGAGAAGAAGAAGGTGATCCATACTGTCAATAACTTCAGAAAAGTCAAGTAGAATGAAGGTCAAGAAAAGGCCACTGGATTTGGCAATCATGAGATCATTAGTAGTTTCGGAGAGAGCAGTCTTAAGGTAAACTGATGAGGTTAGAAGCTGGATCATATGGAATAAAGAGAGTGAGAGGAGAGAAAGTGGAGGTAGCTACAGAAGGCCTTTTAAAGGAGGTTAGCAGGGGCAGAGCCAAGATGACAGAGGGAAAGCAGTGACTTGCTTGAGCTCTCTCCCCAAACCCCTCCAAATACCTATAAAAAATGGCTCTAAACAAATTCTAAAGCAGCAGAACCCACAAAAAGACAGAGTGAAACAAATTTCCAGCCCAAGATAACCTGGAAGGTTGATTGTAAAGGTATATTGTGCCGGATGGAGAGAGGAGCGCAGTGCAGTGTGGGTGGGCAGGCAGCAGCAAACCTGGAGCAGGCCTCAGAGGACTGAATCGAGGGAAGCTGTGGCGGTTTCTAGACTTCTCAGCCCATGAACGCCAAAGACAACTTGGAAGGTCAGTGGGAAAAGTCTGGGACTGTGGTGAGAGAGGAGCTAGGTCTCAGCCACAAGTCTCCAGCGTGGCTTCTGGGGCAGCGACTGTTTCCTGAGCTTCCAGCCCACAGACTGAGGGGGAATCTAGTGGCTCTTCAGAGGGGGATTGCAGGGATCTCTTTGCCAGTGCTGAGGCAGGAATCTCTTGCTTTACGGGTGCTTGGATCTGGGTCATAGTTCTGAGGGGTGATCCTGGGACTAGGAGGAGCACTGGCGTGGTGGAGCTTGTTTTGGCGGTGGAGAGGAAACACCTCGCCCCTTATCACACCACCTTGGAAGAACTGAAAATTTTCAGGTCCCTAGAAGTATCTCTGAAAACAGCTATACAAACCCCTGAAGCTTGGGACAGTATATTCTCCACACTGGAAGCAGACTCTTACCTTAACAAAGAGTTTAAAACTCAAGTAATTGGCCAGGATCATGAGTAAGCAGCGCAAAAAGAGTCAGACTGTATTATCTTACTTTGGTGACAAAGAAGATCAAAACATACAACCAGAAGAAGACAACAAAGTCAAAGCTCCTACATCCAAAGCCTCCAAGAAAAATATGAATCAGTCCCAGGCCTTGGAAGAGCTCAAAAGGGATTTTGAGAAGCAAGTAAGAGAAGTAGAAGAAAAACTGAGAGTGATGCAAGAAAATCATGAAAAACAAGTCAACAGCTTGCTAAAGGAGACCCTAAAAAATACTGAAGAAAATAACACCTTAAAAAATAGCCTAACCCAAATGGCAAAAGAGGTCCAAAAAGCCAATGAGGAGAAGAATGCCCTAAAAAGCAAAATTGGCCAAATGGAAAAGGAAGTCCAAAAGATTACTGAAGAAAATACTTCCTTAAAAATTAGAATAGAGCAATTGGAAGCTAGTGACTTTATGAGAAATCAAGACACTGTAAAACAAATCCAAAAGAATGAATAATTAGAAAACAATGTGAAATATCTCATTGGAAAAACAACTGACCTGGAAAATAGATCCAGGAGAGAGAATGTAAAAATTATTGGACTATCTGAA
The DNA here is from genome assembly GCF_900497805.2 of Vombatus ursinus. Classification (NCBI taxonomy): domain Eukaryota; kingdom Metazoa; phylum Chordata; class Mammalia; order Diprotodontia; family Vombatidae; genus Vombatus; species Vombatus ursinus. The sequence goes on along the minus strand of NW_020954598.1, from coordinate 25,563,642 downwards.
AGCCTTGATCAAAAAAAGAGCTTAGACATCATCTTTCAAGAAATTAGCAAGGAAAACTGCCCTGATATTTTAGAACCAGAGGGCAAAATAGAAATTGAAAGAATCACCGATCTCCTCCTGAAAGAGATTCCCAAAGGAAAACTCCTAGGAATATTGTAGCCAAATTCCAGAGTTCCCTGGTCAAGGAGAAAATATTACAAGCAGCCAGAAAGAAACAATTCAAGTATTGTGGAAACACAATCAGGATAACACAAGATTTAGCAGCTTCTACATTAAGGGACTGCAGGGAATGGAATATAATATTCCAGAGGGCAAAGGAGATAGGATTGCAACCAAGAATCACCTACCCAGCAAAACTGAGTATAATCCTACAGGAGAAAAAAATGGTTATTCAGTGAAATAAAGGACTTTCAAGCATTCTTGATGCAAAGACCAGAGCTGAATAGAAAATTTGATTTTCAAATACAAGATTCAAGTGGAACATGAAGAGATAAACAGGAAAGAGAAAATCATAAGAGACTTATTAAGGTTGAACTGTTTACATTCCTGCATAGAAAGATGATATTTGTAACTCATGAGACCTTTGTCAGTATTAGGGTAGTTGGAGGGAAAAAATTATATGTATGTAGATATAGATATAGATAGATAGATAGAGGGCATAGGGTGAGTTGAAGATGAAGGGATATCTGGAGAATAAAATTAAGGGGTGAGAGAGGATTATACTAGGAGAAGGAGAAAGGGAGAGGTAGAACAAAATAAATTATCTCACAAAAAAAACAGAAAAGAAAAAGTTCTTACAGTGGATGGGAAACGGAGAAGGTGAGAGGGAATGAATGAATCTCATTCTCATAGGATTTGACTTAAGGAGAGAAAACATACACACTCAATTAGGTATGGAAATCTGTCTTACCCTACAGGAAAATAGGGGGGAAGGGGACAAGAGGGTAGGGAGATGATAGAGAGGAGGGCAGGTTGGGAAAGGGGGTAATCAAAAGCAAATACTTCTGAGGAGGGACAGGGTCAAAAGAAAGAATAGAATTAATTGGGGGGGCAGGATAGGATTAAAGGAAATAGAGTTAGTTTTTCACAGGATGTCTACTATGGAAGTGTTTTGCATAACTGCACATATATAACCTACATTTAGTTGCTTGCCTTATCAGTGAGGGTGGGTGGGGAGGGAGGAAGGGAGAAAATTTGGAACCCAAAGTTTTAAAAACACATGTTTAAAAAAAAAGAAATTTTGGGGTTTTCCCTTTGGTGTTGGTTAGAATTTTTACCCTTTGCTCTCTATTTATTATAGAATATATATTTGCTCTTCACATTATCTTAAAAAAAATAAAGGAGGTTAGCTACAAAGGGCAGAAAAGATATAGGACAGTAGTTAGCAGAGATGGAAGGATCAAGTGACTGCTTTTTTAAGATGGGGAAAACATAAGCATGTTTGTAGGCAGTAGGGAAGGAACCAGCCAATAGGGAGAGATTAAAAATAAATTATATAGTGGGGATGACAGAGGGAGCAATCTGTTGGAGGAGATGAGATAGAACGGGATCACTTGAGTAGTTAGAGGGCTTAACCTTGGTAAGGCTACCGAGATGGGGATGAAAGAGAGTGGCAGAAGGCATCTCTGTGACATGAGATGATGAAGAGGGGAGAAGAGGCGGTTCACCTCAATTGTAAGCAAGAGGTTAAAAAAAAATACTTGTTAGGAACGTTGTAGAGGGGATTTAATTCAGCAACTGTTGTATGTGAGGTACAGTACTTAGATACTGAGAATACAAAATAATCCCTGCCATCGAGAAATTTCTTATTGAGATGTAACCCCAAGCCTCAAAGTCATCTTGTAAGAAACCCTCCTCTTTGGTGGAGACTGATTATGCAATGCTTTCCCTCCTGGCTGAGGGCTGAGTTGGTGAGAGTAGAGATAAGAGAGATCCTCATCTTCTGGCTTCCAGATTCCAGAGAGAAGACTCACCATTCTATGTATGTTCTCTTCAGGTCCCTAGAAGGAGAAAGCCTCTGGGGAAATGCTGACCTGTAGAAGAGTCACATCCTTATTCCCAGATGATTACATCAAAGACTTCAGGGAATTTCCCCATGGATAATATCTTAATGTTCTCTCTCTCTCTCTCTCTCTTTCTCTCTCTCTTATCTTGCTCTCAGTGGGACAGCTCATGCCCTCTGAGTATTATCTGGTATATATTCTCTTATGTGACATTTTCTCTGATTTCTGTTTGCCATACATTTTGATAAACGAATTTATTTGCTATTTACTGTTTGTTTATTGTGCAATTGGCATCTGGTGGGAAGGGAGTCAAGCCTTGGATTTATAGCTTGAATTCTTCCTTTCCCATTAAGGAACAGCAATCAGGAATACAGTTTGAACCAAAAAGTTACTTTCACTAGACTATCAATATTTAAGGGGAAGGACAGAAATCTAACCTGGTAATTCTTCTCTCTGAGGAGAACAGAGTAGTCGTTCTCTGGCCCCAACCTCCTATTTCCTCTCCTGCAAGGAATTAAAGTCTCCCTTGGACAAGGGGCTGGGGGTGGGGGATGGGGAGGAGACTCTAGAAATATCTAGAGGCAAGAGCCTTCCTTGGAGCCACATCTAAATACACCCATGTGGACACACATAATGTATGTGGGCACCACCACCCTAATACACCCTACATAAGCATGAGTTGAACTACTGTGTTTTCTGAAGTCTCTTCCAGTTCTGAGCTTCTATAAATTCTCCTAGTCTCAGTTTCCTCATCTGTAAAATAAAGGGATTAGACTAGTATGTGGTCTATAAGATTTTTTTCCAGCCCCTAGATTCTGTAGGCACTGATAGGTCAGGGAAGAAAGAAATAACTCTTGAGTTAGGAGTAATGACTCCAAATTTGGGGACAATTTAATTTGACAAACATTTGCTAAATACCTATTTAATAATAATAGTATGCTAGCAAAAACAAAACAGTTCCTAAGTTTAAGGAGTTGGTATTCTACAAGGAGATACATGTGCCTAAATAAATACAAGGAGGGAGTGATTATTAAGGTGGATGGGGAGATATAATACTGAAAAATGAAGATAGGGGATTCTAAGGTAGAGATGAGGGAGGAATTTGAGATGTGATAAAATATCTGATTGGAGAGATCCAGCAAAAAATTGGAGATATGAAAGAAGATTCTGGAGAGGTTACGGTTCTCTGTATATAGATTTGGTAGTCATCTTCATAGAGATTATAATTGAGCCCTTGGGAGCTATTTAGATCAATAGGAAGAAAATAGAGAGAAGAGGATTCCAGACAGAGTATTGTGAATAGAGACCAAGAAGGATGAGGACTTATAAAATCCAATAGGTTTAGCAGTTGGTAACCTTGGAGAGAGCAGGTTTTAATTGAGGGATGGGGTCGTAAGCCAGATTGTAAAAGAGTTAAGAATGAGTCAATGGAAGCAGTGGATAGAAAGTGTAGATTCATTAATGAAAGAGAAGAAAGATAAAAGATGATAATTTAAGGCAGGGCTTTTGCTTTGTTTTAATATGAAGGAGACCTCACCATCTCTCTAGGTAGCAGGGAAAGAGCCAGTAGATAGGGAGAAATTGAATATGAGAAAGATAGAATGAACAAAGGATGAGGCAAATACCAAGGAAGAATCAGAGGGAATGGTATGAAAGACACAAGGGTTGGCCTTGAAAAGAAGAGCCACCATTTCCTCAGAGAATTAATTGGTTTAGGGTGGTAGAAGATACTTGGTCTTTGGTTTTCCACAGTTGTCAACATCCAGTCTAAGGGAGATCTGCTTTACCAGATCTTTGACCAGCTCTTCTCTGATCATTGGATTCTATCCATTTGCCCTTTTTATGCCTCAGTTTGTCCCTCTGTCACCTACAAATGGACCTTCGCAGAGCTATCAGGAAGGGTGCTAGGGAGAGTAGCAATTGCAATTATCCCCAACTGCTCTCTATTAAGATTCAAGAATCCCGGCAAACTACAGAAAGACAATCAAAGAAGGGTATTTGGGTTTGGGAATATTTCCGGGGGAGGGCAGTTTTATTTTGACACCACAGGCAAGAAATGAAAGGGATTCTGGCTGGGCTCCTCCAGCTTGGGGATCCATCTGCATACATCTGACACAGAAGCTGCTTCCTGCCTATGCTATCACCACTACAATCCCAGGAAAGGAGAGTCATTATGAATCAGTGTGAGGTCACGATTCTAACGTCAGAAATAGCTACTTCATACATATCAGGTCTACGTGATGAAGCAGCCAGGTTCCACCCCAGCCTTTCTCTTTTGGACTCGTGTTCAACTTTGCTGACCACTTCCTTCCTGCCCAGTGCTCTGACAAAACCAGAGGACCCTCCCTTTCCATCTTTGCTGCTGTCTCAAATGGGATTTCTAGGTCCGTAGTAATAATAACATGCATAATTGTTTCTATTTCTGTAGTGTCTTAAGGTTTACCAAGGGTTTTCAGGTCAATTCATTTCACCAGACTATTGAGTGCTGACTAAATAAAAGGCCCTTTGCTCAGCACAGACCTGACCTTCAAGAAGTTCATAGTTTCCTAGGAGCAGGCAGGGCATGAAATATGGACACAGATAAGTAGAACTACATTCTGACAATGGCAAAGGAGAGATAGACAAAAGCTCTAGGAGAATTTGAGGAAGGACAGAGCGCTTTCATCGGGGGAATTAGGAAGATGACTCCTGAGCAAAACCTTTAAGGAACAGAAGGATTTTGACAAGGAGCTTACATTCTAAGGTTGGTATGACTTGTGAAGATGCCCAGAGATTGGTAATCAAGTGCATGGAAGAGCTAGGAGTTATGCATAATCTGTGAAGGGAAGTGATGTGAATTGTCAGAAAGGGTATTGTGGAGGGCCATTACCACATTTGATCCTTTTCTTGAAGTGGATATGGATTAGGGTAGGATTTAGGATCCAAGTCACCTCCTCAAGCCCTTACACTTATCTGTGGGGCTTTGGGAAAATTATTTCACCCTGAGCCTCAGTTTCCCCATCTGTAAAATAGGGCTAATAATACACCATCTACCTCCAAAGATTCTTAATCAGAAAAGAGTTAGGGCAACATTAAAGCTGCTATTGAAATGGAAACTTGTCATTAATCTCATTAAGCAGATGAAGAAACCAAAGCAGGCCCCGGTAAACTAAAGGATTTCCTCAAGGTCACCTCCCTAAAAACGCAGAGCAGGGCGCTGTCATCACAGCTCCCATTTGGCCTCACATTCCAGCCTTCACCTTCCTGGGACCGGCAATAGCAACACGAGAAGGGGCTGCCCAGGGAAATGGGGAAGAGTGTGGAGGGCCCCGGACTGGAGATGAAAGGGATTTGTTCCCCGAAAGCTGCGGTTGAAGGGTCGTGCACTAGACCCAGGCACTGCAGAACTCCCCACCACCACCACCCACCATCACATATCTCCGCCCCGGGCCCTCTTCTCGCTGTTTTTAGTCTCCAGCCTTCTTCGGGATCAGAGTCCGAGGCCAGGCTGGGCTGGAGGTGAGGGAGAGATGCGGTGACCGAGTGTGTTCTAAGCCTCCGCCTCCACGATGCACAGCAACTCTTCCCCCTCCCCCTCCGCGGCGCCGCTGGGGGACGTGCTAACTGCAGCTCTGGGGCGGAGTCGAAGCCGGGAACATCTAGTCCCCGCTGGGTCCCTGCGGGGGCGGCCCCCTCCCCGCCTCCTCTGTAGTTCCCGCTGCAGGCCTTGGCTGATCCCAAAGCTCTGTTTCCTGTTGAACCCGCTCCCAGACTCTGCCCTCCCCAGTCCTTTGGGGAGCAGAAGAAAACATCAGCATGGGAACAAGTTGTAGTACATGATTGTGATGAAGTATTATTGTGCTATAAGAAATGATGAGGAGGATGGTGGCAGAAAAAACTGGGAAGATCCATATGAACTGATGCAGGGTAAAGTGAGCAGAACCAGGAGATGATTGTACAAAGTAACGACAAATGTTGTAATGTTGATCAACTGTGGAAAACGTATTCTGATCAATACAAATTTCCAGGACAATTCCAAAGGACTCAGGATGAAAAATGCTATCCACCTCCAGGAGAGAACTGATGAACCTCTAAGTGCAAATTGAAGTATAAATTTTTCATTTTATTTTTCTTGCTTTTTTTTGAGACATGGCTAGTATGGAAAATTCTTGCATGATTTCACATGTATGAATGATATCCTATTGCTTGACTTCACAATAAACAGGGGAGAGCTGGAAAGAGAGGGAGGGAACTTAGAACTCAAGATTTTTTATGTTAAAAATTAAAAAAAAAAAAAAGAAAACAGCATCTCCTTTAGTCAGGGCCTGTCCTCTGTCTTATTAATGTAAGTGGGTGTCCTGTAGCCATGCCTTCCCCTTCCCCCATCAGGAAACAATTTATTTAAATTCAACAAATAGTATGCTGGGCATAGCACCGACCATTTGGGGTTACAAAGATACAATCAAACCTTGCCCCTAAAAAGCTTAAGTCTTACTAAGGGGGATTTTAAGTGCTCACTGATCAGTAAATGCAACAATACAATACAAGCTAATTTGAGGGAGGCAATGGACAGCAATAACTACTGGACGGATCAGGAAAAGAATGAAAAAGAAAGGGTACCTCTACGGACCTGGTGAATGAGGATAAGGATTCCAAAAAGCAGAAGTGGGAGGGAGTGTGATCTAGGTGTGGGACTTGGACACAGCAGACACAGACAGGAGAGAGGGAATGCAAAGCTGGGGGCAGGGAGAGGGAACAGAAGCTCCAAAAAGCACCATGAGGCATAGCAGGAAAAACCTGTCACCAATTAAAGCTGTGCAGAAATGAAAACAAGCTGCCCTGGGAGACCTTCACTGGAGCTCCTTCAGGCAAAAGTTAGATGACAGTTTCTAGAGAGTGATATGAAAGTGTCCTTGTTCAGGTATGGGTTGGACTAAATTGTCTCAGAGTTCTCTTCTAACTCTGAGATTTCTGTGATTCTGAGAGATGCCAGCTGGACCTATAGAGTTGAGAGTCATGTGTCTGAGGTGATAATTAAATCCTAAGAAAAAGAAATGAAGAGGGCCTAGGATAGATCCCTAAGGGACACCCATGCTTAAGTGTATCTCCAAAGTCACACACACTCACGCGCACACACAGTTACACAACCAGCTTACACGTGCCTCCCATTAGAGATCTGAGCATGACCTCACGTCCAGGTTAGGTAGGTGTCCTTGTCTCAGGCTCCTGCCTGGCCACAAGCCTGCTCAAGTGATCCCAGGGCAGCAAGGGACACTGACCATCCGCAGGGCACTGACCTTCTGTGACCTTGTTTGTCTGGGTTCCAAATCAGTGCCTAGGTCTTAGGTCCATGGAAAGTGGTAAGACCAAACAACATTTATTGAGAGGTGGGGTGGGAATGAGGAAGAACAGAGCAAATATGACAAAAAAGCGCTAGATTTGGAGTCATACCTATGTGTGGGATAGTGACCTAAAAAAAAAACTCTTAGAGGTATCTCAAGGAAGGAACAGAAAGTTTATTTCAATTCTCGAGAATTGGGTGTCCTCTCACCAGGATGCTTCTGATGAAAGGAGACAAGTACAGAAGCAAAAAGCCAGATTAAAT
>NW_020954598.1:25412364-25556045 GCF_900497805.2 Vombatus ursinus | reverse complement strand
AAACTTATCTCCAAATTCAGGATAGTCTTATCCCAAACCTTAATTACACTGAGAAGTCTTCACAGGGGCATCCCACACACCTATGAGTTTGAGTCCTGGTTTTTCTCCTTACTACCTATGTGACCTTAGGCAAATCACAACCTCTCCAAACCTCAGTCTCCTCTGATAAAGGACTACGTGATTTCAGAGATCCTTTGTAGGTCCTATGATTTGGGAGTAGAGCCGGGGGAGAAGTCCAACCCAGAAGGACCTGAGAGTTACATCACTCTCTTCATCCTGAGTGAACATGATTGTGGTAAATATGTTTGGTGAGGGAAGGCAGAGTAGGCGCAGACTTCCCAAATATAGCCTTGAGGTGAAAGGGTACTGCTGATTATGCCCTCTAACCTGTCGTTCTTTCAGTGTAACCCCTAGGGAAGGGATCAAACAGGCCTGTCTTCATAACTCTCCCTCCCCTCCCCCCACCACCTCCCCAATAAAATCATTGAGGATTCAAGACATACACACCCATACCCTGCACTTATGTACTCACAATGTCTACAAGACCCAAATTGTGGAGGTGGGGAATCAGGTCAGATTTTTCCAGAACAGAAACAGCCAAAAAACTCGAAGTAGATCCCTCCCATCCAACCGTCTGTCCCTCCTGAACATTCTCAATACTCTCTCCATGTCCCCAAAGTTCCTGTCTTAGACAATCCAAGCCATCACTTCTGCCCAGCTCTACTGTCAGATCAAGGTTTCAATTCTGACCCTTTCCCAACAACTTGTGTCTGTCAGCTCCTTATCACAACTCACTTTCTTTTTTTTTTTTAAATTTTTTCCTTTTTCACAACTCACTTTCTAGAGCACTTTAAGAGTCCCAAAGCACTTTTTTTCACAACCATGTGAGGTAGGTAATGTAATCATTATAATGCCTATTTTACAGAGAAGGAAACTGAGGCTCAGATTGATGGATAACTGATTTATATAGTGCTTTAAAGTTTGTCAAGATCTTGACATGATTTCATTTGAGCCTCATAATAACCTTGAGAGGTATAACCACTTCCAGTATTATTGCTCTCAGTTTTCAGATGAGGAAACAGAGTTAAGGAGGTTAAGTGATTTGCATCTTATATCTCAGCCTGATCTGCCCTCAGTTTCCCTACTCTAGTCTACCTATGTCTCCCAATGTTCGGTCAGCAACTCAGTTCCCATGCTGATTCAATCAATCAATCAATCAATAAACATTTTTAAGCACCCTACTATGTACCAGACACTATGCTAATCACTGGTTGATTCCCTCATCTTTCCTATGCTCATAGTCCTCCAGTAAGCAATAGCCTTTGGCTGTTACTCACTACTTCCCTCACTCAACCAGGTGTCCTGGAGTCCCCTTTTCTGTCGGGCCTTCTGGCCACCTCACTGACCCTTGAAAGTCTCTTTCAAGGCCACTGGAATCTAGAAGGATCTGGAACTTTTCTGAGTAACCCAAGTGCTTCTAGACTCTGGTCATCCTGCATCTCAATGACATCCCTGGATTGAGGAGGATTTAGGATAACAAGACATGGGATAGAAAATGTTACATTTCATCTTACAAAAATACAGAATAGGCTCCTCGAATTTACTTGAAGACTATGTCATGCCCCCTAAGTCTCCTCTTCCCTGTACTCAATTTCCTCTCCTAATACTCATATGTCAAGTCAAGTCAAGTCAACAAGAATTTATTCATTTATTTATTTATTCATTTATTTTGGTAAGGCAATTGGGGTTAAGTGACTTGCCCAACGTCACACAGCTTGTACGTGTCAAGTGTTTGGGTGGAGGCCGGATTTGAACTCAGGTCCTCCTAATTTCAGGGCCAGTGCTCTATCCACTGCACCACCTAGCTGTCCCTCCACTGTGCCACCTAGCTGCCCCCAAGCATTTATTAAGTACCTATTATGTACCAGGCACTGTGCTAAGTGCTTGGGATATGACAAAAGGCAAAAATAACCCCTGTTCTCCAACAGCTCACAGTCTAACAGGGGAGACATGTAAATAACTGTGTACAGACAAGAACAAGATAGATTGGAGATCATCTCAGGGGGGAGGCATTAGCATTAAAGGGAATCCAGAAAGGCTTCTTGTAGAAGGTGGGACTTTAGTTGAGGTTTGAAGGAAACCCGGAAAGCCCTGAGCTGGAGATGAGGGGTGATAGACTTCCAGGCACGGGAGATAATACAAGACAATGCACTAAGTCACAAAATGGAATCTCTTATGTGAGAAACAAAGAGGGATAATCTTGAGGCCCTTCACTGTCCTAGTCCTACCTCTCCACACACTTCTCAACTTATCATCATCCTTCCCAAAATGTTGTTCCCAGAAGTGAATATAGTAATCCAGATGTAGCCCAACGTAGGCGGAATGTAGCTGTCTTTCAGGCTATTTCACCAACTTATACTTGTATCCTCTCTGGAGGAAGGCTACTCCAACTCTGGGTAGTCAGTGAGTCTGTACTCCTCATGTTTTGTGGTTTTTGTTTTTTTTAACCTTTACTCTAGTCAGCCAGAGGATACAATTAAGCTCAAGGCAATGGCATTGTAAGAGTGGCAGCAATAAAACATCTCCCCCATAAACCTGGGGCATTCTCCTCCACAAGCCTCAGTGGGAAGATGGACACACATAGAGTTCCCAACATGGGAACATGTGTGGCCAAAGCACATGCCAATAGGGGTAACACACTTTTGATATTTAGGGCTTCAGGCCCACTGATATCCTTACCTTGATTCCATTGACCTTGGTCTTGTAGGACCCTGTCAGCTGTTGCTCCAGTGGGAGCTACTTTGCTGCTTGGCTTTAAGCCTTGGGTTCACTCAGATGACCAAGTGGCATAAGGAACTGCTGTCCCCTTTTAGAAAGAACCAGATCCCACATATTAAAGCCAGCAGGGGTCTCATGTCTGAGGCACCCCATATCCAGAGATGGATCCTGGCCCACTGGACTTGCTAGAGCTCTCTCCAAACCCCCCAAGCTTTATATGGAAGATTGGGGTTTAGAAAGCACTGTCCTTGAATTCCCCTCTCAGGTTGTGTGCAAACAATTTGTAAATGTGGGTGGAGAGAGAAAATTCTCTTCCCCAGTGTAAGAAGCACAAGGGAAAAGGTGAAGTACAACGTCAGTCTCTGGATTCTTCCTCCATATTCTGGCAATTGAAAGACAGCAGTATCTGACTCACCACCTGGATAGATAAGCTAGGCACAAGTCCTTGAGCAAGGGCAGTTCCATGGAAGGTGCCCCAGTACAGGGAACCAATGGGTGCCTTGATCTCTCCTATTACATAGATATTGTTCTTCTAGATCTGCGTATTTCCTCTGTATCAGTTCATATGAATTTTTCCCATGTTTCTCTGAATTATTCATGTCCAAATTTTCTTACTGCATAATGATATTCTGCCACACTAATATGCTGCAGTTTGTTCATTCATTTACTCAGTTAATCTGTTGTTTTCAGTTAAGTTCAACTCTTTGTGACTTCATTTGGCATTTTCTTCACCAAGATACTGGAGTGGTTTGCCATTTCCTTCTCCAGCTCATTTTACAGATGGCAACTGAGGCAAACAGGGTTACCTGACTTGCCCAGGGTCACATAGCTAGTCAGATTTGAACTCAGGAAGATGAGTCTTCCTGATTCCAGGCCTGCCCCTCTATGAAAATTAAGAATTTCTTCTGAAAATTGGTTTTTTATAATATCTATTAGCCACTTATCTTTTGGAGACTATCTAATAGTCAGACTCTTGGTTTCATATTTATGTCAATTCACTATATAACTTGGAATCATCAGTTTCTAAGTCTATTTTTTTTTATTCTGTAAGAGACTGCATTTGAAAGATCTCATAAATCCCTGTGGTTAATTCTGTCCTTATATTTCCTGGTTTCCCCTTGTTTGGAGTATAAGGGTGTGGGACAGCTGTGGGAGCCACATAGGAGGGAGTAACCTTTCCTAGGGCAGGGCTAGGATTTCAACCCCCCTCTCAATTGTAAGATAGTTTTTGTTCTCCAACTGGAGGAACAATCACATGCCATTTCATAACTATATCTTCAAGGACAGAATTGCTACAAACTTGGGCCACTAAAAAAAAATCTGCCTCATCAGGTACAAGTCTAACACCATGACCAAGCATTATACCAGGGTTTTTCTGTCAAATGGATTTGATTCCTTTTTCTAAGGCCCTATCCCATGTAGGCTAAGTTAATTTTTCCTCAAAAGGCATTGATACTATCTTTGAAACTTAATTGGCCCAGGGGACTAAGGCTAGAGCTATTGACATGGTTTCCCAGATCCCAAAGGGTGTTAAAAAAGAGAAAAGTTAGGCTGGAGTAGAATTGTTATGCTTCAGTTGATGAAAAAAAAAGCAGGGGTAGCAGTCATGATCTCAGACAAAGTTAAAGCTAAAATAGATTTAATGAAAAGAGGTAAACAGGGAAACTACATTATGATAAAAAGTACCATAAATAATGAATTAATATCAAACCTATATGCACCAAATGCTATAGCATCCAAATTTTAAAAGGAAAAGCTAAGTTAATTATAGGTAGAAATAGATAGCAAAACTAAAATAGTGGGGGATTTTAACCTTCCCTCTCAGAACTAGATAAACCTAAACTGCCCCCCCAAAAAAGAGGAAAAAGTCAAGGAGATAAATAGAATCTTAGATAAGCTAGATATGATAGATATCTGGAGAGAATTGAATGGGAATAGAAAGGAATATACCTTTTTCTCTGTGGTATAAAGTACCTTTACAAAAATTGACTATATATTAGGGCATAAAAACTTTATAGTTAAATGCAGAAAAGCAAAAAATATTAAATATATCCTTTTCAAATCTTAGTGCAATAAAATCATATTTAATAAGGGGCCATGAAAACAGATTAAAAATTAATTGGAGACTAAATAAACTAATCTTAAAGAATGAGTGGGTTAAAGAACAAATCATAGAAACAAATAATTTTATTAAAGAGAAAATAATAATGAGACAACATATCAAAACTTGTGGGATGCAACAAAAGCAGTAATCAGAGGAACATTTATATCTCTAAATGCTTATGCCAATAAAATAGAGAAAGAACAGACCAATAAATTGGATTTACAATTTAAGAAACTAGAAAAGGAACAAATTAAAAATCCTCAATTAAACACCAAATTGGAAATCCTAAAAATTAAAGGCGGGACTAATAAAATTGAATGTAAGAAAATCTTTTAATTAATAAACGAAACTAGGAGTTGGTCTTATGAAAAAAACAATAAAATAGATTAAATCATTGGTTAATATGATTTTAAAAAAGAGAGAAGAAAACCAAATCATCAGTATCAAAAAATGAAAAGGATAAATATACCACTAATGAAGATAAAATCAAAACAATTATTTGGAGTTATTTTACCCAATTGTATGCCAACAAATTTAACAATTTAAGAGAAATGGAAGAATACTTACAAAAATATAAGCTGCCTAGATTAAAAGAAGAAGTAGAATATCTAAATAAACCTATTTTAGAAAAAGAAATCAAATGGGCCGTATATGAACTTCCAAAGAAAAAAACATCAGGACCAGATGGCTTCACAAGTGAATTCTACCAAACATTTAAAGATCAACTAATTCCCATATTAAACAAATTATTTTAGGCTGTTTTTATGAAACAAATATGGTGGTGCTTGTACCTAAAGCAGGAAGAGCAAAAACAGAGAAAGAAAATTGTAGACCAATTTCACTAATAACTATGGATCAAAAAATTCTAAATAAAATACTAGCTAGGAGACTAACGATATGTAGCACAAAGATTATATATTGTGACCAAGTAGAATTTATACCAGGAATGCAGGGATAGTTTAACATAAGGAAAACTATTAACATAATTGATTGTATCAGTAACAAACGTAACAAAAATCATATGGTTATATCAATAGATGCAGAAAAAGCTTTTGACAAACCACAACACTCATTCCTATTAAAAACACTTGAAAGCATAGTTATAAATGGATTTTTGCTTAAAATAATAAGAAGCGCCTACCTAAAACCATCTGCAAGTGGTAATGGAGATGAGCTAGAAGCCTTCCCAGTAAGATCAGGAGTGAAACACGGATGCCCATCATCACTGATATCATTCAGTATTGTATTAGAAATGCTAACAACAGCAATAAGAAAAGAAAATGAAATTGAAGGAATCAGAATGTACAATGAGGTAATAAAACTATCTCTTTTTGCCTACAATACGATGATATACTTAGGAAATCCTAGAGATTCAACTAAAAAGCTAGTTGAAACAATAATTTTAGCAAAGTAGCAGGATATAAAATAAATCTACATAATCTGCATTTCTATATATCACCCACAAAACTCTGCAAGAAGAGGTAGTAAGAGATGGCTCCATTTGAAATAGCCATAGACAGCATAAACTACCTGGGAGTATACCTATAAAACAAACCCAGAAACTACATGAACATAATTATAAAACACTTTTTATGCAAATAAAGTCAGACTTAAATAATTGGAGAAATATTAATTGTGCATGGGTAGGCAGAGCCAATATAATAAAAATGATAATTCTACCTAAACTAATCTACTTATTCAATACCATCCTAATTAAATTACCAAAATTATTTTATTGAACTAAAAAAGCAATAACAAAATTCATTTGGAAGAACAAAAGGTCGAGAATAGCAAAGGAATTAATGAAATAATGTAAAGGAAGGAGGGTTTAGCTGTATCAGATCTTAGTCTTGCATGAAATAATAAAGAATGAAATGAGTGGAACCAAGAGAACCTCGTCTATATGTGTAACAGCAATATTGGTAGAAGAATAACTGTGATTGACTAAGTTATTCTGAGTATTATAAATACTCAGATCAACTATAAAGTACCTATGAAAGAAGATGCTATCTACTTCCAGAGAAAGAATTGATAAATAGAGGTATGCATAGCATGATTTTACACATGCATGTGTGCACATAAACACACACAGAGAGAAATGTACGTGTGTGTGTGTGTGTGTGTCTGAGTGAAATGGTGGTCTTCTCTAGTGTGAGGTAGGGAGGGATGGAGGGAGACAGTTCAGAACTTAAAAATATAACAAGAAATAAATTAAATTTAAAAAAATTAAAAAGAGAAAAGCTAGTTTATGAGGAGCTGGTGCCCCTCAGATTTGGTGGACAGACCACTGTGATCTGAGCCACCATATCCTGCCTTGCAGACTACACTTCTAACTGTACTGGGAAAATGGGAAAATGGGGTGGAGTGTGTCTGCCTCAACTAGTGCTATATCCTTATTGAGTATCTTTTCCATGTTATGGCTAAATAAGACTGCTGTGGTTCTGTTAGATGTTCTACAAGTAGCTCATTTCATTATGATCTCCAACCTGCATTACTTGACCGGCTTATAACACCTAGGATATAATTCTGGGCTTGAGGATGGTGAACTCATTGGGAAGTTTAAGTAAGCTATTTCTTTTTTTGGTTATCAACTGAAACATTTTCCTTTTGTTTTTCCCATCCTTGCAAGGCAGAGAAAACAGAAACAAAATGAATTGAATAACTCTAACTTTTCTCCATACTTCCATATATTACAAGGGAGAGGACCACTAGCCCTTTTCTTGGCCCCTCTATATTAAGAGTCCAGGTATTGGACATATACGTGACACTCACAAGTTATGGGACTGGTACACAGAGAGAGAAAGGCCAAAGCTAAATTAACCAGAGGTGACAAGAATGACAAAGAAGGTGGGATAGGGATGGGGTAAGAAGTAGAACCTGAGGTGAGGTGTATGAGGTGTTGAGGGAGGACTAGCACCTCGTATGTGAGGGCTTGCTGAGCCCTTTTCAGGGTTGCTCATCTACCTTTTGTGTCTACCTTCCACCCAACTCTCACCTATGGCTTCAAGAAGCCATAGCATGGGCAGCAACCACACCTCGGAAAAACTGTGTTAGCAAATGGGCTAAACCAGGCTAGAGATAACTGAAATGTCTTTCCTAAGCACGTTGTGTGTGTGGCTGCATGTGGTTTGTCCTTCGTTCTCAAAGAGGACCATAACATCAGGGAGATGATGCCATGACTTGCAATTGACTTTGATTTGAATGAAGGAGGGCTGCGCAAAGTCACCAGCCTCACTTTCTCCTCCAGAGCCATCTGGGTCCAGTGGCCAGACTTCCCCCGGTGAATGGGTGGAGAAGCACAATTGGTTCCAGTGGCCATGAAGGTGGCTGAAGCAGGTGCTGTGGAATGCTAAGAGCTTGGTCAGACATTGAAGACACTATGGTCATCCACTGCATCCCATCCACTGCCATTTGTCTTGATTTTGTCTTGCCACTGGGCTTGGATGACTCTGATGAAAGAGTGAGACTGATGACTTTGTGCAACCCTGCCTCACTTAAATCTAGTTCATATACAAGTCAGGACATCACCCTGTGGTGTCATTGGTCCTCTTAGAAAATGAAGAGGTCCAAGGAAGGTTGAGAAAAGAAGCCACCTTGAGGGCACTAGTATGAGTCTAGCTCAGTAGCAGACATGGCCTTAGATATAAACAGTTGTATAGTGGAAAAAATTTGGAGTTAAGAAAATTGGGTTAAAGCCTGAATCTGCTACTTAATGCCTATGTGACAGTGGACATAGTCCACTGTGTGACCTGGAAAGTAGCTAACAGCTCTTTCCCTTCTCCAGGCCTCAGTAAAATTAGGGCTTTGGACTAGATGGACTAGATAGGGACCAGATCTGATAATCCTAACAATCATATCCATTATGAATTTTGGTGCCTACAACAAAAGCAGCTGGCAGAATGGTATAGAAGGTTAGTGAGATGGTTTTTTTTTATCTCTTGTATTCCTTTATTTTGTGGTGTTTATGGGTGTATAAGTTGACTCCCTGCTTTCACTACGGGTTTTTTCTTGAACCTCAATATTGTGTCCCATGATATTTAGGCCTGGACTTTGCCCACATCAGATTTCTAGGTACAGAAAATAGGGTCAGTTCCTGGTCAAAAGAATCCTCTGTGTATTTAGGCAGCTCACCATACAAAACTGAGTCAGGTGACATTCCCAGGAGCCAGCTGTAGTGCAGGAGTTGAGAACTGTTTATATCGTCAGATGGTGTTGACATGGAGCTTGTACAGTGTCATCTCAGGAGAGGAAAAAGCCATAGGAGAGGAGGCAGGGCCCAGGAGAACCTGGAGATTTCGAACGCCTGAGGCTTCCACCCTTAGGGATGCTCAGCTTGACCAACAGTTTTCCTCATCCTGGATTCCTTGAGAGAAGGCAGCTTAGTGGAGCAGAAATAGCATTGAATTTGAAGTTCATTTCAAATCTAGTTCCAATGCTTAGGAACTATGTGACCCTGGACAGGTCATCTCATTCCTTTGAATCTCAGTTTCCTTGCATATAAAATGGGAATAGTAACACTCATACTCCCTACTTCATCTGACTTTGGGAAAATGCTTTTCTGAGTCTTAATGTGCAATAGAAATGGGGGGGGCAGTTATGAAGAAATTTAGCAGCCATGTTACTGAAAGAGGAAAATATACTTCTTTTCCCTTTTCCAGAGCAGAACTTTGGCCTCAGTCCTAGATTTTTCTTTGCTGCCTACATAACCTGGTCACTTTTCAGTCATGTGCCTTTTGCCCTGAATTGGACTCCAGAGTAAAAGCTCAAAGGTTGGAGGGGTTCCTAAGCTGAGAACACATAGGAAAGCTGTTGGGTTTGCTCCCCAGAAATGGCAGGCTGTCTCTGACCCATGGATGATAACAGTAATAGTAATTTTCCATTTCTCTAATACTTTAGAGTTTACAAAGTGTTTTCCTCACAATAGTCTTGTGAAATACATGTGTTATCATCATTGTCGTCGTCGTCATCATCATCATCAGATGAGGAAACTTTTTAATGAAGGTAAGTGACCTATTCATGATAACTCAGCCAATAAATATCAATAGCTGAATCACTTTCTAAAACAAATGAAAAATAAGTATCAAGAGCTGGATTTCAAACTGAGATATCCTGGCTTCGAAACCAGTGTGTCTCCATTATGCCAAGCTGCTTTCCCCAGGATATTTGACTGCCTCTGATGAGGGATCACCCATCCTTTACCCCTAAGCTACAGGCTCCTACTGTGCCTTCCTATCCCAGTCTCAGAGAAGTTTGGTTTGAGTGGTTCACAGTCTTCAAAAAAAATTGAGATAATTATCATATCCTCCCTAAATCTCCTCTTCTCCAGTTTAAACCTCCCCAGATCTTTCATATGTTACTGGTATGTCCTACCTTCAATCCCCTCTAAGTGTAATTCAGTTTATCAATGAGCTTTCCTAAAATGTGGTGCATAGAATTGACCAAAGAGCTCAACCTCTTTGTCTAACAGATGGGAAAAATTGAGGCCTATAGAGGGAAAATGACTTCTTTTTCGAAGGTCATATAATGTTTTAGTAGACCCAGGACTTGAATTCAAACCATTCCTGTTTCCAGACCTATGGATCATACTACCCTATGCTGTATCTCCTAGCTGCCCAATCCCTGCTCCCTATTATACTCTATGCCCTTCAAGCCCCATTGCCAGCTTTTCTCCACAGGCTGAAGACCAGAGCCTGAGTCCTCAATGTTCAGCCCTCAAGGGAAACAGGTCATTCAATCTTTCCTAAGCTCTTCTTGCAGGCTCAGGGCCATTTGGGAGTGTCTATCAGTCCCCCATTGTATCTTCCTGCTTTTCCCCTCAATCACATCTTCATTCACTTTCCTCAAACGCCCTCACTATATTTTTTTCAGCTTCCTGGATGGACCCACCAAACACTGACTCCTGGGTGGTCTGGGAAAAGGGATAGAGGGAAGTGGGCAGGAAGGATGGGAGAGGAAAAAGAATAGGCATCCTTGAATCTATGACGCAAGTTAACTCTGTTGGGGACAGACTGACACCTGCTGGTCAAATTAGGAACTGACTTAGCAATGATTCTCCATTTTCATGCAGCATTATGTTATGAATAACACTTCTGAGTCACATCAAATTACCCCAGGCCTTTACAAAGGAATTATCCCAGACTCTACCTTGAGTCATCCTCCAAAACCCTCTGGTATAAGACCCTCGCCCCACAATTCAGCTCTAGATGGACTTTCAGGGAGAAGAATTCCTAGGCTACAGCTTAGATTTACAACTCCTCTTCACCAAATTTTGTTGATCCCTTTTTCCTAATAATTTTGCCCATATATCTTCTCTCTATTCCCAATGCCACCACTGCCCTAGTCCAGGACCTCCTCATTTCGCGCGCACACACACACACACACACATGTACCTATGACACAGCCAGGCTAGGATTACTATGTTATTCCTGACAGTTTCCTCTAGGCTGTACACACATACATAGTATACAAATGTATTGTGTACATATATACAAACATATATACAAGTATATGTGTACACACAAGTATATGTGTACACACATATATGTGCACACCTATGATATAGTTGGGTCAGTCTTACTGTGTTCTTTCTGACCTTATACTTTTCCTCGCCCCCTTCCCCTAATTTCTACCCCATACCCAGCGTATCCCTTCCGATGTTTTTCCTCTTTTTTTTCCACTTAAATTTTTTTTCCAATTACATGTAAAGATAGTTTTCAACATTCATTTTTTGTTGTTGTGGTTGTTAGGCAATGGGGTTAAGTGACTTGCCCAGGGTCACACAGTTACTCAACATTTATTTTTGTAAGATTTTGAGTTCTAAATTTTTCTTCCTGCTTTCACTCCCTCCTCCCCAAGACAGCAAGCAATCTGATATGGGCTATACATGTACAAGCATGTTAAACAGATTTCCACATTAGTCATGTTGTGAAAGAAGAATCAGAACAAAAGGGAAAAACCATGAGAAAGAAAAAAAAAGTGACAATAGTATGCTTCCATCTGCATTCAGACTCCATAGTTCTTTCTCTAGATTTGGATAGCATTTTTTATCATGAGTCTTTTGGAATTGTCTTGGATCATTGTATTGCTGAGAAGAGCTAAGTCTATTATGGTTCATCACTGCACAATGTTGCTGTTACTGTGTACAATGTTTTCCTGGTTCTGCTCACTTCACTCAGCATCAGTTCATGTAAGTCTTTCCAGGTTTTTCTGAAATCTGCCTACTCATCATTTCTTATAGCACAGTAGTATTCCATTATATTCATATACCACAGCTTGTTCAACCATTCCCCAATTGATGAGCATCCCCTCAATTTCCAATTCTTTGCCACCACAAAAAGAGCTGCTATAAATATTTTTGTAGATGTGGGTCCTTTTTCCTTTTTTAATAATCTCTTTGGGATAGAGACTTAGAAGTGGTATTGCTGGATCAAGAGGTATGCACAATTTTATAGTGTTTATAGTGTTATAGTAGTATAGTAGTGGGGCATACCAACGTCTTTTTTTTCATATCCAATTCCTCTTTCCTGGAACTACCCCACTCCTTCAAATCCCATCCACCCAGCAAGACTTGGGTTTTCCAAAACAACTTTCTCTGGTCAATCTAATCCATACCAATCTATCTCTTTGAATTTCTTTATCCATTGTGATCTATACTACTCATATTGTGGTTTGTTTTGAGAAAATGTGGATATTCCCTACCAGCTTCTGGCCATATGCATGATTCATTCATTGCTGCAGGGATTTGGTTCTTTAGGGTGAAAAGACCTATTACCTTTTGCCATGTATGAATCAGTGCTAAAGAGCTTGTGTTTGGGGATGACAAAGCAACCCCCTTAATGGTCATTGAACAGGAAAAGTTGATAATTTAGCAGACCTTCCATAAGGTTGTGAGTTTATCCCTGTACTTCTCTTTGACCCTTCATGTAACATCATGCAACTCTGGGGCAAATTTCTGAATGAGCATATATCAGCTAAATCTTATGTCCTACTTAGCCAAGCCTGATCCTCGGTTTTAGGTGAATGAGTATCAGTATTGAGATGGATGTGTCCTAGATTGGAGGTCATCTTGGGAGTTTAAGAGTGGTCCTAGGCTCTTTGGTTGGAATTGCCTAGTGACAAAGGGAGTAGTTTTCAACAGTGACTCCAATGCTTCTTGGAGAAGATGACCACTGGCAAGAGGAAAAATCTAAATCCCTGGCTCAGCTTTCCAAAAGTCACAGACTTTTAGGGAGATAGAGCAGAGCTGAGGTGAAATGTGAAATGACTAATTGGCAGCCTTGTAAACTATTCCACATTGAGATGGTTTTAAGTATTAGCCTCCTGGCTACGAGTGTAATAATAGTATTACCGCTTGTTTAGTGTAACTGTTGTCATGTATGTGGTGAGTTTTTTTGTCTTTTATCATTTTTGTGTGTAGGAAATAAATACCTGTCCCATACCTGATTCATATTTTACATAAACTACATTTCTACTCCCCAGTTTAGGGGGACCCTAGATATGAGCCTTAAGCAATTTGTTTTTTCCCTAGGGTATCAGGATGGGGAACATAACTAGCCAAGGAATGTGAGCCCAGCTTCTCTTATCAGAGATTAGATTTCCCCAGGATTGAACCTGATTTGGATTGTGTGACTAGGTCCAGAGTTGAGAGGGTCCTTTTTAGTGGAGAAGGGAATGGGATAAGAACCCCAGCTCCCTGGGCCCAGCAATATTAGATAATTTATTAATTCAGTAACATTAACATTAATCTTAATGTTGGATTCTCAGTTGGTATATACTGTCCTGTGTCTCACATGTGTATGTCTCGTTTCCCTGACCAGAGTATGAGAACTCATTGGGAACTCATATAAAAAATCTCTTTGTATTTCACCTCTATCCCACTGTTTGCTGAGTATTTGTTCATTCAATTTGACTCAATGAATTTTTACTGAGCACCTCCTGTGTATAATGTGCTAGATGCTGGGAAGAAAAAACCAAAAACAAAACAACCCAAAGCCTATAATCAATATGCTCTTCCTACTACTTGTTAGAAGTTGTTAAAACTTGTGAATCCTTTGGCCTTAGGTAGGAAGGGTTGCTGGGGCAGGGCAGCCCACCCTGTTGAAACCCAAACCATAGTTACCTCCCTTTCCTTTGCAGGGTGTGTCTTCCCCTTATTACAGTCCTTCTCTTACCACCATTATTTTGGCTTACTTACTCATGCCTGGACAAGCAGAATTACTGGGAAGGGAGTTTCCAGAATAGCAATAAGACCACAGTGTGAGCAAGAACAGATCTGCACTAAGTAGGGAGAGGGTGCCTTCAAATTGCTAGGAGAGCAATTTTAGAAGGAATAAATGTTTGAGTCTTATACTTTGCATTTTAATCTTCCCGTTCTTGATGGCCACCATAGATGACCTAGGGAACACTCGTCATATTCCTTTGAAGAGGAGAAGAGACGATATCTGTCATGCCTCTTCTCCCTTAGTGCTTGGTGACCAGCATTGCTCACTGCTCGTCATTTTGAACAGAGAGCCAGTAGTCAGTAGCCTAAGGGCCCAAGTTGGGCATAAGTTGTGCAGGTTGACATTTTATACTCTAGGTGAGAGAGCAAGGGGCCCTTGTGTGACTTGGCTAAAATATTTCCTGACCCTATGTATGGCCTGGACATCTCCCAAACTTGCTGTTTTAACCTGAGTGATGGAAGTGCTCTTCCCCTATCCCAGTCAAGGAAGATGGGATAAGTACAATTGAACAACATGTTTTTACTCTGCCAGGAGCTGGGGAATACAAAAGAAAAAAATTGGTCAGTCCCTGCCCTCAAGGAGCTTATTTGATTGGAGGAGACAATATACACACACACATGGATAAGTAGATAGAAAATATATATATAACAGTATAGATAGAGGATGCTACTATATGGATAGAAAATATGTTTTTGGCACTTTTGCCAAGTGTAGTAGATTTAGGATTTGTTACTCTGGGCCAGTCTTGAGCCAGTCATATGGACTGACCAAACTCACAAAAGGCTACATGTTCCCTGCCTTACTTCTAGAACTGGGAAATAGAGTGAGCAGGTAAATCTGGTAGATTGGGTCCCTCCATTTTGGGCACAGGCTGGGACAGAGCCATGATTCAGAGAGCATCCCCCTCTCTACCTGTACTTCTGATTCTAAGGACTTTGCCACTATGACTCATCCACCTACTCATCTACCTGGAACTTCCCTTAGCTCCTGGAGCCTGATCACCTAAGAATCTGGCCCCCTTTTCTCATTGATGATTTCTTTCCAGGGCCTCCATTTGGGGGACTGCCCTAAGCCTTCTAGGCTTCAGTCCCCTCCCCAACAATGCTCTACAAAACTTGCCTCCATTTCATCCCTTATTCCCACTCACCCTCCCTTTTTGGCTCCCTTTTATATGTTATCTCCCCCCTTTAGAATGTAAACTTGAGGCCAGGGACTGTCTTTTTCCTTGTATTTGTATCCCTAGCACTTAGCACATACTAAGAACTTAATAAATGCTTGTTACCTGCCTGCTAGTGTGTTTAGAATCAAATATTGTGTTCATTGGGGCAGCTAAGTGGTATAGTGGATAGAGCAACGGCCCTGGAGTCAGGAAGACCCAAGTTCAAATCTGGCCTTGGACACTTAATAGATGTGTAACCTTGGATGAGTTACTTAACCCTGTTTGGCTCAGTTTCCTCATCTGTAGAATGAACTGGAGAAGGAAATGGCAAACCACTCCTGTATCTTTGCTAAGAAAACCCTAAATGGGGTCATGAAGAGTTGGACATGACTAAAATGACTGAACAACTGACTTCGTGCCATATGTACAAGGTCTCTTGGAAAACCATGTCTTTTGCTCTGTAGTCTAGATGACCTTAGGTTTTTTGGTCATGAGCCTGGCTTTTTGGGCATTTCTATCCCTGGAAATCTGGGAAACCAGATTCCTCTCTTATTCTGAATGTTCTGTCTCCCAAGGAAAGTACATGCAGAAAAGGAACTGAGATTTCAAGTTTATACTAATGTGGTATAAGGAAAGAAGAGCATACCCCATTAGAGCATGGGGCAGCTAGACAACACAGGTGATAGAACATGGGGCTTGGAGTCAGGAGGACCTGAGTTCAAATCTGACCCCAGATACTTACTAGCTGTGTGACCCCGGGCAAGTCACTTAACCCTACTTGACTCAGTTTCCTCATCTGTAAAATGAACTGGAGAAGGAAATGGCAAACCACTTCAGTGTCTTTGCCAAGAAAACTCCAAAATGGAGTCACAAAGAGTTGGAAACAACCGAAAAATGATTGAACCACATTAGAGCGTATATGAAGCTAAGCTAAGATCACCTTGGCTGCTTCTAAAGACACGTGTGCTTAGAGCTGAAGGACTCTGGGACGCTAGTAATGCCTTGGTCCCTTTGATAGCAGCAGAGGAAGGAGGCTGCATCAGAGGATTAGCTAATGAGCCAGGAAGAATTATCCTCTCATTAGAGAGGAAGAGCAATTTGATTTCTTCTTCTTTCTTCTGAATGTGTGGTATGGAACTCCTCTGTGGCTTTCTTGGGAATGAGGGAGTCCTCCCCAAGGCAGCTATGGTGGCCTTTTGCACATTGTAATCGACTTACATGCTATTCAGGCAAACCTGATACTGGATCTCAAGTTCCTTTATGAATCTTTCTTTTTGTTTTATTCTTTGAATATAGATAACAAGATGGACCTATTTAGCCTTGGGGGTAACCTGGTAAATTTGAATTTTGAGAGCTCCTGCTATAGCAGAGCATTTAAACCAAAGGCAGTTGACTGCTTTATAAGAGGCACATCAGAAGAGGTTGAGGGTGTAGCTGACTGTGGGGCCCTGGCCTCAGAGGCACCATGAGGTGATGTTAAAGCTATCAGAGACTCTTCCATGAACACCAGACTCCAGGTGTTAGCTGAAGATTAATTGGAAGCAAAAGCTGTCCCTACATCTCTACAGGAGATTAGCTGGGAATAGCTGTTTACCATACAGTAAGCTTGTTTCCTTTTTGTTTTTCTAACTTTGATGGGGGCGGGGCATGGTTGGTAGCCCTCTTCTATAATAGATTTCTAGACAATGCTGTTCCTTTGGCAAACTGAATACCATCACTGGAGAGTAGATATTTAAAACCTCTCGGAATAGTTGTGCTTGATTCACTTTAACAGTGTATTTTTTTTTATTCTTTTCAGTGTATTCCCATCTCACCGTCGCACTTAGACTCTGAACTGCTTAAGGGTAATTATGGAGCATTTCCATTTATTCCCTTCCCCTACCGGGTGTTTCTGATTCTCCATAGTTGGTCATCATGACTCAACTGCCTTCTCACTCTTGAACTTCACTATCTGGAACCTTCTCATCTGGGAACATCCTTCTGCCAAGCTGGTCATCTAGCCCCATTAGTGAGCTTTTCCTAGGATGGGCCAGGCTTGTCATGCTTTGTTCCTCTCCCAACAGTGCTTCTGATCCTCCTGACTTCACCACCATCCCCTCTCCCCCACCTTAGCTCTTGCTTCTCAGCTCAGTTATATATTGATTTCCTATTAGAAATGTAGGCTCCTTAAGAGGAGGGGCTTTCTTTTTACCCCAGCACTTAGTACAGCACCTGGCACATATGTCAGCATTTAATAAATGGTTGTTGTTCCTGCCTTGCCTTGCTCTGCCCCAAGCTTTCACTCTCAGACTCCAGGAAATGAAGGGAAATATGCTCAATTAATTTCTATAGAGGTCTATCTTGGATGGAAAATGCACAAAATTACTTTGGTGGATAGCATCCATCACATGACAATCTTATCTTTCTCGGGTTAAATCCTGGCACATGGATCCTGTACTTTGCCCTGGTCAGACCACATGTAGATTACTATATTCAGTTCTGGGTACCACATTTAAGGAAGGGCATCAACAAACTTGAAAAGCCACCCCAGGAGGGGGATCATTATGGTAAAGGGCCTTGAATTCATGCCTTTAAGTCAGAGTAACTAGGAATGTTTTTTCCCCCCTAGAGAAGACGTGGGTGTGGGGGATTATAGTTGTCTTCAAGTATTTGAAAGACCTGGTAGAAGTCTTTCTTGTTCTGCCTGGCTCCAGGGTGAAGAACTAGGAGTAATGAGTGGAAATCTGCAAAGGAGCACATTTAGATTGTAACAATCTAACAATTAGAAATGGACTGTCTCTGGTGGTAGTGGATGCACCCTCATTGGTCCTCTAACAAAAGTTTAGGGACCACATCTTCAATATATTATATGGGAATTCTTAGTGTTCAGATGCAGGTTGAACTAGAAGCCCTCTGAAGTGCACTGCTACTGAGAAACCAGAGCTCACAACTCATATCTGTATGTGTCCCTAACCCTCTGGATGTGTGTATGACTCCCGATTATAACATTAACTTAATGATCTCTACAAGGAAGAGAGTGTGTGGAAAAGACAGCCTTGAGGCTATGTGTAGCCCTCAGTGTGGCCGTTTGACTGAATCCGAACTTCATAGCACAAATCCCCTTAATAAAAGGATTTGTTCTGTAAAACTTGGATTCAGCAAGAGGCCACACCCAAGGACCTAGAAGGCCATTTGTGGCCTCGAGGCCGGAGGTTCCCCACCCCTGACTTAACTAAATAATCTTGCTAAACACATTTTTGGTTTTTAGCTATGATTCCTTGATGGCACAAGTTTAGATTTGCTGAAACATTGTTGATTGTATATTCAGGTGAAGAGGAATAATTTCTATTTTCTTGTTTCAACATGAAAAGATAATGCTTGAAGTAACAATTTCTCTGAGGGAAGGATGAATTGCTGACTGATGTATCTTTCAGTTTGTTATTACTTCATATCAGAGAGAAGGGCATCTGGACAGTCCTTGCAGAAGTGGCAAAGAAAATTGGTAGCAAATTGAAACAACCATTTTTATTTGGAAGCCTCAAAACCAACCTAGCCCAAGGAATGTGAATATGACAGGATTCAGGACCAAGTTTCTCCTGGTGAACCCAAAAAACTTTCATTTCTGCCTGAATGATAAGGCCTCTGGAAAATGGTCTACTACAGAACTAACTTTGTTTAGTCTTTTAATAATGAGTAGTACAGAAATAAGTCAATTATATTTTTTACTGGATCATAGATCATAGGACTTAGGGCTTGGATAAAGAGCTTTATAGCTGATTTAGCCTATTGTCTTCATTTTATGGAGGAAGTTGAGGCCCAAAGAAGGAAAGGGACTTGCCTGAGATCACAATGGGCTAGGTTTCTGTTTCCAAATCTAGGGCTTTTTCTGTAATATCATTCTAACTCTGTAATTCACTGTAATTATTTAATCATTTTTACAGAGGAAATTAAGGCTCAGAAGGAATGTGACTATGACATGGTCACATAGCTAGTATCTGAATCCTAACAGTAAAGTGAATCTCTAAATGCATGTTAGTTATCATCATACTGATTGCTATCAGCTCCAGTATAGTACTTAGTTTAGAGCAGTTGTTGAAGTCATGAAATATGGTGGAACTGGAAAGGATCTTGGAGACAGTTTAGTCCAACCAACTTATTTTTACAGAGGAAATCAGGGCTCAGAAAGGGGAGGTGACTAGTCCACGGCCATACTGATAGTAAGTATAGTAACAACAATTCAAAACCAGGCCTCTTGGGGCAGCTAGGTGGCGCAGTGGATAGAGCACTGACCCTGAAGTCAGGAGGACCTGAGTTCAAATCCGGCCTGGGACCAAACACTTGACACTTACTAGCTGTGTGACCCTGGGCATGTCACTTAACCCCAATTGCCTAAAACAAAACAAAACAAACAAAACCAGGTCTCTTGATCTGTTAATATGGCCAAATTATAAAGTGAGGTCTTATAGCAAACCGGAAAAGTCATCACAACGAAGATGAGTGACTGGAGCTTTCTTAATGAAATCATCCATGTTTTCTGTTGGACTTAGAGGTCCAAGATTATAATGAGACTAAGAGCCACGCCATTCGTGCACAGAGATTATCAGTGATTATAATACCATTAACAAAGCATTACTCCATCCTCCCTCCCCCCACAAATGAGTAAATTACCTTTCAGGAGTTCTAGCCTCTGTGGAGATGAAATCTTGCAAGTAATTCATTATGAAATAAAAGGATTCCAACTTTAAAGGGGTTGGAAGTCACCAAGGAGATGATCTAGTGCAAGGGTCTTAATCTTTTTGGTGTCAGGGATACCTTTGGAAATCTGGTGAAGCCTTCTTAGAAAAACGTTTCTACATGTATAAAATACATGGTACTATAGAAGAAACCAATTATGTTGAAATAGTTACCAAAATATGTTTCAAAGTTCATGGACGCGAGGTTAAGCACCCTTAATGTAGTCTAACTTCCCTGTTTTACAGATGAGGAAAAAGAGGTCCAGAGAACAAAATACCAAACACAAGTTTGACACAACATGTCAGCATTTATTAATCAAAGATGAAGCAAACCCGAGATGGTGAGTTCTTTCCCTTTTAAAACCCAAAGCTTGTTTGTGGTAGATGGTGGCTCTTTAAAAATGGTCACTTATAGACTGAATACTATAGAACAACTCTTTCTTTTTAGAGTCAAATACTAGTTTAAAATGGGCCAAAATAAAGGGTCCCTCCTTTAAGTTACTTCGGGTGGGGAATCTCACAGATCCAATGAGACATTTCTGATGTAATGTTTAAAACTCAGGTGAAATACCCTTAAAGCACTTTTAGCCTTGAGGTAGCATAATTATGCTGAATTAGATTTTTTTTTTGTTACTGTGAATGGAGGAAGAAACCCTAGTTATCCATTTTTAGCCAAAATCAGGCTAAATGGATTTCAGGAAGTCTCCCATGAGGTTAGTGAAACTTTCCTCTTCTATCTTTATAGTACAGACACAGTCCTGTAGAGTATTAAAACGAACAGGAAGGTCTCTGACTGTACAACAGATGATTGACTTGACTGAAGACCATTAGCAGTAAGAACTGCAAGAACAACAATAGGTAAGTGGAGTGAAAAAAACCAAAACAATTTATATTTTGGCAAGGTTGGTTACAAATACAATTTAAGAAGAAAAATTACAACATCAACTAACTGAAAACAAAGCATGAAGGATGTTACTTCAAAGGGTTTTTTTTTCCCCTTTTTCTCAGGGCAGAATGCACTTTAAAAAAAAAAAGAGACAGGATTCTTTTTTTTTCTTTTTATACATTACGAAAACCCTGGGCTGGCACATCAAACAGAAAAATCATAAGCCAGGATGCTGCTGACCTAGAAAAGTTCTTCTTCACTCACTTCACAAAAATCACAAGCTGAGCATCAGCAGGACAAATTGTTTCTCTTAGCCTCAAGGACACGGTCTCTTGTCCAGTTTGCTGCTGAGTTCTATTATTAATATGCTCAACTGCAGAGCTCTCTTCACAATCATCTCTGAAGATCCATGGCAGTTTTTTTTTTGTTTTTTGTTTTTAAACAGAACACAGAGCAACATCAATCCAGAAAACAAAACCACACAGATTCATCCTTCAGAGATTAAAAAGAAGAGTCAAAGTCATTGGAATAAAATTGGGCTCAGAAGATGCATATCAATACTGCTAACCATATTTCCAAGTTATCAAGCCCCTTCTCCCCTCAGTACAAAGGAAATGGCAAGGCCTGGAAAGGCTGCTTGAATCAGTCTTCTCCCAAGGGAGAGTATAATATAAAGGGGTTAAAAGAACTGGCTACGGTGGAGCTTCCTTTTGTTCCATACTGGTTGCTTGCAGCCCCCACCGAACATAGGAGATACCAAGGAGCTCTATAAAAGTGGCGCTGTCCTTTTGATGTACCAGCATAACTTAGAAAACTACACAACTGGGTTGCTTAGCTTTACTTTTCCCCACTGCAAAAGGTACATCCTCAGAACCTCACGTTCTTTAAAATCCAGTGTGGCTGCCATTCTTTCCCTGTACTCTGTTATGTACATCCTTGTTTATTCACTCTTGAAGCTCAACTATAGGCCCACAACTGTCCATAAAAATAGAGGGATCCGGTCTTCTGAGCCATATGTCATTTTTAATTAGAACAACTGAACCCCAGAAAAAGGCTTGAAACCTATTGGGTTCCACAGTCATACGGCACAACTATGTGAGTAAGACTGGGGTACTGGGAAGAGACTTTATAGAACAGATTTAATCTATGAACGAAAGGCTTAAAACTACTTGACATAATCCATATCTATCCCTAGCATGCAGTTTGCTAGATAGCCTAAGTGATACAGATGCATGGTTAACAAACAGCACCTCATTTCTGTTTTTATTTTGGAAATCAATTTGTCAGGGCTGCTCTGACAATACATATATATATATATATATATATATATATATATATATATATACACACACACACACACATATACACATATATATATGTACACTCTCTTTACAGCACCTTCTATTACTTTTAAAAGACCAAGTTCATTTATTTAAATAGCCAAATATCCCAGTTATCTGTGGCAAAGAACTACTGCTGTTCATGCCATTTAAAATTCAAGATCCAAAAATTAGAAAAAAGGTGCAAAACCTTGGAAACATTAATGACATTTCTGTTGCTTTCTGGATTCATCTGATACAAAACAGACACTGCAGAAAAGAATGAAGTCAGAAAAACATCAAAACATGAAATGTCTTTGAACAGTGCTATATCCCTGTTTCACCAGCATAAATCATAAATCAGATCACAATTCTGAGAACTATGCTGTGAGCTAACACAGTGCCCTTAGAAAAGATTCAATCTGCTTCCAATTCATGTAACCAAAGCAAAAAAAAAAAAATTAACCAAAAAAACCCCTTAAGATGAATGAATAAGGATTGCTGCTGGCTGAAAGTTCATCGTGTATGTGTGTGTATAGGGGGGTAACTACATGCTGACATGCTTTTCAGAGGTGTCAGCCATACTGGCCATATGCCCACGGCAGAGCACTAGCTCACCAGTGATGAAAGGTAAATAATTAGGTCACTTCTACTAGTATCATCATCCACAATGAGAATTATACAACCCCAGATACATAATCACTTGGGCAGGTCCCAGTGAGTCATACAACTCAAAAGAAAATGGAAAATGGGAAGAGCCTCTAGATCTACTATTACCTTGCTATAAATTTAATAATTTTTATGTAATTTTGGTGCTGCTTCTGTGATCCCCTTAGGATAGATTCTCAATCACTCTGATGGAAAAAAATCTTATTGCAAAGCATGTCAAGCAATCAAGGGAACTCAAAATTATACTTGATATATATATATGTTAAAAGTTAAAGAGGTGTTGTATTCCATCAAATTTAAATTACCTCCTAAATAAGACAAATAGAACACCAAACATCCTGAACTCCCCAATTACAAAGCCTTGTTTTAAAAAAAAAATTCCTTGAAATAGTAAATGTTCCCAACTTTTTGAAAACTCTAACAAATACAGTTGACATCTGGGAATGTCTAGATGAGTGAGAGAATACTCTAAAAGAATGCAAGTGAGGGGAACTCCTTTGAGTCCAGAAATATTTTTTACTTTTAAGTTACAAAAAATAGCTTTTTCCTCTTTAAAAAGAATTTTAAAACTGATCATTCAACAGCTAAGCTATAAGATATCTCTGAGCAATACAGAAAGGGCTCTCCTACAGAGGAACAGGTCAACTTCTCAGCAATATTACTGCCACCTGATGATGTGGACAACTGGAAACAAAAAGGTGACAGCAGCTTAATTGAGAAGTTTTTTAAGAAGTTAAAGCTATAACATCTCCAGACTCCTTGTTCTAAATGGATGACAATTTAGTCGTACTAACTGTAGAGAGAAACTTTTATTTTTAATTGGCTCTGTCATCCATAGGAGGCTGAAAAAACAAACTCTCAGATCCTCCCTTTTCTCTTTCTTTCTTCCTTTAACACATAGTTTACTGATGAATGACCTATGACTATGACCTATGTTTCAGCATTGTACTCTCTTCAAAGAATATCCAAATGCCTTGGGATCACCTGTAACGTGTAGCTTTCAGTAGATAGCACAAACATCACAGTACCATAATGTTTTAAAGAGAGTTACTTAAAAATATCCAGGTAATTTTAAATTTCAAATCTAAAAGCTACAATTCAGAACAGATTTTTACATTCTCAGAAGTAATGACAAAGGAAGAGATCAGAGGCTGTAAATCTTTTCTCCCTGGGAAGACAGAACCTGGACAGAACCAGTTTCTACAGGTTTGTTTTAAAAAAAAAAAAGAAAGAAAGAAAGAAAAAAGAATAGCCAATAGCAGTAGCAGCAGCAAGAGAAAAAAAAAGAGGATTTTACACTTTGGACTCTGTATCAGGCACTTAAATTGCTGGAGAGACATGCCATTCTGAACCAAAGGTGTGAAAAATGGGTTAAAAACATTATGAAATTAAGTCTAATAAATGGAATTTCAGCAGCAAAGTGGAGGCATAGATTGAGCCTCTACCCATCCAAATATGCTGAGACACATTTTCTAAAATGCCCAAGACAGCAGCAGCAGCAACGGCAGGAACTGTTCTGTAGTGTCTGTTTTCCTTATATGTTGTGTTGTTGACAGGAGGAGTTTCTGTGTCAAACTGAGAAGGCACGGGGGAGAAGGGAGATGCTATGCCTAAATTCCTGGGTCATTCAGGTCCATGCTTGAACCAAACATTTTCACCAGCTGTTCTTCATAATTGGAAATATTCCTCTTCATAATGTCCATGCAGGGTCCAAGCAGCCTCTCAAATGCCTGGACATCCATAACTGCATTTAAAACATGAGAGAAACAAATGGATAAGTGATTAAAATAATGGCATATCTGCAAACCATTCCTTATACATTTCAGTCCCTGGAACACAATTCTTCATCTCTAGTTATTAAAATCTGAGGCCTAGCCACACCTCTCCTATGACATTTCCTGAAAGTGATCTCTCAAACTTTCTCAGACCAATTTGTCTGGGGCTCTCCTTTATTCCTATTACACTATACTTTGTGTTATACACACACATACACAAAATGTAATGTCAGATCCCTTTTCAATAACTCTCCCTTCCAATTATACTGCAATCTCTTTGAAGGCAGGGGCCATGTTGTTTTTCACCTTTGTAGTCTTAATTTGAAGCATAATATGGCCTTAAAATGTAGTAGGAACTTAAAAATGTTTGCTAAATGGATTTCAAATCCATGTTTTACAGAATTTTTGTAACACTATACACTTGGGAAAAATAAGTATGATACAACTTAAATACCATGGAAATAGCAGAGATCACTATAGCAAGGTTTAGAGTTGGAAAGGGCCTTGGAGATTGTCTAATCTAATATTCATTATACAGATAAGGAAATTGGAGTCTAGAGAGAAGTGATATTCCCAAGGTCACATGCAGGTATTAAATAGGAGAGCCAGGATTTGAATCCTGGTCCCCTGATGCAAAATGCAATGTTCATTCCATTGTACTATGTTCTGCATTCATGTGCCCATGGTGCCTCAGATCACTCTAGGATCAATGGAGGAGCGAGGTACTGATTTAGCTACAATGCAGATCTAACGGAGATTGTGATTCACCTGCCAAGAGTACATGATCATCTTTGAGTAATAATATAATGCAAATTCTTAGGCACATTCTTAGGACTGAAATTGTGAAGACCAAAATGATAGAATCCCATGTTGAATTCTGGCCTTAAATGTTAGTAGACAAATGAGAGGAAGCTCCTGAGAAAAGATAAAAAAAAAAACAAAAAAAAAAAGTGCATAAAAATAAATGCCTTACCTAAGCATTTGACATCGCCAACTGCATAAGCAGAAGCTGCTCTGGGTTTGTTGGTGACAAGAGCGAGCTCTCCAAAATATTGTCCTTTTTGACACCGGGCAATTTCCACTTCATCCTCTGTGTCCTTATTTGTCTAAAGCAGGCAGAGAACAGTCAGTTACCATTTTGAATACACTGTGAAAATTTTAATTGTGGACATGAACATTTTCATAGCACACAGTGTATTCAATGTGATTACTGAGTAGCTATAACACAGAAAGTTATACTTCTATTATATATTATAATTTATACTGGATAACAATTAGGTTCAAAGGAATTTTTGCCAGATCATCCTCTGAAGCCTAAGGAGTTTGTTTTGGGTAGCTTCTCAGCTACTCACAGTAGTTAGGACTCTCTTGTAAAGGTATTCTGGTATGAATTTTGTAGGCTAAAAGGTAGGGTATTCTTTGTGGATGGTGACCATTTGAAGACTGGGCAAAAATATAAGAACATAAATTGAATTGTCCCTACCTAAATTACACAGACCCTTCTTGACAAAGGGTCACAAAGAGACCCTTTGCTATGCTAAGAATTTAACTTTTTTTTCCCCCAGGCAATTGGGGTTAAGTGACTTGCCCAGGGTCACACAGCTAGTAAGTGTCAAGTGTTTGGTCTGAGGCCACATTTGAACTCAGGTCCTCCTGAGTTCAGGGTCGGTGCTCTATCCACTGCGCCACCTACCTGCCCCAAGAATTTAACTTTCTTAAGCAACACTCACATGGGGCCAAGTCAAGGCTTTTAACATACTCAAGACTGTTATTAATCAATCACAAGCTGTTATTAATTAGCACAAAGCATATGGGGCTAACAAACATTATGAAGTGGCTATCCTATAGGTATCTTAAACCAAACATTTCCAAAACAGAACTCATTATTATATTTCTTTAAACCCACCCCTCCTCTGAACTCTCCTATTTCGGCATTCTTTTGGTTGACCAGGTTTGAAAGTTGTTATCATTGTCTTCTTACTTCTCTTTAACCAATCATTTGGTAAACCTTGTCAGTTCTACCTTCACAATATATCATATCCATCATCTTCTCTCTTTATTCACCTTTTTACCTGGACTACTGTAACAGCCTCTTAATTGTTTAACCTGCCTCCAGCCTTTCCTCATTCTCTTAGTTACTAGTACATGGTCCCCCAATACTTCCCACAAAAAACAAAAAACAACTCTTATATTATTTTTATCATAATGACCTTGACGAAACCCAACACAAGCATTTCCTTATACAAAGAACAGAAAAAAGGTTGTTTTTTAGTTTTGTCAAGGTGTATTTAACATGGCAGTTCCAACACTGCCATGTTTATCTGTGTTCCTTTCTGAACTTCATTCTCTTTTCTTCTGTGTATTTTTTTTTTTAACATTTCATTGATAGTCCTTTCTTTTTTACTGTTATCTCTATAACCACCCCACTAATTCTGCTGTAAATCTCCTTCCTCCAAAATGAGTATAGTCAAACAAAACAAATCTATGTGTTGGCTTGTCTCAGAATGTATGTATCACTCTGCATCTTTAGTTCATCACTTCTCTGTAAAAATATAGATAATATGATTCATGATTAGTCTTCTAGACTCATCACTGCTTATTGCATTGATTAGAATTCTTAAGCCTTTCATAGTTTTTACTTTGTAATGTTGCAGCCACTCTTAACAATTATTCTCCTGGTCCTCCTCACATCACTCTGTATCAATTCATACAAGTCCTTCCAGGTTTCCCTGAATCTATCCCCTTCATTTTTTTTTTAAACATCACAGTAAAATTCCATTAGTTTCAGATACCAAAATTTGTTCAACCACTCCCTGATGAGGAATCATTTTGTTTTTAATTCTCTGCTAAAATAAAAAGTGCAATTATAAACATTTTTTGTACATATGGGTCATTTACCCATCTTCGATCTCTTTGGGACTCTGCCTAGTAGTTATATCATTGGGTCAAAGAGTATATACCATTTAATGAGTTTTAGAGAATAGTGCCAAAAATGCGTTTCAGAATGAATGGCTGGACTAATTCATAACTCCACCTTCTACAGAAAGCCTTTCTCAAATTAAGAATTTCTTAATTCTAGTGCCTTCCCTCTATTAATTATTTCTTATTTACCCTGTATATAAAACTATTTGCAGATATTTGTTTGCTT
The DNA here is from genome assembly GCF_900497805.2 of Vombatus ursinus. NCBI lineage: Eukaryota > Metazoa > Chordata > Mammalia > Diprotodontia > Vombatidae > Vombatus > Vombatus ursinus. The sequence goes on along the minus strand of NW_020954598.1, from coordinate 25,528,274 downwards.
GTCTCCCTAATTAGACTTCTTGAGGGCAGCGACTGTCTTTTGCCTTTCTTTGTATAACTATTTGTATTTGTAGCACTTAGCACAGTGTCTGATACATAGCTGGTGCTTAATAAATGCTTACTGAGGAGCCCATTACTTGAGTATGATTTTCCACCTTCTGTTCAAAGTTTTTTTTAATTCTCCTTCCATTTTTAACTCCTCCAGAGCTCTCATTTCAATTTTCATCTTTTGCTGTATGTCTTCCAGACATTCTTGTAATCTCTCTGGGCAAACCACATTTTTTCTCTTTAATTCTACTTTTACTTGTTGCAGTGTTACTCATTTTGTTTGGGATTATTTCTTCACTGTGTTTTATATTTTCTTCTGTTTAATCATATATTCCTGGGCATTCATCCTTTTTCAGTGCTCACAGGCTGCATGTTGGTTTACCAGGGCTTGTATTGGCTTCTTCCCTGGTGTGAACTTTCTCACAACTGCTGTTGAGTTCTGGACTTCTTTCTGTGTAGCTTTTGACTAGAGAGGAGAGCTTCCTTCTCTCTCATGTTTTCTTCTGCAAAGCTCAAAGAAGAGCTGCCTCCTTGACAAGCTACAAGGATACAAGGAACTACTTTTTTTTTTTTAACTTTTTGTATTTGGTACTTTTTCCCCAGCTATGTGCAAAAAAACATTCTTTTAAAACATTTTTAAAAAAAATTTTTGAGTTCCAAATTCTCTTCCTTCCTCCCTCCTCACCCCCCACTCATTGAGAAGGCAAGTAATTCAATATAGGTTATACATGTGTAGTCATGCAAAACACTTTCATAACAGTCATGTTATGAAAGACTTTTTAAAAAGATATTTTAAAAGAATATTATTTTTTCTGGGGGAGGTGGGGGGTGGGTGGGTTTGAGGCAATTGGGGTTAAGTGACTTGCCCAAGGTCACACAGCCAGTAAGTGTCAAGTGTCTGGTCTGAGGCTGGATTTGAACTCAGGTCTTCCTGATTCCAGGCCTGGTGCTCTATCCACTGTACCACCTAGCTGCCCTGAAAAGAATATTATTCTTTTAGAATACAAAAGAAAAGAAATTTAGAAAAGATATTTCCCGCCATCCTATTCTATGCCCTGTTTATTACATTCTCTCCTTTCACCCTGTCCCTCCTCAAAAGTGTTTGCTTCTGATTACCCCCTCCCCCAATCTGCCTTGTCTTCTATCTCACCCACCTCCCCTTTTCCTTATCCCCTCCCCCATCTACTTTCCGGTAGGGTAAGATAGATTTCTATACCCAATTGCCTGTTTAAGCCAATTCTGATGACAGTAAAGTTCACTCATTCCCTCTCACTTCCCCCCGCTTCCCCTTCACTGTAAAAGCTTTTTCTTGTCTCTTCTATGTGAGATGATTTACCCCATTCTACCTCTCCCCTTCTCTTTCTCCTAGTATATTCCTCTCTCAATCCTTAATTTCATTTTTTAGATATCATCCCTTCATATGCAAATCACACCTGTGCCCTCTGTCTACATATATTCCTTCTAGCTACCCTAATAATGAGAAAGGTCTTATGAGTTGCAAATGTCATCTTTCCATGTAGGAATGTAAACAGTTTAACTTTATTAAGTCCCTTATGATTTCTCCTTCCTGTTCACCCTTTCAATGCTTCTCTTGAGTCCTGTATTTAAAAGTCAAATTTTCTATTTAGCTCTGGTCTTTTTTCAAGAATGCATTAAATTCCTCTATCTCACTGAATGTCAATTTCTTCCCCAGTTTTGCTGGGCAGGTGATTCTTGGTTTTAATACTAGTTCCTTTGCCCTCTGGAATATCATATTCTAAGCCCTCTGATCCTTTAATGTAGAAGCTGCTAAATCTTGTACTAGCCTGATTGTGGTTCCACAATATCTGAATTGTTTCTTTCTGGCTGCTTGCAATATTTTTTACTTGACCTGGGAACTCTGGAATTTGGCTATAATATTCCTGGGAGTCTTCATTTTGGGATCTCTTTCAAAAGGAGATTGGTGGATTCTTTCAATTTCTATTTTACACTCTGGTTCCAAAATATCAGCGCAGTTTTCCTTGATAATTTCTTGAAAGATGATGTCTAGGGTCTTTTTTTTTTTTAATCATGGCCGTCTGGTAGTCCAATAATTTTAAAATTCTCTCTCCTAGATCTATTTTCCAGGTTAGTTGTTTTTCCAATGAGATATTTTGCATTGTCTTCTATTTTTCATTCTTTTGGTTTTGTTTTATAATTTCTTGACTTCTTATACAGTCATTAGCTTCTATTTGCTCCATTCTAATTTTTAAGAAATTAGTGAGCTTTTGGACCTCCTTTTCCATTTGGCCAATTCTGCTTTCTAAGGCACTGTTCTCCTCTTTGGCTTTTTGGACCTCTTTGGCCATTTGGTCTGGTCTATTTCCTTTACCAAGCTGTTGACTTGTTCATTTATGATTTTCTCGCATCACTCTCATTTCTCTTCCCAATTTTTCCTCTATTTCTCTTACTTGATTTTCAAAATTCTTTTTGAGCTCTTCCATGGCCTGAGACCAATTCATATTTTTCTTGGAGGCTTTGGACGTAGGAGCTTTGACTTTGTTGTCTTCTTCTGAGTGCATGTTTGGATCTTCCTCGTCACCAAAGTAAGTTTCTACAGTCAGAGTTTTTTCCCCCCTCCGCTGTTTGCTCATTTTTCCAGTCTATTACTTGTCTCTTTAACTCTTTGTTAAGGTAGGGCTCTGCTTCCAGTGTGGAGGGCAAACTGTCCCAAGCTTCAGGGGTTTTGTGCAGCTGTTCTCAGAGATATTTCTAGGGACCTGTAAATTTTCAGTTCTTCCAAGGTGGTATGATCTAAGGAGAGGTGTTTACTCTTCTCCTGGCCTGTGAGTGACCATAAACACTCTTTTCTGCCCTGGAACTGTGAGGAGGGTCTCCTCTCTACTGCTGCCACAGGCTTGGCTATGCCAGTGTTCCTCCTTGCCCCAGGACTGCCACCCAGGACTGCGACCCAGATCCAAGAATGGGCAAAGCAACAGAGTCCTGTCTCAGTGCCAGCAAAGAGACCCCTATAATCTCCTTCTGATCAGATGCTTGATCCCTTTACCATCTGTGCACTGACAGCTCCAGAAGGAGCCACTACTGCTGTTGCTGCTGATTTGGTCACTCCCAAGACCTGCTCCTGGTTTGCAGGTGCTGGGGCTGTGTTGGGTCGGGGTTGGACTGTGCTTCTCTCTCACCCAGGCCTAACAGACCTTTCTTGCTGACCTTCTAAGTTGTCTTTGGCATTTGTGGGCTAAGAAGTTTGGAAATTGCCATTGCTGCCAGTGATTCAGTCCCCTGAGGCCCTCTTTGGGTTTGCTGGGGCCTGGGCTGTGCTGGCTCAGCCTGTGCTCCTCTCTCAGCCTGGTGCAACAGACCTTTCCTGTCAACCTTCCAGGTTGTTTTGGGCTGGAAGTTTGTTTTACTCTGTCTTTTTGTGGGTTCTGCTGCTCTAGAATTTGTTTAGAGTCATTTTTTAAAGGTATTTGGAGGGGTTTGGGGGAGAGCTGAGGCCAGTTCCTGTCTTTATTCCACCATGTTGGCTCTTTCCCTACAAGGAACTATCTTAACCAGAAATGTGAGACAAAGGATAAGAAAGTGGGTCAGACAGCCCGGGTCACCTCAGAGGATGGTTGGTGGGGATAGAAACAAAGGATGAAGCCCCTTGAATTACTTAAAAGTGCACTAAGACTTCTGTGACAAGCCACACGTACACGTTTCCTCTAACAGAATAAAAGCTCCTGGAGGGCTCGGATGGTTTTATTTTTGTGTCCCCAGTATCTAGCACAGTGCCTGGCATACAGTAGGTGCTTCATACTGTTGACAAAGTGAATGAAATTCTGCTCTGACACTTGGCATTTTAAGAGAAAGTCTTTATGATGTAGAAGGTAGAAAGCTGACCTCAGGGGTTATGTCCACTACAAATGACTTAACACATATATAGTTGGTACTCAGTAAGTGTTGAATGAATGAACAAATGACTGTTAACCAAAATTTTTGATAAGATAAACAATAGTTTTAAATTGAGATCCCAACAAGCTACCAGCTCCTCTGGCATAAAAGCTAGATAACTTTCTGATCAGGCACTAACTCATGGTAACAAATCTACCTTTTTGGTATGATGGTATAGATTTTCTCTGCATATTTATTAAACTTTTAAAGTGATTGTCACTTCCATGAACAGTGTATGGCAACAGATCTCACAAAAGGTCTGAATGAGTACTATAGATGATATATCATTATGACAAACTACACAGGATCTCTTTTGTGGTGCGGTTTATTATATGAAATATGTTGACATTACTAGCTCTGTGACCCTAGGCAAGTCACTTAACCCCACTGCCTAGCCAAAAACAAAAACAAAAAACAGAAATATGTTGGCAGAATGAAACTGAGCTGACCTCAACCTGTGTGAATTTACCAAGTGACAAGAAGTACCTTCAACCCAATAGTAGAAAGAGGAAGACATCATACACATACCACTGCTATTCCTTCCCATTTCTAGCTCTGTGGTATTTTTGTGTGTTTCTTTATCTGTTCATTGTACCTATATCACAGGGCTGTTGCGAGAATGGAACAAAATAATGGATATGAAAGAATTTTGAAAAACATTAAGTACCACACAGAATGTAGGACATTACAGTAACACTTCGCATATTCCATTTATCTCACAATTCTAACCTTTTGGGACTAAGTCATAAAATAAAAAAGGCCTCTGAGCAAACAACCAGTCAATAAATATTTATTAATCTCCTACTATGTGCTGGATGTTATGTTAGGCACTGAACAACCCAAAATTCATTCAGTAAAGCATCCTCATCATTCTATTTAAAGGAGAGTTCAACAAAACTATAACTTGAAGTCTATGTATTTTTATTTTATGATACAATTCTAGCAAGATTGTGCTTGCTGGTTTCTCCTATCATAGTGGGTCAGAAACAACAAATTAAAAGGCTGAGGCCTGCTAGGGGTTGGTTTACTAACAGCAGTAATAACATTAGCAACTAACATCTCTTTACCACCTTACCCATTATAAAGCCCTTTCCTCACAAGAGCCTTGTGAAGTAGAGAGTGCAAATGTTATTGTACAGATGAAAAATACTTGGAAGGTTCAGAGAAGTCACATAACTAGTTAGCAAGTACTAGGGGACAGACCTCAAACCTAGGTCTTCTAACTCTAAATTCAACATTCTTTCCCACTATGCTACTCATATTCCCCTGAAAATGTACAGTTGATAGTGAAAGAAAAGACATATTAATTATAAAAAGGAGACAAGAACCATAAGTGCTTACTAGTCTGGTGGCTATTTAGTGCATAAGAATGAACAACCCTATACACCTCAATAGTTCCTGAGAACACAACTATATTAAAACTCTATGAAATACTTTATGTACACAATGATGACTTGAGTTGTTAAGAAAGGGTCAAACTATGCTCTATACATGTTATTTAAAATGGCAGGGAAGTATGGCAATTCTAGAGAGATGTCCATAAAAAATGGCTCAAATAAAGTGTTAGCACTCAAAGAGTCAAACTTTTAATTAGCTAGAAAATTAAAATTTTTTTTTCTAGAATAGCTCATTACCCAATTACACTTAATTAATCTGACATGATATGTAATTATTTTGGTGGTCATTTTGGAAGTAAAGGTATTTCAGGGGCTGGCCAAAATGTTCGAGTATGTAAGTCAAGTAACTGTTGAAAGGTAAATGTTACGTGATTACGAATCTGAAGAACCATTAAATGTTTTTAGCTCGAGAGAGCTTTCCCTTCTCCCTTAACACTATGTAAACAGTATATGCTCAAATTATTTTATGGAGTGACTGTCAAGAGGGACAGGAACGAGAGAAAACACTAAATGATAGGACTAATTTTTCTAATAAATCAATCAATAAGCACTAATTAAATGCCTACTACATGCCAGGCACTGTGCTAAGCACTAGGTATACAAAAATAAAAACAGAACAGTCCATGTTCTCAAGGAGTTTATGTTATATATAGGGAGACCATGTACACATACAGGAATACACAAAATGAATACAAAGCAGGGAGCAGGTGATCTTGGTAAGAAGCAGCAGCTCGGGGAACCTAAAGCGGTCTCCTGAAGAAGGTGGTGCCTGAGCTGAGTCTTAACAAAAACCAAGAATACAAAGAGGTAGAGGTGAAGAAGGAAGGCCTTGCAGGGGGTAAGATAATTAAAAAGCTTTTAGATGAGGAGGGCAAGTCATGTATTGGGAAAAGTAAAAATGACAAGAGAAGACCCCTATATTTTCCCTCTTTTGTTTTGAGTGATTTAATCTTTAAACCAGCGTCCATTTTGGTGTAAACTGAGCAGATATGTCCACTTTTCTGTGTTTGGGTTTTACTCCTGTCCAGGTCTCTTATTAAGACTTTCATAATATATTCTTACCAATGCCAATATCCTTCTCACAGTGCCCAATTAAGACATATGATGTTACAAACCCAAACCTCCCTTGTACTTAGTAGCCATAACTGCCCTTGCTTTTTACTTTCTTCTGGAAGTAAAGCTGAAAATGACTTTTAGAGAGTACTCACTTAACTGACATTTTCCTCTCCCTGCCATGCCTGGTAAGATCAATAAAATTTTTACTAGGCTGTACCCTAAACTGTCTATGTGCTGTAGGATTTTCCCACAACAAAGGCCAGTTCGGCTGTCATGGAAGACTTGGAAAACATGTAACATATGATAAATTTATTATATATTTTAGAAGAAAAGCAAGCCTATATAATACAGATTTGTAGTTTTACGTTCAGTCTTCTTTTTCTGTCCTGTTATGTATATGATAATGTTCATTTTATGTGGCGTTTGTTAAATTCAGGATAAAAACACCTTAAAGAATAAAAATGCCTGAAGAACCTTTTAAAAAGGAAATATGTAATATGAAATGAACAATGAACAAGTAAACACTCTTATAAGCTGTATTGATGGAAATGGCTATTATAAAGACTTGTTTATTTTGATGGGAGTCTCTGCCATGGAACTTTATCCACATGATAGTGATTAAAATACAATAATATTTAACGTATTTAATTGTATGGATGCACTGTTTGCCCATCTCTAAGTATTCAGATACATTTAAAAATACAAAGCCTAAATTTTTCTATTGGAGATTGCCTTTCATTTCAAGAAAGGAAAATAATATACAACCAAAATATGCATAGTGAAAATAAGATCACTGAACGTGACTTTTATATATCATAATAAAACTGACAATTCTGGAAAACAATGCAAAATTGAAATTATATGCATTACTAACTTCTGCCTCATCTAAACTGGATCCACCATTATTTAAAATTCCAGTAAAATGACATAAGATTACATGTAAACTTACCTTGCTTTTAATTAGGATTTTTACTTCTCCAGACTCCACAATATAAAAGCTCTCTGCTTTCTCACCCTACAATATGGGGAAGAGAAAGGAGAGAATCATGTATGTTATTACCCTGTAGTACATAGTCATATCCTAATTTATTTTATATTTTACAATGTTCTCCACATCCTATTACAACATTTTCCATGGGATAATGAACTAAGATCCCTAAACGAGAGGTTTTTTGTACCTGAAGATATCAACTAACCTATGCCTGAATGACATGACCTAATCAAGGAGCAGCCTCTTCAGCAGCACTCAGTGTCCTAATGTTGGACATTTAACACACACACACATATCAGTCCAAACACAGTCATGTTTTCACTATATACAAACCATCATTTTCCCCCCTAAAATCATTTAACAACAGCACATTATACTAATATGGGCATTGATGCAATAAAAAGACATTCCTAGTGAATGTGGGCTGGCATAAAAAATACTGTCTTTCCTTTCCCGGCCACATATTTACTTAGGTGATATCAAGTAAAAGGGGAAGTATAATCAAATGTAAATGGCGCTAGAATTGGAGTTAGGAGAGACCCAACCATCATAGGCCCAGATGCCAGAGAGCTCCAGTCATTGGAGTGAGTGAGAAAACTACTATCATCCCCTAGCCTGGGCTTTAGGTTACTGGGAAGACTAAGAAAAAGACAAGTCCAATGGTTAGCAAACTCCCTCTTCTCTTTTCTTCAAATTCCTATAATTCAGAGAGGAAGGCTGCCTAAGTGACTCTTTCCCTACTTCCCCTGCCCCGAACCCCATACAGGCCCTATCATGTTCTGCCCTCCCTTCCCATTTTGCCAATGGAATTGACATTCTCTTATTAACCATTTAATCCAGCTCCTCTCAGAAGACCTTACATCTGAAGTTATCCTCTCTAGTACTAGACCCATGCCCATGAAGTAAGTCTTCTGGTTTATGGCTGACCCTGGGAAAGTCACTTAACTTCTATTGGCCCCAGTTTCCTCAACTGTAAAATGGGGATAACAGTACCAAACTTGCAAGGTTGTTGTGAGGATCAAATAGGACAATACTGGCAAAAAGCACTTAGCACAGTGCTGAGCATAAGTAGGCTCTACATAAAAGCTTATTCCCTTCCCTACCCCTCCTTATTTCACAGTGTTGTCCTAGCAGACCTATGGACCTTAGAGTAATTCCAGACATCCCAACCCCAAGGTCAGTTGTTATAATTTACACAGAATTCATGTGTTCTTTCAGTGTTGTAATCTTTTCTTTCTCTTCTGTCAAATTTTCTTCCACCTCTACTGTCTGATTCTCCATCATAAATTTTAAGTGTTTACTCTCATTTGTCCTTTCGATTCTCTGGCTTCATTTCTTCTAGCCACCCTAATTCTTTCGCACAAGACATTTTCCCCCTGAGTCACCGCTTATAGCTGTTGTGGAGTGACTGTGTCCTTCTGAGTTTATCTCTTGGATTTTTCTTAATCCACAACATTTCTTCATGGAATTTGGAATTTTCTTTTGCTTACTCTTACTTATAGATTTCTGGCCTCGATTAGGACTTTGGACAAGGGTCTCATCTCTCTCTCCCCACCCCTACCACCTCCACTGGCTCTTGGATAGATAGGGTAGGCCCTGTTTTGTCCTGTCTTCTCTGCAGGCTAACACCTACTGTTGTTTTGGATGGATGGCTGACATTAAGTTTCCACTGTATACTTCAATCCCTTTGTCTTATTCTATTGGTGGTCAAATTTGAGTGTCGGATTCAATCCATTTCCATTTCCATTTCCATTTCCATTTCCTCCTAACATCATCTTGAGTAGGGACTTGGTTTCTTCTCCTCCTGTGATCCTGCCAAAACTCAATTGGATTCTGCACATCACACTGGTCTCAAGACCCCTGCAAGCCCCTCCTGACATACATCCTGCAACTGAGTTGGAATTGTCTCCTGCTATGAATCCTAGGAATGCACAGTCAGACAGTGTCTCTCTGTGTAAGTGACCTTTGGAGTCTGGCTCTGTTGGTCACTTCTGTTCCAACAGGCCAAAGTCATGGTCCTGCTGGTTTTTGGCAGTTCAGTTCTAGACTGGAATGGAGGAGTTTGGTTTACTGGATAACTGCCCTGTCTAGTGCCATTTTAGATTGCTTGAGTTTATGTGGGAGAGGCAGGCTCCTCTATGCCTTCTTATTACCAAATAATTTTGATGAGTATGGCTTTTTAATGTAATTTGAGGTCTGGAAGTGGTATTTCCTCTTCATTCCCACATTTTTCATCATTTTCTTTCAGGTTCTAAACCATCTGTGATAAGAGGAGCACAAATCAAAATAATTCTGAGGTTTTATCTCATATTTAAGAAAAAGGCAAAGACAAGAGAAGCATAAAGTCAATGATGGAGGGGCTACATAAAGACAACTGTTCCACTGTTGATGGAACCATGAATTGGTCCAACCATTCTAGAAAGCAATTTTAGAATCATGCTAAGAAATCTGATCTGTTGCCAGATATTATTGCTTTACCTTTACATCTCTCATACTCACATAGCCACCACTCTAGCTGACGTCTTGCCTGAACTGTTACAGTAGCTGAATCGGTCTCATGGCCTTCCATGCCAATCTATCATCTGCCAGCTTTCAAAAGCTTAAGTATGACTATGCTACCAATACCCTTCCCCACCTTGAATGACCTCCAGTGGCTCCCTATTACCTCAAAATTAAACATAAGTTTCTTTCCTTGGCATTTAAAGTTGTTAATAGCCTGACACCTTCCTACTATTCTTCTTACACTTGATTCTCCTCTATGTACTATACAATCCAGCTACATGGGCCACTTGTAGCTCCTTGAATATTGTAGTCCAACTCTCACTTCTGTACCTTTGCAATGGTTGCCCCCTGTGCCTGAAATGCTATACCTTTTCACCTCCACCTCTTGGACTTCCTTGGTTTTCATTAGGATGCAGCTCAAGTCTGACTGTCTGTCCCAGTCCCCCTTGCTACTAGTGCCTTCCCCTTTCAGATTACCTTCCATCTACTCTGCATATATTTTTCCACATCTCATTGTTCACATGTCTGCTCCATTAGATTGCACACTCCTTGAGGAAAGGGTTTGTTTTTGCCTTCTGTTGTATACCTGGCATTTAGCATAGTGACTGAAACCCACCCACCCACCCAAACACACACACACACACACACACACACACACACACACACACACATCTAAGAAGGTAAAGTCAAAAAATCAAAATCAAAATACTCTTAGAAAGACTTTCTGTGGTAGCTAAGAACTGGAAACAAAGACGATGATCAATGATTGAGGAATGGCTAAAAAGTTGTGGTACACAAACGAAATGGAATATCACTGCATGTAAAGAACAATGAATATAAACAATTCCAAGATGCATGGGAAGTCTTATATCAGGAGTTTTTAATCTTTCTTTGTGTCATGGGCCCCTTTGGAAGTCTGGTGAAACCTTTGTACTCCTACTCGGAATAATATTTTAAATGTACAAAATAAAATACACAGAATTACAAAGAAACCAACTATATAGTAAAATAGATGTGAAGTATTTTTCAAAAATAAGTACATGGGGGCTCTGTGTAGGCGACCCCAGCTCTGTCCTCTCCATGAGATGCCCGGCCCCTGCCCCTGCCCCATTGCCCTCTGGGCCCTCCTGCTCAGGCTGGCAGCACAGCCAGCCAGCCTTGGAGCCCTGGGGAGCATGGCATATTTGTGTGTGTGTGTGGGGGGGAGGTTGTGGGGGTGGAAGATGGCAGAGGGGTGGGGGCTCAGGTTGTCCCAGGCTAAGGACAAGGTGGAGGTGGCTCTGAGGAACCTCACTTGGGGGGTGTCTGGCCAGTCCAAGTCTGCCAAGCCCCCTTTATCAGGAAAATATTATGTGAAACCAAGGACTCAACTCTAGAGGAAAGTAACTGTGTGGGAGAATCATCCATAAAAAGACATGCATGAATCCTGATAGATGTGGTGAAACCTTCAGGCTATCAAGATATTAGCAGACACTCTATTTTCCAGAGCTGAGGCCCAGCAAGCAGGCTGTGCCCTGAACTTGGCATAACAGCAGTCCTTTGCGCTCACCCTCTGGATGATCTCAGCACACACCAGAATTGGGACTTATAACTTCCTTGTTTCCCTGGGGATCTTGACCTGAGAGTTGGAACTATAGCCACCATACTACAGCAAAAAGTGATCAATGCCATTTTCTGACCCTCTGAACAATCCCTGTGCCTGTAAATAAGTAAACTGAACCAAGAGCTGTACTCCTGTTCCTGCCATGGTTCTGTACCCTGCTGAATGATCACAAAGCTCAATGAGTCTTAAGACTTGAGACAATCACAAGGCTCAACAATTTTAATAACTTAGAGACTGTTCCCATAGGACCCAGGAACACCTGTATTGTCCTAAAAAATGCCAACTGTGGGAACTGTTTACTCAAGACCTAAGAATAACAGTGTTGGGCCCTGCCTTTTTTTAGTTTTCATGCTTAAAATTCCTATCCTTGCCATAAACTATAAGGCCTCCTTCTCAGAAGGACTTCTGCTAGCAAGTGTTTTCCTCACTTTGAAATTAAACTTCTGTTTGATTCCTGACTCTCCTGTCTCTGGTCTGCTTTATTCAGCTCTGGCCATCCACAAGTTAGAGACTGGTTCCAGTACAGCTGACAAGGCAGATGGAACACCTTATTATACATCAGAGAATTCATACAGTTAGAGAAATACTATCAATGTCATGAAGGCGAAAAAATCTTCAGCTGTAACTGAGGACATTAAAGAAATCAGACTAAAGAGAAATCCTATCAGTGTAACCAATGTGGGAAAACCTTCAATTAAAACTCATACCTTACTGTACATGAAAGAATTCATACCAGATAAAATCATACAAATGTCCTGAATGTGGGAAAGCATCCAAAAAGAGGAGATACCTTACAATAAATCTTAAAATTCATACTGGAGAGAAATCCTATAAATATAATCAATGTGGGAAAGCCTCCAGCCAGAGAGGAAGCCTTTATTTACATGAGAAAATACATACTGGAGAAAAATCCAATAAATGCATTGAATGCGGGAAAGCAATCATCTACTCTGTCTTTACTGTACACCAGAGAATTCAGACTGGAGAAAAACCCTCTAAATTTAATAACTGTGAGAAACCCTTTAGACAGAAAGGACACTTTATTATGTACTAGAGAGAAATCCTATAAATGTAATGAATGTGGGAAAGCCTTCAGGGAGAGAGAGAGAAAGTGAGAGAGAGAGAGAACACCTTACTATACAGCAAAAAATTCATATTAGAAAGAAATCCTATAAGTGTAATAAATATTGGAAAGCCTTCAGGCAGAAAGGGAACCTTGCTGTACATGAGAAAATTCATACTGGCGAAAAACCATTTAAATGTAACATATATGGGAAAGCCTTCAGGGATAAGGGATATCTTGTTATACATCTGAGAATTCATACTGAAAAAAAACTGTTTATACGGAATATATCTTTACAGACAAAAGTTACCTTACTATACACATGAAAGATCATACTAGAGAGAAGTCCTACAAATGTAATGAATGTGGCAAAACATTTAGCTCTAACTCAGTCCTTACTATGTATCATAGAACTCTTATCAGAGATAAACTCTATTTTGAATATGGAAAAGCCTTTAGGCAGAGGGGAACCCTTAATGATCATCAGAAAGTTCATATTGGAGAGAAATCTTATAAATGTAATTAATGTAGTAAAGCCTTCAAAGAGAAATCTTACTATACATCACAAATACATACTGGAGAGAAGCCTTATAAATGTTTGAGTGTGGGATAGCATTTGGACAAAAGGGAAACCTTTCTGCACCCCAGAGAATTCATATTGGAAAGAAACCTTTTTAATTAAAAGAATGGGAAAAAGATTTAGGCACAAAACATCCTTTATCATAAGATAATTTATACTAGAAAGAAACCCATTCAGTGTACACTAATTCAGTGTGCAAAATTTTTCACCTAGAAAGGAAAAATTACCAAACACTAAATATAAGATGTGACATTTGAAATCCCTTCTTAATTTTACAGATGGCAGAGTTGATGGGTAGGCAAGTAAATTGAGCTGATCATGATCACATAAATAATGAGTCAGATCTAGGAGTGGAACTGATAGGTCTGTTTGTTTTTTTCCCCCCTGCTATACCATGCTACCCCTATAATCCATAACCTATAAATTCAAAGAATGTGAGCAACATCCCAACGTGCCATATTCTATGGAAGTAGTATTCATTACTCCAGGAATTTCAGAATTGGAGAGGATTTTAGAAGCTATCTAGTCCAACCTATATATGAAAGAAATCTTGTTACATCATATGCAACAGGGGATCACACAGCCTTTGCTTAAAGATGCCCAATGACGGAAGAAATACTACCTTCCAAGGCAGCCCATTCGTCTTCCAGATACCTTGAGGATGGGAAGGGTATGAATGCGCATGTATAGATAGGTGTGTTTATGTGTGTGTAGATGTTCTGAAATGAATGTGATGTAAAACAAATGGCATAAATTAGAAATGTATGTTTGAGTTGAAGAGCAATTCCTGGTCAATGTTGATAAAGGGAGTTTTCTCACTGGGAATTCCCTACATCAATGAAATTATTGATCAATACATTATGTATCTATACATCGAATAAGATAATATGTAAAGCACTTTGCAAACCTAAAGTGCTATATAAATGCTAGTTATTATTATATACACGAATACACACACACACACAATAACCTAGAACTAAACATAATACTAAAGATATGGCCTTGCCAGTTCACAGTTAAGTACCATCTCATCCTTACTCTTAGAATTTATTTTGTCAGAATAGCACAGCATTAGCTTTTTGGCTGTCTTATTAAATAGGTGACTAACTGAACTTGCAGTTCGCCAAAATCTACATATTTATTATTATCTAACTATATCTCCCTTTGAATTGTGAGGGTTTTTTTGATACAAGCATAAAAAAATTTATGTGCCTTTATGAAAGTTTATTTTCTTAGATTGGGGAAGAAAAATGAAGTATATGGGCCTCAAGTTAAGAACCTCTGATTTACATAACTGCTACCAAGGGAAGTACACAGAACAGGAAAATAATATGTAATTAATGCAAAAATGTTAATGGAAAGGACAAAATAACAAAGCTGAATACTGCATAATTATAATGACCAGGCTTGGCACAAAATAAGAGATCAATCAACAATTATGTACTAGGCACAAGAGACAAAAAAGAAGTGAAGTAGTCACTGCCCACACATACAGGCACATATACAAAATAGATACACAGTAGTGTTGGAAGGGAGAGTACCAGCAGCTTAGAGAGGGAGGGAAGATTGAGAACAGCCTCATGGATGGGGTAACACTTGCACCAAGTCTTGAGGGACAACATGGATTTCAAGAGGTAGAAGTGAGGGTGGACTGACTGCATTCCAGGAATGGGGAGGGCCAATTCAAAGTTAGAGAAAAAGGAACCTGGTCTGTGTGAAGGAGGAGTAATGTATAATAAAGCTGGAAAAAAGGGAGCCAGGTTAGGAAGGGCTTCCCAGAGTAAGAGATGAAAAAAAAATTTACCCCTCTCTCTTTTGCAGAGGTGGAAAATATACTCACTTAGTAGGCTGGTTTTGTTAAAATGCTCTCCCTGCCCTTTTTTACTCTTTGTTATAAGTAATGGCTTGCTCGATAGGAGATGGAAAAGGGGATATATTCCAAAATCAATATGACATAAAAGAAAAATATACAAACAAATATTGTAAAAATGAATAAACATCATCAAGCATAAGAGATACCAGTTGAATATGTTAGGATGGCTCAGGACAAACAGAAACAATTCAAAATATTTATCCTAACTACAGAGCGAGTCCCAACTCTCAAGTCCTGTTCACAGAATTTCAGAGTTAAAAGGGACCCAGAAGTTATCTAATCCAAGTCATATCTGAGCTCAAGTCTACTCAACAATATTTCCAGCAAGTGTTATCTAGCCTTGAGGACTTCTAATGAAGGTGAAATTATTGCCTCCTTAAGTAGCACATTCCACTTGTTGCTTCTGGCTATTTGGCTTCAGTTTCCTTCCTTTTACAATATTATTACTACTATTATTAACACTAACATTTATATAGAGCTTAATTTATTTATATAGAGCTTTAAGGTACTTTACCTATATCGTTTCCTTTAAGCACCACAACCACCAGGTGAGGGACATACTACAATGACTAACAGATAGAGAAAATGGAGCTAAGAGAAGTTAGGTGACTGGCTCATGGTTACACAGCCAGCATACGCCAGAGAGGAAACAGAAAGCCAAGATTTTCCTCACTCCAAGTAAATCACTTGTTGCATTACATCATACTTCCTGTCTTACTTTTTAAAACTACTGAGCACTTTTGCCACATAAAAATAACAAGGGAAAGATGAAACTCAAATCAATTTTTAATAGTTCTTGAAGAGTTGGAGAATTATCTGTGAATTTCATTTATTCACTAATGCAGGCCTGCACAACTTGCACCTGCTGTTTGTTTGGCATGTTGCAGCATGCCAAAGGATTTTGGGTGGCCCACGAAAAATGGAGAGAAAAACATCCTTTGTATATAGAGGAAATACTTTGGCATGCTGCAAGCAGCCTATGGGCCAAAAGAGGCCTGTGTGCCGAAAGTTGTGCAGGCCTGCACTAATGGATGAAATGAGGGGAGCATAGAATACAGAAAGCCCAGACTAAGTCAGTGGAACAAGTCATGTCATGTTCATTTTGACAATGGAATTTCCAGAAGTAGAAGGAATGTTCACATGACCTATTTTACCACATGTGACACTTAAATATGTTGAAGGAGCAAGTTGCTCACTTAACCAAAAGCAATTAGCAATATTTCTGAGTAAGTAGCCCCTATTTTGTTCCTAATAGGGACTCTTCTCCCTCACTAAAATTCTCACTGGTTCTAAACCTAAGCCCCTTTGCAGTCTTGGTCTTAGCTCCCCATTTATTTACAGAGCTGAGCTGATAATCCACCTGAAATCAACAGACTAGATAACCTTTCCTTTTTCTCACTATGGGATCCAACTACTTCTCTACCTCACTATTCCTTTTCACTCTTTCATGTTTACTATGTATGATTAATGGGAGGGCACATGGCTGTTGTCCTGCAGTACACTTGTAGTTGGCTTGGGGATGGCAGACTAGCACACAGAAAGGAGAGAAAGAAGATGAGTTTATAATCAAGTGCTACACTGTGGGTACAGGCTTTAAGTATAATAGCTCACAGAAAGGAGATCTATAAAGTCTGAAGCAATCTGAGAGCAAAAGGAAGGGTTTAAGATCAGCCTCAAGTTTCTATTAGTTCTTGTATTTCTTGTTTTCCTGGTATAACTGATATTCCCTCTAGTTTATTTTACCAACAAGGGAAAAGAAGAGCTACAACTTGCTAAAAATGCTGCTTATACAATGCTTTAAGGTACACAAAACATGTTTTTAGATAAATGACTTCATTGCTTCTTCTGGGCAAAATTCTATGTATTTTAGTTACTATTAAGATGCAGAGTATGGGCCTGGTGATGGGCTGGATGCATGTTGGGCCAAGACCAATTAAGTCTGAGATAATCAAGACTCAATTATTCACAAGGTAAAAGGATTTTTTTTTTGGCCATAGCAATTCTTAAACACCTTCTGCTGAGTGATAGAGAAGTTGAGATTTATGTTGTGGAAGAACTAACTATAACAATGAAATCACAGGTCACTGAAGTATTCAAGTATCCAGATAGCTAAAATACTGAGCAAATACTTTTTCTTCTTAAAATTTTTATTGATATTTTTCCTTGTACATAACCTTCTGTTTCCCTACCCATTTTAACAAAATCAGTGCAATAAAAAATCAACCTTAGGGGGCAGCTAGGTGATGCAGCGGATAGAGCATGGGCCCTGGAGTCAGGAGGACCTGAGTTCAAATCCAGTCTCAGACACATAACATGCACTAGCTGTGTGACCCTGGGAAAGTCACTTAACACCACTGCCTCGCCCCCCCCCCCAAAATCAACCTTATATGCAACATCATAAATCTATAGTTCATTCCAATTCTTTTTTGGGGGGGAGGGGTATGATAGAAGGGAGACATAGTTTCTCAATTATTCTCTTGGGCCAATGTCAGTTATTATAGTTACAGACTATCCCATTTCATTCCATCTTGCTCTTTTTATTTACAATGTTGTGATCATTATGTTTATTGTCTCGTCTCCAGCATTTTTGAAAGGTTTTCACTATACCCTGCCATCTCCTGAAGAAATCATCTAATATTTCTCTTCTTTTTCAAAGATACATTCCTAGGAAAACTCTTTACATTCATTAACTTCATTTCTTCTTCTACTTCTAACTTCTCAAACCTTTGTAAATTGCCTTCTGATTCCATTGAAATTCTTCCCTCTAAATTTGCCTTTATTGTCTAATCTGATGGCCTGTGCTCAGTCCTGGGACTTCTAAGGATTGATAGCATTTTATTTATTGATTATTCTTTGAGATTTTTGTCCATTCTTTCTTCCCCTTCTCTCTGGGTTTCTGTGAAAATCCCATTCTCTTGTTTCTCCTACCACATAAGAGCAAATATTTTGAAAAGTAGATATAACATATACATTTAAAGACACTGATACAGTACAAAGATAATTGAACTTGCAGTCAGAAGACCTCTATCAATTACAAGATATCTGACTACAGTTTCTTCATCTGCAAAAAGGGGAGACTATTACTTGCTTTGCCTACTCCATAAAATTGTTTTGATGGTCAAATGAGAAAATGTGTGAGGAAGTACCTTAATAACCATAAAGTGATATGTAAATATAAATAAATCATTTTATTATATCATTTGAATGTAATTCTAAATGAGTAGTATTTATAACAAAAGGCAAACACAAAGCAAAGCATCAAAACCTATTAAACAAAAAAATTGTTCTAGAATCCAAAATGGCCAAAATAAAAATACATGTGGTCACTGATTTATGAATAAACTGTGCTCCAGAAGTTCATTTTAAGTTGGCTGTGTGGTACTTGAGAATATCCCTGTATCCCACAATAAAATAAAACTTCAAAACTCATTTAATACATAATGTATATGGCAAGATAGTACTAATACCTTACACCACATTCCACAGTACATTGTAAATGGATTATATGACCTTAACATTAAAGATTATCATACTATAAAAAAATTCAAAGAGTAGCAGATATTATTAATTCTTTAATTGGATGTAATTGTTCCATACTTGATAACTCCAAACTAGATTTTGGATGTGATTAGTATAAAATGCCAAAGGTAATAAGATTAATGGTTTTCTACGTGAAATAATTTGGAAATACATTCAGCTGAATTGATGTTATCTGACTAATAATAAGTTTTATTTCATGTTTTAAATACATATATATTTCTTATTGGGTTTCTAAAATTTTTTCTCTTATGTTGTGAAATGTGGGAAATCATTGTACCAAAAATAGTTAAATAACTTTCTGAAAAATCTGGATGTGGTTAGATTATGAATTGAGTTTTTAAAAGAATGTGATTAAAAACAGATATTTGAAAACTATTAAATATTTAATGGGGCATATTTTGTTTTAAAACAGATAATAATAATAATACTTTTACTAAAATGAGTTTTCCCTTGAAAATGTTTGGCTATCACTTATAAAAATTGTGAAAATGCATAGGATGGTTTAAAGATATAACTCCAATACATCAGTGAGTCAGCTATCAGTTATTTGCTGTATGTTTGAAACCTCAGAATGTGGTTAGTTTTAATTTATAAGTAAAGGATAAATGAAATGTAATGGTTAGGGAAACATGAAAAATTAATAGTTTTCAAGCCCTAAGTTGTGATTAGTGAAATTTTGCTATTTGAGGTAAAAATTCTTGGGACTATAATTTACTATTGTTTTGAGTTTTGATTACAGGCATGGTTGTCTGACTTGAGAGGAAGCCAATAGTAGAAAATGGGATGTGCTGCAGTCTAAGAACTGTTAGAGGTGGATGTCTGACTCTGGTAAAAGTTGAGGGGATGACCTTGGCATGGCCTAAGGTAGGAGCTACTTGACTCAGTTTCCCCATTGTGTGATTTCCTTTCTGAACAGGAAATTTCCCCACCTGGATAATCCTGGGCCTTGCTTTTGATCTGTAATGTGTCTTATATAGTTCTGATTATGAATATATGAAAAACTTTATAAATTTGGTTTATAGATAACTGGTCTAGTGGGCTGCCCACTCCTCCCACGGATCAAAAGGGGAAAATTGAGGGAACTGAGAGAATTAAGACAAGAAGTGATTAATTGTGGGAATTAAACACTGAACCACAACTAAATGAACCACACTGACTCCATCTTGTGACTCAAGTCTGGAGCTAGCTTAGTTCCCTTTCTATTCAATTATGGGTCTAGTCCAAATTCTGTCTTGTAAAAAAACTTTTATTCAATTGTTGGCATTGGAAGAAAATCTTATTCTATTGTTTTAACCTAGCCCTGCATTCCTGGCAAACTGGAAGAACTCCATCTACTGTATAAAGACCCTGAACTAAGTACCTATGTTATGCTGATCAGAAACCCAATAAGATTCAAAGATTGATGCAAGGCATTTTCTCCCAACTTGGAAAGTCCTTATCTTTCCTCCAATTAGAAATCAGATTACCTAATGTTGTATTCATTGTTTTTTTTTAATTATTTGATCTTATTTGATTGCTTTTAATGTATAAATGTCTATATTCCTTTGTATTCAGGGTCTAACCCTGAATTTGTTAGGCAATTGGCATGTACTACTTAATAAACTGAAATGCTCGGAAGATCAAACCTTTGTTTTTTAGTCATTTCATCTTTCACTTGCCACACATACTTCTCAAAGCTATGGGTAGGAGATGTATTCTTAACTAAACAAGAGACAGAGGCAATCACTACCTGTCTGATCACTGCTTCTCGATCTCCTCTGAAAGACCATCATCCATATCACATCCCCTATTGGTACACTCAAATGCTCTCTTAGCCCTCTTCTCTCTATACTGTCCCTTGGTGACCAAATCAACTCCCATAGGTTGAATTATCATCTTTATGCATATACCTCCCAGATTTACATATTCTGCCCCTGTATCTTTCCTGAGCTCCAGTCCTGCATCAACAACTGCCTAGTGGACATTTCAAATTCACCATGTCCAAAATAAAATTAATTACCTTTCCTTCAATATCTACCCCTCTACCACACATCTCTATTCCTGCAGAGGGTACCATGATTCTTCCAGTTTTCTAGGTCTTGGCATTATCCTCAACCCACCACTTTCATTCATCCCAAATGTCCTATCAGTTATAAATCTTGACATTACTATATCGACAATATTTCTTGAATTCATCCCCTTCTCACTACTCACATAATTACCATCTTAGTTCAAGTTTCCCCACTGGCATCCCTATCTGAAGTCTTTTCCTACTTCAATTCATCCTCCATATAGCTCCCAAAATGATTATCCTTAAATAGGTTGTACTCAAATTCCAATGGTTCACTATTCCCTTCCTCAAACTTCAGTGCCTCTAGAATAAAATATAAACTTGTCTGTCTGGGTTATAAAATTCTTTACAACTTGGCTCCAGCCTGTTTTTCTAACCTTAACTTTCTATAACTGTCCTTCCCTTTGATCCTCATATATAGTACTCTATCTCATCTTCTCCATGTGGAGAATGTACTCTTTTTACCTGTGCCCACAGTATTGGTCATCTATTTCAAGACTCAGTTCAGCTTTTACAAGAAGAACATCTTTGATGTCCCAACTGCTCTTATCCTCCCCTCTTAACTTCTTTGAGTTTAATTACCCTGAGTTTATCTTTTATTCATTCTATATAGACTTATATATGTACATGTTGTCTCCCCTGAAAAGCGGTGAAATCCTTGAGTGAAAATACGGTTCCATTTTCCTGCCTCTGCATCCCCTAGGGCCTAGCTCAGTACTGGGAATATTATAAATTCTTGTTGACTGACTGATGAACTAGATCTAATGAAATCCCAGAATCAGATTAGATAATAATCATTAAAGTTAATATTAAAACAAGAAAGGAAATTCAAAGCATGCTTACCTGAGCAATAATTCGTTCTCCATTTTTATAGTTCTTCTCACCTATTACATCCACAATCTTCATTCTCTCTGAAATCTGCAATAGTCCACAATCCACTGGTTATTGGACAATTCAACTGAAAAACACTGTGAGCCTCTATCAAACATATAAAAGCATTAAAAGACCACCATCAACAAGTGATTTAGGGACAAAGAACAACACAGAATTTCAGAGCTGAAAAATACATTAGAGATAATCCAGTCCAACCTTCTTCATTTCATATATAAGGAATCTAAGGACTTTCCATTAGCTAAGCACCATGGAACTTATTCACAAAACTCATCCCACAGAAGTCACTGGCATAAGGGACAAGGGTTCTATTATCAAAAGAATTCTCTTATAAAGGTATTTTATCTTTATAACAGGGGGTCCCATGGCAAGGACTATGAGAAAAAAAATGTGATAGGACTCTAGTATATTACGATTCTTGTAGTCAATAATTCATTACTAATGTATGAGGTCAATTTCTCAGATAAATTTAGCTTTCTGCGTTTCTCTGTATATTTGTATTTGTGTTTCAAAGTTCCTACTCAGCTTTGGTATTTTGGTCAGAAAGAATAAAAAGTCCTCTATGCTATGAAAGGTCCATATTTCCCCCCAGATTTACAAGGATTATACTTAGGCTTTGCAGGGTGAGTTTTAAACCTCTATCTTTTGTCTTTGGAATATTATAAGATCTCTCCTTTTTATTGGAAGCTGCGAGGTCTCATATGATCCTGACTGTGGCTCCTTGGTAGTTTATTTGTTTCTGTATACTCACAATAATTTTTCTTTGATGTGGGAGCTCTGGATTTTTATGACACTTCTGGAACTTTCAAGAGGTTTATCAGTGGTTTCTATCCTTGCCCCTTGGTTCTAATAGATCTGGGAAGTTTTCACCTATGATTTTGTGAATAGTTTCCAGGCCTTTTTTTTTTTTTAAATAAAAGCATACTTTTCAGGGAGTCCAATGACTCAAAATTTTTTTTAATGTACTTTTTCCAATTACATGTAAAAACAATTTTAACCATTCATTTTTTTAAAATTCGAGTTTCAAATTCTCTCCTTACCTACTTCCTCTTCCTCCTCCATGAGAAGGCAGACAATTTGATATAGATTATACATATGCAGTCATGCAAAACATATATCCATATTAGTCATCTTGTGAAAGAAAACACAGACCACCTTCCCACCAAAACCCCTAAGAAAAATAAAGAAATTTTTAAAAGTATGCTTCAATTTCCATTCAGACTCCATTAGTTCTTTCTCTAGAGATGGATAACATTTTTCATCATGAGTCCTTTGGAATTGTCTTGGATCACTGTATTGCTGAAAATAGCTGTCATTCACAGTTTATCATCATACAATATTGCTGTTACTATGTACAATGTTCTTCTGGTTCTGTTCACTTCACTGTGCTTCAGTTCATATAAGTCTTTCCAGGTTTTTCTGAAATCAGACTTTGTCATTTCTTACAGCACAATAGTATTCCATTACAATCATATACCACAACTTGGTGTGCCATTCTCCAGTTGATGGGTATCCCCTCAATTTCCAATTCTTTGCCACCACTAAAAGAGCTCCTATAAATAGTTTTGTACCTATAGGTCCTTTTCCTTTTTCTCTGATCTCTTTGGGATAGCGACCTGATAGTGGTATTGCTGGATCAAGGGCTATACAGTTTTATAGCCCTTTGGGCATGGTTCCAAATAGCTCTCCAGAATGGTTGGATCAGTTCACAACTTTACCAACAATACACTAGTGTCCAAATTTTCCTACATCCCCTCCAACATTTCCTTTCCTGTCATATTAGCCAATCTGATATGTGTGAGGTAGTAGCTCCAAGTTGTTTTGATTTGCATTTCTCTAATCAATAGTGATTTAGAGCATTTTTTCATATGACTATATATAGTTTTGATTTCTTCATCTGGAAACTTCTACTTCCTCTCCTCCCCCACAATTCTAAACTTTCTGTAAGCTGACTTCCAGCCTCATTATTCAATTAAAACTGCTTCTCTGAAGTCATCAACAATCTCTTCATTGTGAGATCTAATGGCCATTTCTTAGTCCTTCTAGACCTCGCCCTCTTGATCTCTTGGCAACCTTTGACGCTGCTGACTACTGATAGACCTCTTTTCTTGGATATTCTTTCCTCTGTAGGTTTTCACAACACTTTTCTCCCTGGTTCTCTTCCTACTTGTTTGACAGCTCCTTCTCAGTTCTTTGCTGGAACTTCAACCAAGCCACATCCACTAATTATTACAACTCTTACACTGTTGTGGAACCTCAAAAGGCTTTTTTGTTCTGGGGCCTCTTTTCTTCTCCCTCTACAATGTCGTGACTGGTGATACTCTCACTTCCCACAATTCCCAGATCTATAGATCCAGCCCAAACTTCTCTCCACATTGCCAACTGCATTTTGAATATCTCAAACTTAATGTGTTCAAAACTAAACTTATTTATCCCACCAAGCCCTACTGTTTGTGCTGACTTTTCATTTACACTGTATATATCTTATATGTACAGAGTTGCTTGCATGTTTTCTTCTCCAATAAAATGTAAGCCTTCTGAGGGCAGGGATAGTGTTTTTGCCTTTATCTGAATCCCTAGCCCTTACCACAGTGCTTGGCACATAGTAAGCATTTAATAAATGCTTGACCAATATTACTTTTGGTTTCAGCTGACATCTACTCTCAGATAGAAAAAGAGTTTCCTCAGAGGCTTCTCCTCATTCCCAGGAATTAAAACATATCCACATAACCTTTACCAAGAATTTTGGTAGGTGAATGCTTCCTCAAATTGGCATTCTTTACATCCTCGAAGTGAAACAACAGTCTCTTTCTCAAAAACAGGACTTACCTCAAGGGATTTCAGTAGAGGCACAGATTCAATAAACGATTCAAACATTTTCCTCTTCTTTGCATTGTTTTTCAAAATGATTCTTCTGAACGTTATTCGATCCTACAAGAAAAATACAAAAATTCTAACCTTTACATGTGAACGTTAATGTCTATTGAGTTGCAAATAGTATCGAGTAAACTGAATGTTCACGAAAATGTCGCTTTAGTCATGGAACGATCCCTGGCAGAAATACTGACAGAAAAAGCCAAGATGTCTGGCATAGCTGAAAACCCGGAAAATCTGTCAGCTGACAGAGTCTAGAGTCTGCTGGAGTTCCGATACCCTCAATTACAATTCTATGAATTACTAGAGTAAAATAAGTAAAAAATAAAACATGAACAGAAACAAAATCAGTCAGCCCAAAACTTCTTTATCTAATGCTCTAACTGAAGACACTTCAAAAGAAGAGCTACCAGTTTCCATATAGGAAAGAAGTGACTTGGAGTAATAACCACTGTTCTCCCCATGTCCTCAATCTCCAGACACTAGGACATTAATGTTCACCTACAAAGAGTGATGCTAAGAGGCCAAGGGGTATACAAAGCTTCCTTGGAGGACTTACATATATACATGATACAAAAGCAACCTATTTAGAGACAGAATCTTAATAGACTACGGAAGGTTTTGTGGAAGAAGTAGGACTCAAACTGGGCTTTGAAGATAAATAAGATTCAGAGAGATAATAGGACAGGCAAAGAACAAGCAAAGGCACAGAATCAGGAATTTTCAAGTCATGTTTTGGTGAAGATGGTCTGTCTTGGTCAAATATTGAAAATGGAGGCATGCCTCTACAGAGGCTAAAGCTTGAGCCTTTTTTATATGTGACCTGTATACAGAATAGCCATTAAAGGGTTAATGATAAGATGTTTAATAAGAATTAAAAGTATGGGTTCTTAGATGATTATTTGTTCTACATTTCCCTCCTCCTAAAGCTGTGGGTAGAAACACTTCTGAAAATTAGAATGATACCTTCTAAAACTGGCATGAGCAATAAGGTCATGATAACCTGAGATTCAGCAGCCAGGTCAACCTTAGGCTTCTCCTAAATAGGATTCTGGAGAGGGAATTACACTATTTTTTCTGTTAGATAAGATATTAATTTAGGTTATAAAACAGTGTTTTAATGTGTGCAAAACACTTTCCTCACAATAACTGTGTAAGGTCGGCCAATTATTATTGTCCCCATTTTACAAATTAGGAGATTGAGGCTCTGAGATATTAAGTGACTTGTGTATAATGGCAGAGCTAGTGTAGTGTACCTGAGGTAGCAAGTGAAGCCAGGTCTCCTGACACTAAGTCCAGTGCTCTATCCATTATGCCAAGCTCCCTTTCCTACTTACTTTTCAGTGTATCTTTGAAATATTTATCCACAATGATTGCCATTTAAGGAGTTGCCTGCTTCATGGGCTAATGATAGCTAAGTATTGAGTACAAATTACAATAGAGGCTAAGGATTAAGGAATTTGCAATCCCTGCTTAACGTGAAAAGATGATTACAAAACACTTAAAAATCAGTCTTGTGTATATTTGGGAGATGTAATGAAAGATGGGGTCCTTCACAGAAAGATGAAGAATTTATATCTTTAAAATGATACATGAATAAAACAAAGTCAGAAATAGAAGAAAATGTGAAATACCTTACCAGAAAAACAACTGACCTGAAAAAAAGATCTAGGAGAGAGAATTTAAGAATTAGAGGACTACCTCAAAATTATCATCAAAGAATGAGCCTAGACATCATATTTCAAGAAATTACAGAACTGCCCCAATAATCGTAAATCCAGAGGGTAAAATAGAAATTGAAAGAATCCATTGATCACCTTCTGAAAGAGATCCCCAAATGAAAATTCCCAGGAATATTATAGCCAAATTCCATGGCTCTCAGGTCAAAGAGAAAATACTTCAAGCAGACAAAAAGAAATAATTCGAATATTGTGGAACCACAGTCAGGATCACACAAAATTAGCAGCTTCCATGTTAAAGAAGCAGGGGGCTTGAAATATGACATTCCAGAGGGCAAAGGGGCTAGGATTACAACGAAGAACCACCTACCCAGTAAAACTGAACATAATACTTCAGGGGGAAAAAATAGACATTTAATGAAATACAGGATTTTTAAGCATTCCTGATGGAAAGACCAGAGCTAAATGGAAAATTTGACATTCAAATATAAGACTCAAGAGAAGCATAAAAAGGTAAACATGAAAGAGTAATCATAAGGGTCTCAATAAAGTTAAACTGTTTACATTCCTATATAGGAAGCTAATGCATGCAACTTCTAAGAACTTCATCATTATTAGGGCAGTTAAAAGAAGTTTATGTAGACAGAGGGCATGGGGGTGAGTTGATCATGTTAGAATGATCTCTCAAAAAATGGAAGGGTGATGCACTGGAAGAAGGGGGAAGGGAGAGGTAGAACAGGGAAAATTTTCTCACATAAAAGAGATGTACAAGGAAGAGCTCTGATAGTGGAGGAGAAAGTAGGGATGGGTGGGTGTGGGGCAATGCTTGAACCTCACTGTCATCGGAAATGGTTCAAAGAGGGAAGACTAGATATACACAGTCAATTGTGTGTAGAAATGTAACTTACCCAGTAAGGAAACAGGAGGGGGAAAACGATAAATGAAAGGGGTAGGGACAGAATAAAAGGATGACAGATCAAGGAAGGCAGAACAGACTTTTGAGGAAGGACAGGATAAAAAGACAGGGAGAAAGATAAACAGAAGAAAAAGGGATGGAAGGAAATACACAGCTAGAAATCATAACTATGAATGTGAATTGCCTTCTCAGTGGGTGAGGAAAGGGTGGGAGGGAAGGAGAGAGAAAGAAATTTGGAACTCAAAATTTAAAAAGAAAAAAATGTTAAAAATAAAAAATAACTTAAAAAATTAAGTGGCACATGATTTTGTCACACCTTGCTTATGTATATTTTTCTTCCTGTCTCCAGTATACTTCTTATTCAA
Organism: Vombatus ursinus; assembly: GCF_900497805.2. Classification (NCBI taxonomy): domain Eukaryota; kingdom Metazoa; phylum Chordata; class Mammalia; order Diprotodontia; family Vombatidae; genus Vombatus; species Vombatus ursinus. Next base: position 25,500,935 of record NW_020954598.1, on the reverse strand, counting down.
ATCATAAAAGATGCCACTACCAAATTATTCTTCCTGAAAACACTTTATCACACCACTCCTCTGATGAAAAAGCCTTTATTATCATCTTCAATGCATACTGAATCAAGTCCAAACTTATAATGCCTAGCATTCAAATACTTCTATCATCTATACTAAATTATTCTACCTCTGCATTAGCTCTTTGGCTCCAGGAAAAAGAGTTAATCTACTGTGCTTCCTGAAAACCTTCCTGAAAGTTTCCTTCATATGGCATAATCTCTCTCCTCTTACTCTGTCTATCTAAACCCATCTTTCAATAGGCAACTCAAATCTTAGCTCTTTCCTAAAGCTTTTTTCCCTAACCAGGTCAGTCAGAAATGGTCTTTCCCTCCTGCAACAACTTGTTTGCACAATTAATTTATCAATTAATCTTAAATTTGCTTATGATAGAACTTTCTACTGCTGTCTAAAACTGTAGTAATAGCTTAATAAATATATTGACTAAATATCTTACTATATTATGCATAACATATACACAATATGTTACCATTGTTTAACTTTTCATGCATTACTATTTTCTCTGCCAAACTATTTTATAATTATATTTTAACAGGCATTTGTTTTGTCCTTTTTTTGTGTCCTTCAGAGTATACTACACATAGAGGTTTGAGGCATAGTTGTTGCTATTTCTTGAACACCGAGTCTACAACATGAAACACTTAAAATTTACCTTTACAGGGATGCCAATAAATGTTAATAAATAGATGTTAATGACATAGACAGATCTTTTACCTAAACCTATTTTATATTAGCATCTCAAATCCATAAGATTAAGTTACTTTATTAATTCACGTTTACAGATAATCTAAAGAACTCTGTGATTCGCAGCATCCTCAGTCCCCTTTTCTGCCATTCTGCCAGCATTACTGCAGAAGTAGTCGATATATCTTTTTCTTGGTTTTATTGGTTGCCCTGGGCAAAGAATTCATCTACTGGTACTCACAAAATGTTTAAAGGCCTAGAGGAAGGACTCCAGTGACCTGGGCAGATCCTTTAGAGAAGACTTAGGAGGTAAATAAGAACTGCATAGGATGAAAAAGTACTGATGAACTGCAATCTATAACACTAGAAAAAGTACAAATATTGATGAGACCCATTCAGGATCCATTCAAGAAATAGTACATTATCAGTGATCAACTCAAGAAGTAATACTCAGTTTAATGAAGTATAATAGATATTTCCCAGTATTTCTATGTTATTTCTAAAAAATTTTTAATCCATCCTGCTAATTTTATATCTGTACATTAACACTTCCTATCAGATTGAAAAAATAATGGCATAAAATGATACCATACCTCAGATTTTCAAGACTTGTGGATTTAGAAGACAGAGGACTAAAATGCAACTCACTTTATACATAGAATTAGAATTTCCATAAACAATAACATCTCCCAAACTCTAGTGACCTAAAAGCAATAGCAATAACTTTTAGTGATTTAGCTATGACACCAGATAGTAGTATCAATCTAGACAAAGGCTAGGCAGACTTAAACATTTAAAAACTTGATTTTATTTGACCATTTATGGGATTTTCACATGTCCCTTCTACCTTGTAGACCAAACTAATAATGAAGCACACATAGAAGATGATATTTCATCGCAAAAACACCAAGGATTTTTATTTAAAGGAAATAGAGTTGGTTACAGATCACGTGTCGTACTATCTTTTAGCCTAAGTTAGAACATGCCAGAGTAGTAGAGAGTCCATAGAAAATGGGAAGGAGTGGTATAGTTAAAAGTACCTCCAGAAGTATGGTCAACAATCAGTAACCATTAAAAAAATAAAAAACAACAAACTCAACAGAAGGGATTTTAATCCTAGCATCTTAAGTAAAATGTATAACTGGAAAGGTATCATATCCTGTGGGTATCAGTTTTTACTGCCATATAATCCCTATAGTCTACTTGTGTTGGGAGATGGATAGAATGAAGTGAAAGAATGTTTGTTCATGGTGAGGTATGCTGGGATCCTTGAAAATGCATGAGTTATCAGTAATTTCCCTGGAAGCTTATCGGATTAATGTTATTATCCTCTCTCTTCTTGTTCAACAAAAACATGAATAGGAAAAAAAGGCATATACTTCAGTAAACTAACAAAGTGAGGATTGGTAAATGCTTATTATGGTTTATAGCCAAACCATTTTGGGGAAGTAGGAGAATGCCCAAAAATATGATGCCCTCATGCCCTGGGGAACAAACGACCAACAATGATAAATGGTGACAGGAAAGAGGACAAAGACAGAAAACAGGAGGGATAGGAAACTATAGGATAAGACAGGTAAATGAAAGCATTTCCCTCTACTTACCAGACCCCACAATGAACCTTCTGTTGTGGCAACTATGGTAGCAGCTCTGGGAGTGTTGTACATCAAGGCGAGTTCTCCAAAACTGCCACGATTATCATATTGGCCAACACGTTTACTTTGACTATCTTTAGTTACCAGAATGTCATATGAGCCTCTGGAAGAACAAAGATGCCACACAGTCTATAAGATGAAATTATTTTCAATAAAAACCTATTTATGAATTCTTTTGTACAATGTACAGCTAGTATATGCTCTACATCCTGATTAGCAGATTTTAAAAGCTCTTGTTACTTTAGATGAACTAGGAACTATTCATCTCTTTCTATACTTTACACCATCCTCTGCCACTTTCTCTAAAGGACCATCCCTATCAGCAGCCCTTCTCTCTTTATCACCACCCACTTCTTTCTGTCTACTGGTTCCTTGATTGCTGCCCACAAACACGCCCAATTCTCTTAGCCTAAAAACAAAACACAACAAGAACCCTCACAAAAACCCCCCTTGCTTGCCAACTATCATCCTATACTTTATCTTACCTTTTTAACTAAACAAATGCAATAAGACCAATATAGACACTGATGACAACAAGAAAAAAATGATGTCGGAAATAAAAATGAGATATAGAAGCAAAAATGTATTATTTATTATTCTGTTCAAGATTAATATACACATAACTTGGAGCTTATGGTTATATTTATGATCACTTGTTTACTTAAAAGCTTTTTTTGGTTGATTGCTACTAAGTTTGGTATAATAAAATAATGAAATAAGTACTTCCAATACTTCAAGGAGCTCTAATTTCATTAATGTGGTAATTACATCTATTGTTGCAGAGTACAACCTTTCTATAATTTAGTAGATAATCTTTGAGATTGCCTATGGCCAAAAAAAAAAAATTATATTCTTGTGGCTAATACGACAATAAGCTTCCCTGAATTTACCGAGGCTGGTCCACAGATAAGACCCATAGCCACATTGTTGTGAGGTTCATAGCTTAAAGTTTTATTTACTAACTGTAACGTTGGGCAAGTCACAACACCTCTGAGTTTCAGTTCCTCATTTCCAAAGTGAATGGTCTAGACTAGATGGCCTAATATCTCTTCCAGCTTTAAAACTATCATCTTTTCCTTCGTGGGAGGGCCTGATGAGATTGTTTTTCTGGAATAACCTTTGAGCGCCCAGAGTCACTTTTCTATTCCCATGAGGAATTGGATACAGCTTTAGAAGAAATAAAACAGGAATCCTTATTTGAAATTTCCACACTTTGACCTAACTAAACTCTGAAAGCATTTTACAGTAAGTATTTCACACTGGATTTCCATAAGAAATAAAGAATAGAAAGATGGGAAGAATTATATAAACTGATACAGAGTGAAATAAGACGAACTAGGAGAATAATATATACAGGGACTATACTAATATAAATAAAAAAGAACTCTGAAATGAAACTAAACCGGGTAGGAAAGTAAGGAGTGGAAAAATTAAATTGGATACATAGGAGTAGATGACACAGATTATAAGTGGCCTAAAACAAGGAATTAGGGGTAGGAGAGAATACATATTCCTAACATTAGACATCTATGTTCTTGGAAGTATATCATGATGACAACAACCTTCCATGTTCCCTACCATAAAAGGTGCCATTGTTAGTGTTGTCAGGGACCAAATATCAGATTAAACAAACTATGGGTCTAAAAGCCAGGATACAGTAAGAAACCAATGCAGGTTCTAAAATGGAAGAGAGAGGTTCAATGAGGACTCTAGAAACTATAAACCTTTATCTTGCAAGTCAAACTGCTTCAATTTATAATGAAAGGTGGCAACAATCACCAATGACAACTTATTTAAGCATAACCTTCTAGAGAGAGGAGATATGGTTTTTGTAAGGAAAACTGTTTTTACTAATTCACTAAAGATTTCAAAGGGAATAAATTATACATGTAGATAAAGGGAAATCAGGCAAGTAAGACATTTAGGCTTTCAAACAGACTTGGACAATGATATGCACTAGATGTGTTTTGGTTTTTTTTTAAATTAAGTAACCACAGGATTGTTTTAATATAAACAAAGAACTCATTTAGAAACAGGGAAAAAAGAGAAAGAATAATCAGATACCTCTCTGGATAAAGTAGAAATAGTGGGACTCAGAGCAACATCTGGTTCCTGTGTTCACTGATGTGCTCAATGTTATTCTTTAATTTCCCATGTTTAGAAGTGTGGGTTCAGCATGCCAGACCCCTACTGTGTTTATATGTATATATGTATAATTGTAGCTATTTGCTTGGGCAATTTTTTACAGCACATAATCTGATAATATTTTACCATTCTCTCAATATTCTGGAGGCTACCACTGAACTTTAATATAAGCCTCAGTGGCTTATTTTTGAACATATTCTTTAATTTCATGTTTGACTTTGTTTTCCAAAAATCATAAATAATTTTGCTTTGGAAGATTTTTGCTAGACTTGAAACTTCTATGTTGAGTCTTCCAAATGACTACGTGTTTATCAATGGAGGAAATATGCCTTTGTCATGCAAACTACTCATGGTTTATTTTTCTAGCACAAAGACCCAAGTTACACAAGGATTAAATGGGTATTTACTTACAAAACCCATGACTTATTTGCAAAATGATAATTTCAAATTTAATTTCTTTAAATGTTAATTATCATTATCATCTAAAAGGATATAACATCTTTATAACATTTATTGAGTGTTCAGGTTTGTGGTAGGTACAGAGAATACAAGTATTAGGAATAGGGACCAGACTTGTGATTTCATCAATAAGAAAAACTCCTGAGGCTGCTAGGTGGCACAGTGGACAGAGCACCGGCCCTGAAGTCAGGAGGACCTGAGTTCAAATCTAGCCTCAGACCAAACCCTTGATACTTACTAGCTGTGTGACCACGGGCAAGTCACTTAACCCCAACTGCCTAAAAAAAAAAAAAAAAAGAAAAACTCCCAGATAAGGGAATTCTACCAATGTAGGTTGGTCCCTTCTCTGCAATTGATAGTCTCAGGGAGTTACCTAGGGCACTGTGAGGTTAAGTCACTTGCCCAGGGTCATACAGCCAGTATGTATCAGAGACTGGTCTTCAACTTGGGTTGCCCAGGCTTTAAGACGAGCTCTCTATCCTTACAGTCTTATTGAAACAAAACTATTCCTTGTGAAAGGATTAGAGAATAACAAAAAACATTAGATGGTTAAGTTCTCAGCTCTATGGGGAAAACTAAGGAAAAAGAAAGGGGAAAAAAACAAAGGAAAAAACTCAATGTGAGATGGACCACTCAGGGAGTTCTTATAGAGGAGGTATTAGAAAAAAAAAACAATTTGTGAGTTCTTAACTAAAAACTCTCTAGCACCCATTACTAGTTGGGAAAAATTACACAGTTAAAGAATGGGGAAAACTGTCTTAGAACATTAAGAGATTATAATTAAATTAATTAAAACATTCAAATGGAAATATACCTGAACAAAATGAAAAATCTCCTCTACTTGCTAGTTAATTACTGTTAACTGTTTGTGATGAATAACTCTATTTCCTAATTAGGTATGAGGTAATTATATTCCTATCTACTGTAGCCAAGTTACTTTAAGGATAAAATAGGATCCAAAATGTTTCAGCCTTAGGGGAGCTGAAGGCTTACAAATGTGACTGAATGGAAATATCTAAGAAATAAGAGGAAGTGGGAATGACAAGAGGAAGTGGGAAGATATTGATTTTTAAAAAGGCTTGAAATGAAAAGTGATGAACTGAATTAAAAGCAAGAGCTATAGCTACAGGGAATAATCAGAGGATAGATACTATCTCTGAAACATATTAGTTGTATTATGATAGGCAAATCAAAAACCTTTCTGAAACTCAATTTGTTTCTCTGTAAAAATGGTAAAAATAATGTATCCCTTCCACAGGGTTACAGGCAGGACTGAGAGTACATAAAATGTTTTGCAAAGCCAAAAGAACCACACAAATGTGAATTATTATCTCATTACTCTCTCATCTCCTTCAACATAGTTCATACAGAAATGGTCCTGGGACAAGTTGCTATCTAGCTGTAAGTCTTTATATTTCATGGATTCTTTTTTTTTTGGTCATTTTATGGACTATTACAGATAAAAATAAAAACTCTTTAAAGGTGAATAAAAGTATGTGGATATACATTTAACTTTCGTAGGATTGCTGAAAACATCCTTAGTAGAAATCTTGTAGCAAACATGACAACAGGGATGCTATATGTACCTTATCTTCTTTACCTCACATGACTTTGACTTCCCCTGCTCAAGATCTTTACTTTGAAAGCGTTTTGTTCCATGTACCTCAAAAATTGTTAGTATTTGATATGGTGACATTTATTTAAGATGTTAAGTTTTTGTGACTCAATGTTATGGCTACGTCAATGTTGAGGATATCCGATCTATGATAACAGTTCAGTTCCAATCAAATTTACTGGTTGAGTTCTATAAGATACTCTGAGATCTGTATATGTAGTACTATATTTGTCATCTGTTATACCATGGAAGATAAGAGAGCTTCTGACATATAATTTTAGACACCAGGTCATTTCTTGTTATTTGGCATGTGCTATATTTTACAACTTGTAAGTAATATGTCATGAAGGTTCTGCCATTCCTTATATACATTGATATATGATTGATCATTAAATTCAGGCTCCTTAAGGTTATGCCTTCTATAACTTTTGGTGGCAAAAGCCCCATTCTGAATTGCTATCATCAATTTCTAAAACAAATTCACAGAAAATTCAGTCATTTGTGAGATGCTTCTTTGTCAACATACAGTTGGCTGAGTGTATATTGATTTTGTCCATAGAAGGTAAATAAAAGTCAATTCTTAGATCTCAGCCATTTTATTATTATGTTATCTAGAAACAGTCCAAGGATGAGTCATCATCTCACTAATATTCATACAGATATACATATTCATATATATACACACATGTGTGTATAAGTGCATGTATACATATATATGTATAAGAATAAATTTTCTGTCAACCGTTCCCCAGGTGGGTAAAATGATTCATTTTAAAAAAATTAGAGAATTGGAAAGCAAGTTCCTCTTCTGTAGACTCACTGATAGGATCTTTGGATATCTCCAGTAACAGAGAGAATGAAAGGAATAACATGTACTTTCTCCTGTTTTCACATAATTTTATTTTTTTTCTGAGGTCTCCCAACTTTGAAAGTTTTTCATTTGATGTAGTCTAGAGACACTGTATATTTAGCATGGCACCAACTATTAACGATGTTTCTGTTTAACTTTGATGGATTATTGTTATATCCATGCACTAGTTTAGTCTATTACAATGTTCTGGCCCCAGGACACTTTGCTTTCTGAATTCTCAGGTTTATTTTGAAGTTTTTATTTATAGTACATGGATTTGTCATATTTTAGGTTATAAAGGACAATAAACTTCTAGTATCTAATTTCTGATTCTAGCCACCTGACTGTGTCTTTCCAGGTATTCAGTATATATAAAATTTTTGCAACTTGCAGTGATGTGTTAAGCAGTTTCTACAACTTCACTGAATAACCTACATTGAAGAATAAATCTGAGCTTACCAAGAAGATCTTCCTGTAATTCCTGGTGGCAATGACATAATCCCGAATTCTTATTATAAATCCCTCTATCTCAAACAAATCTGCATGACTCAGCCATTTATTTGCTGCTTTTTTGGCTGACATATTGTTGGTTGAGTTCACCTGTATGTTGTTCATTGAGTAAATTAAAATTGCACTCTTGGATACCAGTTATTTCACAGGCTCTGAAGATCAACTTTTTTGGTTATATTGACACATCTAGTGGCATATGTCTTTACTACTGTTTTATGAAGTGAATGTTCCAAAAGTATTTGGATAAAATTTCAACCTGTTTATACTGTGCTCTTAGCACAGTCTTCCTCCTTTTGGTAGTTAATCTTTCTATAGCTGTCTTGGGTTGATGAAACACCATTTTGTTAATATTGTACAGATTTTTGGACACCTTCAAAAACAATTATCCATTTTACAAAGCCAAAAAATATTGACTGGCATTGCATAGGTATTAATTGCTCTAAAAGAACACTTCTGACTTCAGACTGAATGCCAGTTAAGTCTCTTGCTATACTCTCAGTCTTATCCTTGATAACCTATGCTTAGTGTATAGCACCTGGAGAAGAAGACCAAGATATTTCTAAGCATCACCTTCATCCTTTGGTTCAATATGGTCTCCAGATCCAAGCTCAAAACCATTAGCTTCTTTTCTTCCTTGGTGCACATGAAGAAATTTATGCTTACTGGAGGGATATTTTCATATTGTTGGGAAAAGTTTCCATAAGATGAAGTAGTGGTTTAATGTCCTTTTCAGTAAAGTCATATAAACATCATTCATGTACATCAAATGACTAATAAGATGTTTTGTTATAATTCTCTCTTTGACTTGAACGATATAGTCAATTTTATTCAGGAGTGATGATGCATTTATAATTAGGCAGAACCATACATTTGTGATACATTTTATATCAACTGTTCTTGACTTTACTGTGCTGATAGTGTATAATAAAAAAAACAACAACAGTTTTCTATGCAAGTAATCTAATGTTCTCATTATGCCAGGATCTATTTTATATGTTGGCAGTATAATACTAAGCCATAAGGGCAAAACAGAGTTAAAGACTTTTTAATAATCAGTAAAGGTGATGTAAATGTTATGTTGCTTTCAGAAGGCTTCTCTTAATTATCACGAAGTTGATAATGAATTGTTTTTCATGCTCTTGGGATTTCTTGGCAAGCATTTTTTTTGTGTGTGTGAGGCAACTGGGGTTAAATGACTTGCTCAGCTAGTGAGTGTTATGTATCTGAGACCAGATTTGAAATCAGGTCCTTCTGACTCCAGGGCCAGTGCTCTATCCACTGCACCACCTAGCTGTCCCCAAACATTTTTTTTTTACTCTTCAGCTAACACATTATTTTCTTGAAGGTATTTATAGATTTTTAAAGTGATACACTGTGAATGCTTTATATAAAGTACAAAAACATGTAATTAGCCTACATTTAGAGGGTTTGTTGCTGTTCTCATCTTATACTAATAGAAATATATAAAGTCTTCAAGAAAGAGATCAGGCTTTTATCAAGAGAAGAATATGGTAGAGTGCTCTGTGCTTCTGTGAAGCTTCTGAACCAGTAATTATGGTTCTTATTTGAACCCACTGCTTTCCAGATTTGCTGACAAACTAGCGTTTTAGCAACCATCATTCCTCATATTAATGGTTTAAAAACTTTGTTTCACATTTAATCCAACCTATGCTTTTATTGCGGTGGATTTCTTTATGACCAGAAAAGGTACTGTCTTCTTTATTCTCTGCTTCTCAAGACTCATTAATACAGTTTTTGAATGAGTCAAATTGTCAATTTTCTTTTCTGTGTAACTCAGATTTATTGTATCACATCTTAGCCTTTTGATTTTCTCTTTTAATTGTTGTTTTCCTCTTTCAATTGTTGTTTTCATTGTATCAAGAATTTCTGACAGACTTTGTTTTCCAGATTCCACTCCATGTTTCTTTTTCCTTGCCTTTAATCAGGTAATATGGAACTTTTCTACTGGACATACTGAGAGACAGAAATGTAATCTTCCAATGCTTTTTTTTTTGCAAGTCTTCAATAATTTCTTCAAGCCACTTCTGCCATTACGAGATTTGACACCTCTCCTCAGGAATATTCCTAAATAGCACCACCATTCTTCCTCTAGTCCTCCTGTAGTAATGTAGGTATCATAAAGTGCTGTGTGCAGGTCCTGAAACGTTTCTACACTCTTGTCAGATATAGTGGTAAAACACATTTGTTCATGATGGTTATAGAAGATACCAGTTTTTTAAAATTACTGTTTTGTTATAACATTGGAGCCAAATTCAAAAACAGCTCTGTAAAATTCCATTTTATTTACATCTCTCTCCTTTTCAAAGTCATTAGAGGGATTGCCATTGTTTGTTTTTACCAAACATTTCATTACTACAGTAAGCACACAGAAGGTACTTAATAAATACTTGCTGACTGACTGATATATGGGACAGACAATAGAGACTAACAATGATCTTGGATTAAGGTGGAAAAGAGAGTGGCCTGGATTGCTTTCAGGAAACTGCAAAGCACTTTTATTGACCCCAAACTTTACATGAGAGCAAAAGCTTGTCCCCTGAATACAAACATTTTACTGGTGTTGCTGTATGGTGGCAGCAAAACTTCGAAAATCCTTCCATCTTAAGAACTAAGGGTGTGTATCACACAGAGGGCAATGGAAAGACACACAGTGCATGTGAGCAGGTTGCAACATATGACCAATGAGGAACTCCAAAGAAGAACAAGATCAAAAAAGTTAATCAAATAACTGTATGATGGATGGCCAAAGTGATCCACTGGTACACTCATGATGTCAGGAGAAAATGAAGGAGATCTCCAATATGTTGAATGGCAAATTTTGGGAAAATGTATGAATCAAGCAGGATGGATAGGCAGGTATGGATGAGTTCTAATCATCATCACTGAGATCCCAGATACATCTGAATATCTGAAAATTCATTGACTGATTGACTGATATAGTACTGGGCAATAATAAAAACATTTATATCTTCAGTCCATTTCATGGTAAGTTTACCTTCCTTAATGATCAGCATTATCTATACTGAAGCATTTACAACAGGTAAAGTATTGGGACTTTTCATTTGTCCCAGTGCAGCTTGGTACTAGAACATGACGGAATGGTACTCACTCTGTTGCCTTTTGTGTCAAGTTGACCATGATGGCACTGAGTACAGCCAGTTTGAAACCATATGATACACTCGTTATATCCTAAATTCATAGGAGCAGTTACATTACACTGATCAGGGTGCTGAACAAATGAATGATATTGCTAGAGTCCAACTGGCCCACATTTCAATGTTCCTATCAGGTCTTCAGAGATACCATAGGGATCTTAGAGCATACACAAAATTTGCACTGTAAGTTGCACTGGCTGGCATTTCCTTATTTTCTTGTTACCCTGCTACTACATGGAAGACAGTTTGGGCTTTGAGGAGGTGATGGTGGTGGTTGTCACCACCATCACCGTCAACACCACTAGCACCACCACTACATTTTTCTAATCTTTTATTTCAATAGACTTCAGATAGAAAAGGTCCTAGGAAAAGGCCCTATCCTATTACTCTTTAATATCTAATGCTCTCTGAACTACTATACAGGCAAATAAAAATAACTGCTTTTTAATAACTGAATAAAAGCCTTAGAATGCAAGTTCATCTTCTATAGACTCAATAAAAGTACCTTCAGAACTCACACCTTTATTCTAAAGTTTCTGACTGAACTGTTTATTTTGTTTTCTGTGTTACTTCAATTCTTTGTATTCGTTTTGAATTCTGCTTTCAGTTGCTAATGAAGGGCATCTAGAATTATGTTTTTGTTTTCTGGATTTCTCTCCTGTTAATTTTTTGTTGTCTTTAATTGAGTAATATAGCATTCAAGTTTTCTACTACTGCTCTAAATCAACACCTACTACATGTCATGAAATAGAAAAATTATCTCATTTTGTTTAACAGAGTAAGAAAGAAATGGTCCTGCCACAGTTAACTATTCTGCTATTTACATGTTTATATTTAAATTTCTACAATTATTGCACTGGTGGGTAAAACAATTGCTTTTCTACAGATATGGAAAAACATAAGTTCATTTTCTATATGCCCATAGAAAGCATCCTCAGTATAACTAGAATAGCAGACAAAATGATGGTGATGAAATGTATCTCATTCTTCTATAACTTGGTATTCTGCTACATCTTCTACATTTCAAAAGCTTTTTATCCCATGTGGCTTGGACACTATGAATACTTGGTATGGCAGTATTTACTACAACGTTCTTAAGTTTTATGTACCAATGTAAAGTCTAGGTAATCGTGGGCAATAGTTCAATTTTAAATAATAGTGTGGTACAGTTTATCAGCTGAGATCTCTAGGACATTTTGAGATCTATATTATTGTATAAGAATTTGTCAGTCAATCTATGAAAGCTTCTGATGTATAATTCTAGTCACCAGGTCATGTCTTTTATTCAGTATGTATTTTATTTTATAGCCTGCAGTATTGTGTTGAACAATACTTATCATGTCCTTGCATAACCTTGACTGATAATTAAATCTAAACTCCAAAAAGATAACCTTCTGTAATTTCTAGTGGTAATGACCTGGCCCTAAATTGCTATCATAAATATCTGCTTTCATAAATAAATTTATATTACTTAGCTACTTCTTTGATGCTTCTTGGTCAACATATTGTTAGCTGAGTTCATATAGATACTGCCCAGAGGACATTTGGGTTCCATTCCTGGATCACCATCATTTCCTAGTAAACCAATTTAAGTTACTTTAGACAAATCTAATGGTGTGTAGTTTTTATTGGATTCTGCTATTGCTCAGTGAGTAATGTCTGTAAATGCCAAAAGTATTTTTGTAAGTTTTTAACCTGTTTATCAAGTGCTCTGATGAGAGAGTATTAATCTTTCTATAGATTCCTTAGGGTGATGGGTCCAATGTTTCATTAACATATTATGAGTTTTTGTGATAATGATGATGATGAAAACAGAACTGGAAATAACTTGGGGTCATTTCTAGAGAGATTGAGGAAAGAAGTCTTGTTGAACTTGAATTAGGTTTGGGGTGGTGGCAGTGGTGGTGGTGGTTTCAATATCATTTAAGTTCTGATGATTCTAGAATCCATAAGACTAGGTCAGTTAGCTGTCGGGAGGGTGAGGGTTTGAGGTCACTACAAAAAACACAGTACTGACCTAGAACTAAGGGGTCAGAGCTGGAGCTATCAGAAAGTTCCTGATGTCCTCAAGAAAGTTTAGTCTACCTAACACTGGTTTTTTTTAAAAAGGGTAGAACTGCAAATGTCATCTTTAGGACTGAGCTGAAGCTGTGCCTATACTAGGTCATTATGTGTCACAAAAGAATACCTATAGCTGACTTATATGGCATGTATTTACTTAATTCTTCTATTTTACTAAAAGAGATCTGAGGTTCTAAGTGGTTTGCTACGACAGAGATAAAAAACCAACAAAGGACAATGGAGCCAGGATATTATCTCAAGGTTTTGGTGTGAATAGAATAAATCCTTTAATCCCTGGGGTTCTAAGAGCTCCCTGAAGATAAACATGGTGTATTTTGTTGGAAGGTATCTTGGGGAGCTATTCCATGGTCACAATTACTCTAAGTATTTTTTTTTCCTTTTTGGCAAGGCAATCGGGGTTAAGTGACTCGCCCAGGGTCACACAGCTAGTAAGTGTTGTGTCTGAAGCTGGATTTGAACTCAGGTCCTCCTGACTCCAAAGCCAGAGCTCTATTCGTTGTGCCACCTAGCTACCCTGACGCTCTAAGTACTTTGAATCAAGGATCTTGTTACTATACAACCTGCAAGGCTCAGTTTCCTACCGTTCGATGACATAAAAGTTATCACCATCATCCCCTTGGTCAATGACATGTTCTTCAGACACCACAGACCTCTCAAACATGGCGTCAAGGACCTCAGACAACTGCTCCTACAACATAAACAAAGAACAAAGAAAACGTCTTGTTGATGATGATAAGACTTGTAGTCTACTCAGGAGCTATCTGGAGATATCTCCAGTGGTTGCACTAGTAATATCTTTTCTTGTTGCCATTTTACAGTGGATTCTAAACTATGTACTTTTCTATTACCTAAAAGAAATTTGAGGCTATTGTATCTCATAAATTGGGAGCACACTACAATCAGTTGTTGGAATGCCTGTGCACCACATATTATAAGTAAGTCTGCAAATGACTTCTGAGATAGTATTATGTGAAAGGCAGAGGGACATAAGAGAGACAGAGAGAGAACCAGGCTTGAAGCCAAGAAGATATGGGTTCAAAACCTGCCTCTGACGTGTAATGTCTGTGTGACCATGGGCAAATCACTTAATCACTCTCTGTGTTCCAGGCCAGAAGTAGTGGTCCTGAAGCAAATTAAAATGCAATTGGAAAAGAAAAAATAACAATACAACAGAACATAAATAATTCTAATATGTGATTTTCTAAGTTAATATGCTGCCCTCAGGGATTCTTACGTATGGTTCAGTGGCCCCATTTCTCCGTGAATTTGATCCACTATTCTAGGCATCTCTAAGACTATTGTAGAAAAGACATAGACCTTCATTGGAGAGGACATTTCATCACTTAGGAGGTCCCAATACTAATGAAACCAAAGGTCCAATCTGTATCCCTATTATTATCATTTTTCATTCTGTACCTATTTTAAAATTTGTTTCTTGCATATAACAAATTTTTGGGTCTAATGTTCTTAGTTTCTTTCATTTTATTAGATTACTTAATCCATTCACATTTAAAGTTATGATTATTTAGTTTGTGGTCACCATTTGTTTCTTTTATGATTTTTTTTAATTGCCTTCCTCTACTAAGCCATCATCATGCCAGTGATTAGTTTTCGTAATACCAATCTGATGCTAGTCTATTCTTATCACTTCTGTTTATATGACCTAACCCAAACTTCTTGAATTTACTTAACTCCCTTATTTCTTTCATTTTGTTTCTCTAGTTCCTTGCCTCTTCTGACCATTTCCTTTCCCTGCTTAAGTAAGAATGTGGGTCAAAATCCTCCCCATCCAACCTCTTAGCTTAATAAATATTCTTTATTGACTTTAGTGACTTCACATATATAATCTGTATCTAATTGTTTGCCCTATCAGGAAAGAGGGTGGAGAGAGAATTTAGAACTCAAAATTTAGAAAAAAAAACCAAAAGTTAAAAAATGTTTGCCCATATAATGTGTGTGTGTGTGTGTGTAAATTTTCATCAAAAAAATCCACCTTCTTTTGCAGCATCCTTTAAGAAATATTCATTTAATCTGTCCTCCTCCTTATTTCTATCCCTGTCTAGTTTATTCTGAAATCAATGCTTCCATTCATAAGCTATTCATGTCTCTTCTTTATACTTTCTCTGTCCCTGATGAAGTAGAGCTTCTGGAGGGTCAAACTGGAAATCCTTCTTTTATTTTTGTTCTACATTAGGCCATTTTACCCCATCTTACCTCATCACCCTTTTCCCCTGTTTCTTTTATTTATTTGTTTGTTTGTTTATTTATTTGCTTTTGGTGGGGGGTCTTCTGCTGGGCATCATGCCTAGAAATATCAATTCATGAAGGAAGCAGGGAAATGGTGGGAGTTACTATGCATCCCAAATCATAAGGTCTGGTCCAATACTTTTTTAGCCTTTATTACTACTCTCCCCTCCTAAGGTCAGTATATCTATCTATATCCCCTCTGTCACTCTGGGGGCTGGTGACCTCAGACGACACTGGTTGACAGAAGGTATTCTTTTATGATGTCTATTCCTTTCCAGACAAAATCCTTTATGAGAACCATCTCTCATAACAGGCTAACACAACCCCCCTCCCTCCAAGTCTAGGAATATTCTTTAATGGTACACTTTTGTCACTCTTTCTAGGCCATGACCTACCTCCCATTACAGATACATCCCCATGTCAGGTCTTTTGCTCCCATAACTGCATAAGCTTACTGAAAGGCTGAAAAAATTACTATCTCTTCTTTGGATACCTCTAGGCTGGTTGTAAGTATATGACTATCTCCTTTCTGTCTCTTGACAGGAGATAATTATTTCTGAAGGACTTTTTTGGTAAATAAGAATATTGTATAAGTGACTTGAAAATCCAGCTCCTATGCATATATACAAAGATGTTGTTCCTGGATCCAGGCTTCTAGCTAATAAACATTTAATATTTATTGATTATTTTCTATTTTGGAAATTCATGACAATGATAAACTCTCTTTCTACAATAATTATTCTCTTACAATTATTCGCCTGTAATTATCTATTCTACATGCTTTCAAGTACTTTGTTTACTTTGGAGTGACATTAAACTGAAATTCATGAAAGCCAGAACCCAGTGTTGAAATAAGTGTAATGCATTAACTACTCATTACACTGCATACTAATTTATACTGTGAATAATAATATTTAGTAGGCACTATCGTAACTGGAGATAATGACACAATTTTACGAGGTCTTTTTCTCACTTTAACTTTCTCTTCCACATAGGGCTGGCACAGGTTATCAAACTGAAGGTAGTCTTTGACATGTCATATACATCACAATCTTTGCTACATGATAAAAATGACCTTTAAATTTAAGACATATACTTTCTTATGGATTTTTTAAAAATGTGTCAGTATCTGGAACCCAGTAGGGTGGTTACTACATCAAGTTACTTCACAGATATTATGTCTAACTATAAATCCAACTATCATCCTCATATTTCCCACGTTATCAAAGCACCTCAGACATTCAGATGATCCAAATAATGACTAACTTTTTATCCAAAATGTAGAATTACCATCTTAAACATGAAAGCAAAATCATAGCTTCCAAAATTAAGATGAGTTTTAATGCTAATTGGCTTTGCAGAAATTTTTTTTTCTATTCCATGATGTTAGAAAAAACAGTAGATATTAAATGTCACATAAAAGAAGAGTTTGTTCTTCCATGATATGCACTGCTTGGCCTTTGGTATATAACTATATCTGGCAAGAGTAACAGCCTTTTAGCTATTAATTTTTACTCTAAACCACCATATTTGACTTCTTTGTGCCAGGAAATTCTTTCATGTTTAATATCCTTTACTTATATGAGAAGAGAGACATGGTCTTATTTATGCTCAATGATTAGAGGCAAAGACTATATAAATGTTCCAATATAGCCCTCTGGTGACTAAGAGGATTCTAGGTAAGTACTATGAACTCCATATCTAATGGTCTGGATTGCAATGGGGATCCTCTTCCCTGCTGCATTCCCTTGGGTAATGCATGGATAATTTTTGACCCTGGTTCAGCAGATTTTCTAGGATACAGAGATACAGCAAGCTTACACATTATAGGGAAGTATCTCTGCTTCACCAATCCTACCAGATGGTGCCTTGTAATGGGGCCCAGAGTTAGGTCTCATGGCAGCTCTGAAACAGATCAAAACTATGAAAACCACTCATTCATCTATCCATTGATTTACCAGAATTCATCTTGACAAAGAAGAAAGAGTTCAATATCGGGAATTGGAATATCTTGCTTTAAATCCCAGCTAGATACGTGACCATAGGTAAGTCACTTAATCTTTCCAAGCATCAATTTTCTTATTCATTTTATTTTTTTCTCATTCATTTTGCAAAATTTTATTATGCACTGATTATATATGGCACATTAGCCAAAGAGAA
This sequence comes from Vombatus ursinus, assembly GCF_900497805.2. NCBI lineage: Eukaryota > Metazoa > Chordata > Mammalia > Diprotodontia > Vombatidae > Vombatus > Vombatus ursinus. The sequence continues at coordinate 25,483,295 of NW_020954598.1, read as the reverse complement.
ATTAGCTACTGCAATGTTTAAGATGATAACTTCTTAATAAAGAATACTACAGGTGTACATTTTTGAATACACCTTGACACTTCTGATGAGATATTCCAAGTTGTTATGGCTACTTTTCACACATAAGAATCTTACAAAATGGTAGCTAAGAAGTGAGGCCAATTTCTTCTGCACCTACTCCTCTTCAAAAACTCTCAAATCTTTTTTTCTAAAACTGACTGAAACTGTCTAAAATCCATTCTTGTACTGCTAATACAAAGACTAATCCCACTAATCCAAATTCTGCCAATGGAGGAGATTAAAAAAATAATTAACACATAGTTCTTATCCTCAAGGAACTTATAATTTAGTAGAAAATCAAAAAAAGAATTCATTCTAGTACCCGACCACCAAAGCATTAGGATTTACAGAAAAAATGGAACCCAAACAGGTCTGTTTACAGAATGGGGATGTATGTCTGGGGTCCACAGGTGATAAGCAGAGAAGCTATCTTTTATCTGTATTGTCAGACTTCAGAAGAAGAGCCTATCCTTTAGAAGTGCCACTTTTCAGGGACTAAACCCTTTACTGTCTCATGACTGGCTATCTAGTATAGAGTAGACACAAGATGTAACACTCTATTCATTCTAAGATTTTGGTTAATATATCAGCTGACTGTTAACTTGCAAATTTGATCAATCAAATGATTTTCAAGTGAAATTCAATTTGATTTGTTATTTATAGGAAGAGGGTAGGCTAGAGGGGGTATAAGAGAAGTACTAAGCAATGTCCATGTTAAATGTTGAAAGAAAAATTCTATATTCTGTGAAAAACATGAAAACAATTCTGAATTGTTTAATAAAGTAATCATACGAAGATCATAGATGACTGATCTAGTGCTTGGAAGAACTTTGGGGATCATCTAGTGCAAACTCCTTGTTTAATAGATGAGGAAATGAAGGTCCAGGGAGGCTGAATGCCCCTTGACCCCGGTCACACAGTTAGTAAGCACCACATGCGGGATTTTAAGCCAGGTCTTCTGACTAAAAAGCCATTGCTTATTCTCCAGTTCTGGGCTGCTTCCAATCAGAAAAGTGTTCCTAAGTAAAATGTGTCTGAAATCTCTAACTGCTGGTCTGTCTGTGGCAGTTAAATCTATTTATATAATAAATAGCAAAGAAACTGATTGAGTACTATCATACAGATGCTTTTAGTATCGCTATTACCTGATCAAGATTTTTGAAGAGAAGGATATCTTTGCAAGCTTCCTGAAGTCTGGATCTTTGTTCATCAGACTTGGGATGAACCACCTACAAAATAAATACAATAAAATGTTCTTTTCTTTTCGTTTTTAAAATTTTCTTTTTTCTTAAGAGAGAATGAAAGATTATATCATCAGATCAAGAATATTATGATATATTTCTTTCCTCTTAAAAGAGGAAAAAAAAGAGGGATCTAAATCTATTCAGTGCTTCAAGTCAAATCAATAGTAGTCACAGATCATAAGTTAGATCTACTTAGCTAAAAATCTAAGTAGTTTTTCTACGAAGGAAAAACAGAGGACATCAGTTGATCTAATAACAAATACCATAAAACCTATGTCAGACAAAAATGAGAAAAGTACTTCAAAATTACTTTTGTTTTATCAAATGACCCAAAAACATCTTTAGGAAAAAACTGATCACGAATTTTGCAATGCATGTTACAAAAACGGATATTTTATTATTTTATACAATAAATGGAATTTCAATATTAGAACATGGCAGAAATCTTTCAAAGGCTATTAATTTCAATGTGTATATCACAGACTGTTTAATTTTTCTTTAAATTAGATAGAAACACATTTTATTAGTTTATTTGAAGAGAAATAAATCTCAATAACCAACCTCACCAAACAACAGACTTAACTGAAGGAAACTTGTACTTTCTTACCTTTGGCTCTGTATCATCTTCATCATCTGGATTGAAAGATTCAGCACATACTTCATAGAAAGGGCAAAAAAGAGAAGAAAAAAATGTTATATGTATATTCTTCCCTACCTGAGAAAGAATGAGTAAACACAATTTTATTTCATTTACTCTCCTCGAAACCTGTGATTCTTCTCCTTTAATACAAATAAAAATAATAAACATTTAGTGAGAACCTACCATGTAGTAAAAGGCATAGGCATTTTAATCAACCCCTTTGCTAGCATAATTCCAAACCACCTTGCAGAATAGTTAAACCAATTCACAGATCCACCAATAATGTATTAGTGTGTTCATCTTACTGCAGCCTATCCAAATTTACTATTTGATCTTTGTAATCTTTGCCAATTTGCCAGGCATCAGATAAAAATTCAGAGTTGTCTGACTTGTACTACTCTTACTAGTAGTGATTTGCATCAATGTTTCACATAGTTATTGACAATATGTAATTCTTTTTCTAAGAATTGTTTGTTCATACCCCTTGATCACTTATTCACTGGGGATAATGGTATCTGTGCTAATTCTTTCTGTATCTTGGAACTCAGTTTTACCAGAGATATTTAATACAAAAATTTTATTGCATAATCCCTGTTGCAATTCAGAGCATTAGATCTGAGGTTCATAGTACTTACCCAGAGTTCTCTTAGTCACCAGGAGGCTTAATTTGAATTTTGTTTCTGCCCTTCCTTAGCACAAAGCACTTTATAAAGTGCTAAAGAAAGAGATAAACAATTGCACAATCCCACCCCTCTAGGGGCTTATATTCTACTAGTGAAGAGGAATAATAGGGAGATAACATGTACACAGACAAAATAAAGGTATGATTAGGCAAAGAAAGACACAAAGTATACAAAATGCTTTTGGAAAGTCTGAGGAGGGAGAGAACAGTCAATCAATCAACATTTATTAAGCACCTACTAAGCGTCAGGCACTGTGGTATGTGCTGTATACAAAAGCTATATATAGGATAAAAGGGAAATAATTAAAAGAGGGAAGTCATTAGAATCAAAAAGGGTTAGGAAAGGCATGGGCAGCTAGGTGGTGTAGTATATAGAGTGCCTGGCCTGGAGTCAGGCAGACTTATCTTCCTGAGTTCAAATCTGGTCTTATACAATTACTAGCTGTGTGACCCCGGGCAAGCCACTTAACCCTGTTTGCTTCAGTTTCTTCATTTGTAAAATGAGCTGGAGAAGGAAATGGCAAACCCCTCCAGTATCTCTGCCAAGAAAACCCCAAATGATGTCATGAAAAGTTGGACATGACTGAAAAAATGACTGAACAATGGGGAAAGGCTTCCTATGGGATTTTAGTTGGGATTCGAAAGATGCCAAAGAAGGCAGCAGACAAACAAAATGCCCAGTCATGAGAAGGAATTTCTTATTTAAATAACAGCAGAGGCTAAGTGGTGGGATGTCAGGTGTAAGAAGGCAGAAAAAGTAGGTGAGGGCTAGGTTATGAAAGGCTCTGAATATCAACTGGAAGATTTTGTATTTGATTCTGGAGGTAATGGGGGAGACTGGAATTGAATAAGTAGGGGTCAATTTCATTAATGAATATGGATGCAAAAATTCTAAATAAAATACTAGCCATGAGACTACAAGAATATATCATAAAGATTATACATGGTGACCAAGTAGGATTTATATCAGGAATGCAGGGATGGTTTAACATATGGAAAACTATTAACCTAACTGATTACATGAAAAACAAAAGTAACAAAAATTATCTGATTATATCAATAGATGTAGAAAAAGCATCTGACAAACTATAACTCTCATTCTTATTAAAAACACTCAAAAACATAGATATAAGTGGATTTTCCCTTAAAATGATAAGAAGCATCTACCTAAAACTATTAGCAAGCACTATCTGTAATGGGATAAGCTAGAGGCCTTCCCAATAAGATCAGGAGTAAAACATGGACATTGAGGTAATAAAACTATTTCTTTTTGCAGACAATATGATAATATACTTGGAAAATCTGGCAATTCAACTAAAAAAAAAAGCCAGTTGAAACAATTAATAATATTTGCAAAGTAGCAGGATATAAAATAAATCAATATAAATTGTTAATATTTCTATGTATCACCAACAAAACCCTACAAGAATAGAGAGTAAGAGATACTTGCATTTAAGATAACCATAGATAGCATAAAATATCTGGGAGTACACCTGCCAAGACAAACCCAAGAACTACATGAACATAATTATAAAACACTTTTTATACAAATGAAGTCAGACTTAAATAATTGGAGAAATATTCATTGTTCATGGGTGGGCGGAGTCAATATAATAAAAACAACAATTCTACCTAAACTAATCTACTTATTCAATGACATCCCAATTAAACCACCAAAAATTATTTTACTGAGTTAGAGAAAATAATATAAAATTCATTTGGAAGACCAAAATGTCAAGAATATCAAAGGAATTAATGAAAGAAAAATGTAAAGGGAGGAAATTTAGTAGTATCAGATCTTACACTATATTATAAGGCAGTAATTATAAAAACTAACCGGTACTGGTGAAGAAACAGAAAAGTGGACCAGTGGAATAGAGTAGATATACGATACACAGTAGTAAATGATTATAGTAACCTTGTATCTGACAAATGCGAAGATTTAAGCTTTTGAGATAAAAATTCACTATTTGGTAAAAACTTATGGGGAAAACTGGAAAGCAATCTGGCAGAAACTGGGTGGAGACCAATATCTTACAATATTTTACCAAGATAAAGTCACAATGAATACATGTCCTTGATATAAAGGGAGATATCATAAGTAAATAAGAACATGAAACATATTACCTATGAAAAGGTATGAAAAAGGAGAATTAATGAATAAGCAAGAGATTAGAGAGCATTATGAAATGCAAAATGGATAAATTTTTTTTACATTAGAATGTTTTTGTACAAATAAAACCAATGACTAAAAGAAAAACAGAAAACTGGGGGAAAGTTTTTATAGAAAGTTTCTCAGATAAAGACACTCATTTCTCAAATATATAGAGGATTTTGCCAAATTTATAAGAATATAAGTAATTGCCCAATTGATAAATGGTCAAAGGATATGAACAGGCAGTTCTAGGATGACGAAATCAAAACTATACACAGTCATATGAAAAAATGCTCTAAATCAGTACTGATTAGAGAAATGCAAATGAAGCAACTTTGATATGTCATCTCACTCCTCTCTGATTTGCTAAAATTGAAAGAAGGGGGAAATGCCGAATGTTGCAGAGGATGTAGAAAAATTGGGACATTAATACACTATTGGTGGAATTGTGAACTGATCCAATCATTTTGGACAGCAATCTATAATTATGCTCAAAGAGTTATAAAATTTTGTATTATGCCCTTTGACCCAGCAATATCATTATTAGGTCTGTTTCCCAAGGTGATCAGGTAAAAAGAAAAAGAACCTCTATGTTCTAAAATATTTACAGCAGCTCTCATTGTGATGGCAAAGAAGTGGAAACTGAGGGGATGCCCATCAATTGGGGAATGGCTAAACAAGTTGTGGTATATGATTGTGCTAGGATATTACTGAGCTGTAAGAAATGATGAATTGGTTGATTTTAGAAAAACATGGAAAGACTTGCAAGAAATAATGAAAAGTGAAGTGAGTAGAACCAAGTGAATGCTGTATACAGTAATAGTAATACTGTTCAAAGAATAATTGTGAACAACTAAGATATCCTGAGTACCATAAATACTCAAATCAACTATAAAGGACCTATAAAGGGAGATGCTATCCACCTCCAAAGAAAGAACTGATAAATAGAAATATGCATAGTATGGTTTTACATATATTTACAAATTTGTGTCAAATGGCGGCCTTTTCTAGTGTGGGGTGGGAAGGGAGGGAGAGAGACAATTTGGAACTTAAGATGTAACCAAAAATAAATTTTAAAAAATGAGTACAAGATGACATAGTCTGACTTGTGCTTTAAGAAAATCACTTTGGTAGCTGAATGGAGGATGGACTGGAGAGGGGAAAAATTTAAGGCAGGGCTATTGCAATAGTCCAGTATGAGATGATAAGGGTGGCAGTTAACAGAAGACAGAAGGGACATATTGGAGAGATGTTGCAAAAGTGAAACTGATATAGATCTAGGAATATACTACAAAAATGTTATGGGGGAGTACTGAACATCTTTCTTTAGATATGAGTATACACTCATCAATGACACACAGCAATAAAATATATGGTAATGGGTATAGAACCAGGAAACTTCAGAAAAATAAACTTGCTCTACCAATGTAGATCAGCATCTTCTCTATAGTTGATGATCTTAGAATGCTGCCTGAGGTACTGAGATATTAAGGGAATTGCCCAGGTTCACACAGTTGTCATGTGTCAGAAGCTGGACTTGAACTCAGGTCTTCCTGACTCCAAGGCTCTCTCTCTCTCTCTCCATGACTCCATGTAGTCTCTTATGTTCTATGCAATGTTATTAATATCAATTAACGATTTTCACATGAGAAAATGAGCATATGGCATGAGAGTTTCTATGTAATGCCTACTTGAGAACAGAATCTATTTTGTCAATAATTTTCTCTCTTTCAGGGCAGCTAGGTGGCGCAGTGAACAGAGCACCCGTCCTGAAGTCAGGAGGACCTGAGTTCAAATGCAGCCTCAGATCAAACACTTGACACTTACTAGCTGTGTGACCCTGGGCAAGTCACTTAATTCCAAATGCCTTAAAAAAATTTTTTTCAAAAAAAAAATTTTTCTCTCTCTAAAGCAGGAATTCTTTTTTAAAATTTTAAGGGTTTGTAAAGTTTTATATTATCTCATTTGCTGCTTATAATTCTAAAACAGAGCTAGGACAGGAATTGTCCTCATTTTGGGGATGAAGAAATGGAAGCACTGAGAAAAATTATACCCTGAGCGTAAGTATTGGAGGTAAGATTTGAATCTATGTTTCTCCTAACTCAGGGTCTAGCATCCATTTCATTGTACCACATTGCCTCTAAAGTAGACACTGTTTAGTCTAGCATTAAAGGACCTCCCCAATCTAGTCCATACTTACTTTTTTTGTTTCATATAAGTGTCCATGTGAGTTTTCTAATAATCTGGATAGGTAAGATCTGAGGTCTGGCTCACCTCTAATGAGTTCGTTGTTGTTGTTTGTACTTCGTTCTCGAGGAGAAGCATGACATCAAGGAGGTGATGTCATGGCACACAAGTGAATTGGATTTAAGGGAGGAAGGGCCATGCAAAATCACAAGCCTCACTTTTTCCTCCAGAGTCATATGTCCAGTGACAAGATATAGATCAGGATGACTAGAGATGGCCCTGGATGCAGTGGGAAACCTTAGCCTTTTACACTAATGTCTTATTTTTTTTAATTTTTTTTTTTTAGTTTTCAACATTCACCTCCATAGGATTCTGAGTTTTAAATTTTCTCCTCCTCCCACACCTTCCCCGCTTCCCCCCACCAAGACAGCGTGCAATCTGATATAGGCTCTAAGCATATTTTCACATTAGTCATGATGTAAAGAACAATTAGAACGAATGGGAGGAACCACGAGAATGAAGCAATAAAACAAAACAACAAAGGAAAAGGAGAACAAAGAGTATACTTCCATCTGCATTCACACTCTATAATTCTTTCTCTGGATGTGGATAGTAATTTCCATCTTGAGTCTTTTGGAGTTGTCTTAGATTCTTGCATTGCTGTGAAGAGTCAAATCTATCAAAGTCAGTCATTCCACAATGTGGCTGTTACTGTGTACAATGTTCTCCTGGTTCTGCTCATTTCACTCTGCATCAGTTCATGTAAGTCCTTCCAGGTTTTTTCGAAGTCTTCCTGGTCATCCTTTCTTTTTATGTTTCTTTTGAATCTTGTATTTGAAGGTCAAATTTTCTGTTGAGCTCTGGTCTTTTCACAGGAAGGTTTGGAAGTCCCCTATTTTGTTAAATATCCATCTCCTCCTCTGAAAGATTATGCTCATTTTCGCTGAGCAGTTGATTTTTGGTTGTAATCCAAGCTCCTTTGCCTTACAGAATATTGTATTTCATGCCCTTCGATCTTTTAATGTAGAAGCTGCAAGGTTCTGCGTAATCCTGATTGTGGTTCTATGATATTTAAATTGTTTCCTTCTGGCTGCTTGCGATATTTTCTCTTTGATCTGGTAATTTTGGAACTTGGCTACAAGATTCCCTGGCGTTTTCAATTTGGGATCTCTTTCAGGAGGTGATCAGTGGATTCTTTCGATGACTAATTTACTCTCTGGTTCTAGGACCTCAGGACAATTTTCTTTGATGATTTCTTGAAGGAGGTTTAGGCTCTTTTTTTCATCATGGTTTTTAGGTAGACCTATAAATTATTATTATTATTATTATTTTTTGCTGAGACAATCAGGGTTACGTGACTTGCCCAGGGTCACACAGCTAGTAAGTGCCAAGTGTCTAAGGTCAAATTTGAACTCAGGTCCTCCTGACTCGAAGGCCAGAGCCCTATCCACTATGCAATCTGGCTGCCCCAACACCAATAATTTTTAAATTGTCTCTCCTGGGTCTATTTTCCAGGCCAGTTGTTTTACCAATGAGGTATTTTACCTTTTCTTCTATTTTTTCATTCTTTTGTTTCTGTTTGACTGATTCTTGCTCTCTCATAGAGTCATTAGCTTCCACTTGTTCCATTCTAATTTTTAATGAATTGTTTTCTTCTGTCAGATTTTGTACCTCCTTTTCCATGTGGCCCATTTTACTTTTTAAGGAGTTCTCCTCGGTGAGTTATTGTGCCTCCTTTTCCATTTGGCCAAGTCTACTTTTTAAGGCCTTTTTTTCCCTACAATTTTCTATTGTTAATTTTTGTCCTTCCGTTTCCAAGCTGTTGATTCTTTCTTGCATACGTCTCATTTCTTTTCCCAATTTTTCTTTTACCCCTCTTATTTGACTTTTAAAATCCTTCTTGAGTTATTCCAAGAAGGCTTTTTGGGCTTGAGACCAGTTCATATTCCCCTTTGATATTTCATATGTGGGCCTATTGATAACCTTGTCCTCTTCTGAATTTGTCTTGATCTTCCCTTTCCCCAAAATAAGAATCTATGGTCATTTTCCGTTTCTGCTTTTTGTTCGTGGTGCTTAACTATTTCCTGACTTTTTAGAAAAGAAATGTTGAGTTCTCCTGCTGGAGCAAAGGGGACACTTACCCAAGCTTCTTTTCCTGCTTGCCCAGGCCTTGCACAGGGATGTTTTGCTGCTGGTGAATGTCTGTCAACCTGGAGCTTTGCCTTCTGGAGTTGTGCTTCTCAGAGTTGTGTTGAGGCACCAAGCGATTTTGCTGCTGGAGAACGCCATCACCTGGGGTAGTCTTCAGAGCTGGGGTCTACCGGTTCCCCTACCTGTACTGAGGCTCTCAAGGGGTTCTGGTGTTGTCACTTGCATGCTCCACCAACCTGGGTCTCAATATCTCCCCCGATATGCTGAGGTGGGGCTTGTTACTGGCTTGCTGGGGTGCCTCCAGTCCTGTATTGCTCCCCTTCCCCCAGAGCGAGAGGGGCCTTTCCCCTTAATCTCCCAAGCTTCCTGGGCTACAAGACTGCTGTGCCCTGTCTTTTTGCTGGCTCACAGTTTTTCCTGGGTCAATATTTTCTGAGCTTTCAGAGGTCAATGAGAGAGGGTGAGAGTGACTTACTTCTTACTCTACCATCTTGGCTCCCTAAAGCAGAAATTCTTAACCTGCATATCCAGCACAGAGCACAGTGCCTGACACATAGTAAGTAATAAATATTTCTTGGCTGACTGACTGTTTTCTCGCTTCTCAGATCTTCTTCAATTATCTGTCTTCTTTGTGTCCTTCTCCTTTGCCTAATCATTCCTTTATGTTGTCTGTGTACATGTTACCTCTCTACTTGTCTGAATCTACGTGTAGACTGTATATTGGCCTATGGTTTGCAGATCCTTTCCTACTTTTCTCATTTAACCTCCTATAAACACTATTCTCCTAAATCTTCTACAGTCTGGCTTCATAACTCATGGCTTAATTGAAGCTGCTTTCTCTAAAATTATAAATGATCTCTTACTTACAAAGTCTAATGACCTTAGTCTTCATCCTTCTTGACCTCCCTGCAGCATTTGACATCGTTTTTTTTTGGGGGGGGGGGGGGTGTCTTTCTTTCTTTTTTTTTTTTGCTTTTTGGTGAGACAATTGGGATTAAGTGACTTGCCCAGGGTCACACAGCTGGTAAGAGTCAACTGTCTGAGACTGGATTTGAACTCAGGTCCTCCTGACTCCAAGGCCAGAGTTCTATCCACTGCGCCACCTAGCTGCCCCTAGCATTTGACATTGTTGAACAATATATCCTCCTGAATTCTTTCCTCTCTAGGTCTACATGACACTGTTTGTTCTTAGTTCTTCTCCTTCTTGTCTGACCACTTCTCAGTCTCTTTTTCATGCCCCCCAATTATGAATGTATACCCAAGACTCTGTCCTGGCTCCTTTTCTCTGCTCTCTCACTTGGTGACCTTATCAGCTCCTATAGATTTAATTATCTTTATGCTAACAACTATATCTATATATCCAGAAAAAGTCTCTCCTCTCAGCACCAAACCCACATAACATTATCCTTTAGGCATCTCAAACTCAACATGACCAAAACCACTCATTTTTTCCCCTAAGCCAACTCCTCAAACAAACTTCCCTATTTCTTCATCATTATCCTTCTAGTTAACTAGGTTTGATACCTCAGTCCCATCCATGACATTCTCATTCACCCCACATATACAATGAGTTGATATGTCTTGTTTAAACCTCCATAATAGCTCTTCCATCTGTCCCCTTTTCTCTACTTACACAATCACCTCCCTATTCAGGACCTCATCATCTCTCACCTGGACTACTACAAAAACATAATTGGTTTCACTACCTTAAATCTCTCTCCATTCTTAATCCATCCTCTAAAGGATGCCTCCAACTTGCCAAAGCATTTTCCTAAAATGAAGGTCTGACAACGTTACCCCCCTACTCATTCTAGGGGCTTCCTATCAACTCAAGAATCAAATATAACCTCCTCTGTTAAGCATTTAAAGCTCTTTGCATCAGATCCCATCCTATCTTTCTAGACTTATTACCCACTACTTCCCCTTCGCATATACTACTCATTATTCCTGATTCTGTCTAGGCAAACTGGTCTCACTGATCCACATATGACACTCCACCTACTCTCTCCTCTCCCTTCTCTAAACCTTTGCAATGACTGTTCCTCCATACCTGAAATGCATTCCCTCTGTGCCTCTCCCTCTTAGAATTTCTACTTTCTTAAGCCTTAGCTGCTAGCGCCTCCCCCCAAATTTATCTCATATCTACTTTGTATATACCTACATAAGCCTATGCTGTTTACCTGACTACAGTGTAAGCTTTTAAAAGTCAGGAACTACTGCATTTCTGCCTTTGTATCCCTAGTACATAATATACACTTAAGCATTTGATACTAGAAAGAAAAATGGACTTAAGGATTCCAGTCCTACTTCCACCATTCACAAGCAATACCAATCAAGCTTCAGTTACCTTATCTGTAAACTGTGAATAATACCAATAACTTTACAGTGTTGGTACAGGATCAAATGAAACAATGTATATGAAAGTACTTTACAAACTGTGAAAGCCAATGCAAATATAATAATTAAGTAAAAATGGGAGCAAATATCAACATTAGATTATCATAACAGCAGCTAAGGCTGCTCTACTAACATTCAATGTTAGAAGAATAAATTTGCATGATCTGTCACTAAATAGCCAACTTTAGTAAAAAGCAGTTCAAGTTTATATGGTATTTTAAGATTTCCTAAGTGCTTTCTTCACAAAAATCCTGAGTTAAGTATTATTGATCCATTTACAAATAAAGAAACTGAATCTGAGAAGATTAATGACTTGTCTGAAATGACATACCTGGTAAGTGGCAGAGCCCAAGTATCCTGACCTCAAATCCAGTGCTGTTCTCATCATAACATGTTTACTTCTTAAACACCAGAAATCATTAACACATAAAAAACAGCTAAACATCAGAAAGGAAACCTTGCTTGCTCTTCAGAAAATGATCCCGCCTTTCCAACTAAGTCTAATATTTTGTCCACATAATGTTCTTATTACCTGGAATTTAGTCATTAGTACAGATACAGGGAAGCAGAGATTAAAGCCTTAAAGGAGATCAGACTTTGTATTTTTAAAGAAAACGACAGCAACCTGAAAAACAAACATTATATGGCAATTTAAAAAGAAAGGTGGTAAATTTCTCTGACTGCACACTTCCAACACAAGTAAAAATTAGCTCCCTTAAAAATGAAGCCTGGTGAAATGAATAGCAAATATAGGCTATTTTCAGATTGTGAAAATAAAACAATGCAAAAATACACTCTTCTATATTGTCTATAACACTGCCATATGAAAAAGTCAGCAAACTGTACAACAAAATATTAAAGGAAATAATATGAAGTGCAAGTATGACATATACAGTTAAAAGAAAACAGGTACTTCAATGAGGATGTGGGGAGAGGAACACACATACCTGATACTCTTCTACAGTATCTATTAATAACTGGTGCTGCAAAAGAAAGAAAAAACAATTTTAGCATTAAATATTTAAATTTTGATGTAAGGTCATAAAATTACATTTTAGATTAAGAAATTTCTTTTCTCATTTTACATGGATGACAACAGAAGTGTCTGAATACCATACATGGAATTTAAGTATTCAAGTGGAACTTCTCAACTAATGATTTTAATTGTATTTTTATTAATATCTTTGGTCTTTATATCACTTTTATTTCCCTATATTGTTCTTCTTCCTTTTTAATACATGCATCCCTTGAAACAAAGGTTTTTTTTTTTAAATATAAAAGTTCAGGAAGATCAAACAAAACATTAATCACATCTGACAATAGATGCAATGTCACACATCTAGACCCCCTTCCCTAGCTCATTTCTGTGAACTGCCCATTAGGCTTGGGTTTTGTTTTGTTTTTTCCTTCATTCTTTCTATTTCCACTGTTGTAGTTATTGTGTATGTTGTCTTGTTTTCCTAGTTGTGCTTGTTTCATTGTATCCATTCACATAATTCTTCAGAATTCTTCATATTCATGATTTCTGATGGTACAGTAATATTCCATTACATTTGTACCCTATAATTTGTTTACTTATTCCCCAATCAATATGGTCAACTTTCTAGTTCTCTGCTACCACAAAAAGTATCTGAATATTATAGTGTATATAAGCGCTTCTTTCTTTATCTTTCATCTCTTTGGGGTAAATGATTAGCAGTGAGATTTCTGGTAGAAAAGGTATGGACATTTTAGTAATTTGGGGGGCATAATTCCAAACTGCTTTCCAGAACGGTTTGTCCAATTCATAAATCCATAACAATGTATTAATGTGTCAGACGTCCTGCAGATTTTTTAAACAGAATTATTTTTGTCTTTGCCAATTTGAGGGGTATGAGCCACAGAATTGTTTTGAGCTGTGTTTCTCTCATTATTAGTATTATGGAGCAACCTTTAACATGGCTGTTAATGGTTTCTAATTATTCTTTTAAGAATTATTTGTTCAGGGGGGCAAATAGGTGGCACAGTGGATAGAGCTCCGGACCTGGAGTAAGGAGGACCTGAGTTCAAATCTGGTCTCAGACACTAACACTCACTAGCTGTGTGACTCTGGGCAAGTCACTTAACCCCAACTGCCTCACCCAAAAAAAAAAAAATTATTTGTTTATATCCTTTAACCATTTATTCACTGCATATATATGTGTGAATTCCCTTTATATTTTGGATATGAGATCCTTACCAGAGATATCTGAAGCAGAATTCCCCACCCAAAACTACAATTTTTTTGTGCTACTTTCACAGATTTTTCAAATTATAATTATTAAAAGCTTAATTTGTAAACACTCTTTACATAAGCATAACTGAGTTATATGCATCCTACAGTCCACATTCTTGTTAATTCTTTACCACTACATACAACCCCTTTCTTTATCTTTTAGTAATTATAAACCCAACAAAAAATGAACATGAATAAATATTCAAACTATTTACTATAAAAATGCAAACTCAAATGAAAATTAATCTATTGAGTATTCTCTGTCTCTTACTGCTGTTTACTCATATCTGTATATACATATATAAGCACAGTTATTTTTACCTAACTGTATCCAGCATGTATATTGCTCTTCCAGTTCTGCTCCATTAACTTGACATTACTTTGTACGTCCTCCTATATTTCTTTATATCCCCCATTTTTGAATGGTCCTACAATATTTTATTGCTCTACCACAATTTATTCAGTTACTACCCAACTGTTAGACACATAGATTATTTCTAGTTTTTTTACTATTAAAAATAAAACTGTTACATACACATACACACACACACAGAGTTTTCTCTTTAATTGTATGCTTGTAGTATATTCCTAACAAGATTACTAGGCAAAAGAATACGAATAGTTTTAAACTGTTGTTACATACTGCCAGATTACTATTTAAAAACATTACACCAACTTGCAAATGCTACCAGCATCTAAAAGTATTATCGGCATTACACTGGCATTTTGTTTTTTTCTAATGTGATCTCTAAAAAGTAAAGCTTTAAGTTTTAATTTTTTATATCTTTGATTATTAAAGAGTGAGCATTTTTGATTATTTACAATGATCCCTCTCTCATAAATTGCCTTAATTTCCCCTTTTACCACACATCCATTGACATTTGAAAGTCAGGGCAAGGGAAAAGAGGATATTGCCCTTTATTGGATCAATCAAGGGCCCCTTGCCCTAGTACACTTAAGGAGAATAGTTTCTCCCTAAACTTTACACCTCAAAGAAAGCAGTAGGGTTTTGGTAAGGGGAAAGGAGTATAAGCACCATTTTGGAATGGACAGTTAACAGAAAGACAAATAAGGGTTTTTTAAACAAGTGGGACCAAAAACTTTGGACTAAAATAATTCCTAATTTAATCTTGAAATAGGGTTAAGAGGGAAGACAGTATAGCTCATGATACTTTCACAAATCTTCTTTAAAAGGAGGGGAGACAGGGGAAGGCTTCTTGCTCCGATCTAAAACAGATTTCTGAGTCTGCATCAGAAAAAAGCATCCACATTTTAAAATAAAAAAATTTCTCATCTTGGTAATTATTTATGTATTATGTTTTACGTATTATGGTACTTGCAATACCTTTTCCCATCCTCCACAGGGAGCCACATTACTTCCATCTATTCCAACATGAGCAAAAATTCCCTCCACAACATCCAGTTATATTTGTTAACAAATCAGTGTAATTACAAAATGGTCATACTTAACTGATTATGATTCATTGGAGAACTATGCCCTATAGAAGGACTGTCTGTTCTAGCCAGGCCAGTCTTCTCACCATTTCCCAAACATACCGTTCACATTCTCTACAATAACAAAGAGGAGGAAATAGTAGTGGCTTTTGTTCACATCATTTCTCTGCTCCTTTCCATCTATTCATTCTTCAAAGACTTGCCCAAATGTTATCCCCTCTGTGAATCCTTTCTTGATCACTCCAGCTCATAATAATCTCTCTTCCTCTGAGCCAAAATCCCTTAAGATCTGTGACACTCATCTGGCACTTAAATACCCCCATGTGACACATCTTTTATTATTTAAATTTTTATCTCAGAGTCTTCTTTCCCAAATCTGTCCTTCAGATTTCTTCTAGTCATATGACCAGCCAGTTAGGTGGCTCAATAAATGCTTGCTGCATGTAATAGTTGAAAAAAATTTTTTTTTCTGATTTCCTAAAAGTCTGAAGTAGATATAAAGCTTGATGCATTCTCGGGTGAGCATTTAAGTGAAATGTTCAATCAATGTAACAAATCTAAGATAAAGCCTTAAGAAATAATTCCTTATAATGTTCACTATCTTTATATCAAGAATAGGTGCTCTTTGAAAAACAAAAACTTAAAATTCTAAGGAAACAGCCTTAGAAACATGCTCTGAAAATCGAACAGGATCTAATTAGAAGCAAAAACACCTTACATTATTGCTAAATGTGCTAAGTTCTGAAACTGCAGTTCTTAAATCATAATACAACTGATTTTCCTTAACCAAGAAACTACATATGTACTTGTTGTATGGTTTTGTCCTTCATTCTTGAAGAGGACCATGACATCAGAGAGATGATGATATGACTTGCAAATGACTTTGATTTGAGTGAGGGAGGGCTGTGCAAAGTCACCAGCCTCACTTTCTCCTCCAGAGCCATCTGGGTCCAGCAGCTAGATGTCTATCAGGAAGACTGGAGATCACCAGCCCTTTTAAGTTAAGGTGTTTTCAGTTCTCACTCTGAGTGAGGCAACACCCATTCAGTGAATAGGCTTCTTTAAGAAGTGAGTCAAGGAATGGTCCTTTTAATAATACTAATAATAAAAAAAATCAAACTGGGAGAAGAAGACCCTCAGGGTTGCTGGCCAAAAGAGAAAACAGTTACTATTTACAGGAGGGCCAAAAAATAACCATTAAGTGGTGCCTGGTCAGGGGCCTATTGTCCAATCCAAGAGATCCAGAGTGAATTGGGTTTAAGGTTTGGTCTTTGAGAAAGCAGTAGCACAAAACAGAATTAAAAGGTTGGCTTTTCCTAATTATCTAGATTTAAAGATAGGTGTTGGCAAAATGTAACATCATATGAAAAAGCAAGAAGGGTGGAAAAAATTCCAGGGAAAACATCATAGTATAACTGATGTCAAGAGTGTTCCTCATACTGAACATTCTATCTTCTATTTCCATGCCTTTAAAGGTACTGTCTCCCATGCCTAAAATGTATTCCTACTGCACACTTCTACCTCCCTTTCAAAGCCCAGCTTATCTGATATAAGGTCCTTCCTGATCCCCGATGTTAGTGACCTTTCCATAAAAATTTATTTTGTATATAATTCATATTTACTTATATGTGTACATGTGGCTTCCCATAATAGAAAGTAAACTTCTTGAGGACAAGGACTATGTTTTTATCTTTGTACTGCCAGCAGCTGGAACAATGCTTAGTATATAACAGGTGCTTAGTTAAATGCAATGATTGATTGTTACACAAAAAACACAAGGTGTGCCGAAAGTCTGAAACGAAAACTTTGGGCACACTTCTTATTAAATATAATAATAATGTAATAGATAGAAGAAACACCCATGCTGTCAGTATTGCACACTGGAAACCTCATTTTAGGAGCATGCATTACTGGACACTAACACAAAATTGCTGATATGGAATGTCCCCTCACAAACCTTAATAGTAAAAGTTACTATAAGAAAATAGAAATGAAAAATTCTGAGTGTCCTAAATTAAATTATAATTGTTTACTTCCACCTGCCTCCCAATGTACTTCCTACCAATAAATTTTCTACACCCTTATTAGCTCATTTAGCCTACATGTTCATGTCATCTATCTGAACCAGGGGTCTCAAATTCAAGTTGTATTTCTGTTTTAAGTATATAGCACTAATACATTTGCATTATTACTATCTAAATATTTCTTTTTTTCTTTGTAATGATCTGCAAATCTAATAACATATTCCTTTAAACAAAGGGCCGGCCACAAATAATATAACATAGGTAGGGGTGAGGATGAGGGAGTAAAGAAAGGTCACTCAAGTATCTCCATGAGGCCACTAAGGGTTTGTGGTCTAGTCCTATTCTCAATACTGTACTTAATTACATTTTTCCTAGATAACATCAGCATCTGGTTCATGTTTTCTTTTACTCTTCATCAACTTCTATTATCCTTGATTATCTCAATATCTACACTGATCACCTACTCACTCCTTGACCTCACTGACATTGACTCCACTAACCTCCATATCTCTTCCTTGCTACAGTCATATTTTGGACACTGAGAGGGTAAAGCAATGCTCCATCTCTGAGACATAATTTGCTACCCTTTTTTTCCCATCGAAATCCTTTAATCTGCCTTATCTCCCTGCACTCCATCCACAGCCAGGGCTTCCAGTCTCTTAAACCATACCATCCCCTCACTGGACAGGTCTCCCTACTCAAAAAGGGTTTTATTAATTCAATGACCTTTATACAAAGAATTTCTGGCCCAACTAAACGTATATCAGGGACCATTATGCCAACTCTTACCCCTAACCTGAATCCCCAAACAATCCATTTAATCTGAACTAGTGTAGACCTGGCCCTTTACAAATAGGCTACAGAATTTCAATAAGGATTTGGCTTCAGCTTGCTAACCTTGAATTTATTTCTTATTATTCCCCTAGCATGCTGTCTTATAAAAGCTGTATAAGACTTTTCCTATTTTTAAATTCCTTAAGACTTTCTTCTCAACTTCTCTCCAGTTTTAGAAGAGATTTTTAACCTCATTTGTCACCTCATACTTCTTCCACCCTCATCCCCTAGCCCTAACTATAGCTGAAATCCAAATATATCTTAAATAGCCACTGCTTGAGAAATTATTGAATAAATTGTAACATGCTGATGTCCTGGAGTTTTATTGGTGTAGGAAATTCTTGATAGGGAATTTCCTACCACCAAAGCAAATATTCAGTCTTAGTCTTAAAGAGCTGTAGGGGGAACTGAGACATTAAATGACTTATATTGTCACAAAGTCAGTTTGTGTCAGAGGCAGAACTTAAACTCATGGTTTCCTAGATACAAGGTCAACTCTCTATCAACTGTCATGCTGTGACTGGAATATTAAAGTGCCACAAATATGATGAAAGGAATAAATATTCAAAAATACAAAGGGGAAGAGACAGCATCAATCACCAAACATTTATAAAGTGCTTATTATTATATACAGAACACCGAGTTATGCCTTGAGGGGAGAGAATATGATATTGATGGAGATGGAATCTGAACCCCTAAAAGGAAAAGACTGTGTCTTTGGGATCTTAACCCCAAAGAGGAAAAGCCCTGGACTTTCCCACATGGCCAAATCTCTGGCATTCACCTAAGGCTATAATCTTATTAATTGGCCTTTCATTATTGCCTAAGCCCAATCTCCCAATTCTCTGTTACCCTTAACCTAGTCTAGCCCTCCATTATCTTACCTCCCTGTGGCCCCCAGCGACTTCCCATCATTAATCCTACCAAGGCTCCATTCTCCCTTAGCCATGTGGTCCAGGTTCCTGGCATTCTGTTACCTCAGTCACCTCAGCTTATTGGCCACCCCCATCCAGATCCTCCTTAGACCCCTCCTCTAGTCACCCCAGACTACTTGGCCATTCCTAGATCCCTCTCACAGTCTTTCTGTATATAAGGTCCATCTGGCCTCCATTAAAGTGCTCAGATTCTTAAGATCTGGCCCACTTGCGTTAACGATACAAAAGCTTAGATTCCTTAAGAGTCTGACCAATATGGTGGACTCTTTAAATCTCACCTACTCCAGATTTATGTTTAATAAATCTTGTCTTTGGCTGAAAGAAGGCTTGGGTTGAATTCATTTGGGAAGGACCCGCGTGTTGTGATTTTGGGGTCTGAGCACCCCAAAACCTCAACAATATCAGAAGAGATACAAGTCCTTGTCCTTATGAAGAAGAGACAAACACTGACAGTTACAATACATGAAATGAAAATGAATTATAAAACAAAGTTCTGTGTGAAGTTTAAGGGGAGAAGTTGGTTGTTACTAATTGAGGGACTAGGGAAGGCTTCCTGGAAGAGAAGGCATTTTAATTGTTTGTTTTAATGGGAATTCAATGGAGAAAATTAGTGAGGGAGAAAAATAGGTAGTTGATGATTTTGGACTAAGCTTATAAGGAAGATATACATTTGGGAGTCACCTGTATATTGATAACTGAACCTGTTGGGGCTGATGAGGTTATCAAGAAAAGAAATAAAGAGAAAGAAGAGGGCCCAGGATATTTGGGATACTCTTACAGCTAGTATTTGTAAAGAAGGGGAACTTGAGCCCAGAGTGTAGAGTGAACCTTGAGGCTGTTTTGATTTGCATCTCTCTTATTATTAGTGATTTCCATAAAGCATTTTTTCAAGTAGTTGTGAATACTTTGTAGTTTGAGAACTGTTTGCTCATATCCATTAGTCTTATATATATTTATTGTTTACAGAGCTTGGGTACCAAACCATTATCAAAGAAATCTGATACAAAGATTTTCTTTCCCTATTTGGTCACTTTCCATCTTATTCTACCTAGATACATTGTATGTACAGAAGCTTTACAGTTTCAATGAATTAAAGTTGTCTATTTTATCTTTTGGAACTGCTCTTGCTTGGTTAGGAAAACATCTACAGTTGTGAGAGGTATATAATCTACTTCTCTTCTAATTTTTTTTTTTAAACAGTAGGTGAGATCCTGCTCATATCCAGGTCACATATACATTTAGAATGTATTGTGATGGAAATGTTTTTCATGCCTGCACATGTATAATCTCTATCAAAATGTTTGCCTTCTCAAGGAAGGGAGAAGGAAGAGAGAGAGAAAATTTGTGACTCAAAATTTCAAAAAACAAATTAGAAATAGTTTTTACATGTAATTGGAAAATATAAAATATTTTCACATTAGAATGTATTGTGGAATATGGTGCAAGATGTTGGCGTCTAAGCTTAACTTCCGCCAGACTGCTTTCCAGTTTTCCCAGCAGTGTTTTTTTGTTTGGTTTTGTTTTTTATCAAACAGAAGGTTCTTTTCTAGGTAATTTATGTTTTCCATTTTCTCAAACCTGGGGTTATTGAGTTCTATTGTTTTTTAATTTCCCATCTAGTCTATCTAGACTAGTCTAATCTATCTATCTAATCTAGTTTATCTCACTAGTCTTTAGACAATATCACATGGTTTTAATGACTATTGCTTTACAGAAGTGTTATTCTGCCTTCATCCCTACTTCATCACTTCCCTTAATAGTCTAGAGCTTTCATTTTTCCAAATGAATTTTGTTATTATTTGATCAAATTCCATAAAGTAGCCCCCTGGTAATTTGATTGACATGGCATTAAAAACGTAATTTTGATAGAATTATAATTTTTATTATGCTGGCATAGTCCAACTGAAATAGCACTGAAATATTCCTCCAGCAATTTAATTGTTCTTTATTTCTTTAAGGAATACTTTGTAATTGCATCTACACAAATGTTTTGTGTGCTTTGGGAGGTTGATCCCCAGATGTTTTGTGCATTTTGAAGTTATCTGGAAGAGGATTTCCCATTCTATTATTGCTTTTTGTGTTTTGTTGCTATTATATAGAAATGCTTTTGATTTTTGAGTATTTATTTTATAGCCTGAAACTTTGCTGAAGCTGTTAATTGCCTCAGTATCTTCGCCGATTTCCTAGCATTTCCAAGTATACCATCATATTATCAGCAAACAGAGATGGTTTTAATCTCCTCTTTACCTATATTTATTCCTTTAATTTCTTTCTCATCTTATTGCTATCACTAACATTTACAGAACTATATCAAAACAATGGTGGGGAGAGTAGATACCCTTCCTTCACTCCTGTATTTATTCGAAAAGCTTTTAATGTATCCTCATTGCATATGATGTTTGCCTTTAGTTTTGGACAGATACTTTTTTGTGATAATAAAAAAAAAGGTCCCTACGTACCTATTCTTTGTAGGGTTTACAGAATCAAAGTGTTGCAGTTCATCAAACATCTATTGTAAGGATCTGGTGGTTTTGGATGTTTTGGTTTTTAATATGATTATGTTGACTGTTTTCCTAATGTTGAACCATCACTGACTGCATCCTTGGCATAAATGCCACTTGATCATAATTTCTTGGATAAATTGCTGAAGTGTGTTTGATATGATTTTGTTTAAAATTTTTCAGTCAATGTTCATTAATGATATTTGCAGAGTTTAGGAAACCAAGATAAGGGTTGGTAAGGCAGGAACTCACCAGAGCTCTCCCAAATCCCCCTCCAAACAACTTTGAAATAACACCTCAAAATGAATTCTGAAGCAGCAGAACCAACAAAAGGATGGGATGAAACATTTTTCCAGCCCAAGACCCCATAGATAGTCAACAAGAAAGGTCTGTCTTACTGAGGTGAGAGTGGAATAGCAAAGCACCAACCTGCTCCCCTCTCCCCAGCTCCAGCCCTTAGGCAAGTCAGCAGCAGGCCATGCCCCAACAAGCCAGTGCAGGCCTTAGTGACAACTGATCAGCAGCAGCTACTTCTTGAGCTCTCAGCCCACAGATGGTAAGGGAGCCTGGGGGGGGGGGGGGGGGAGACAGACAACTGGTCAGAAGGAGATTATTGGAGACACTTTGCTGGTTCAGGGTACAGATCAAGGCCACAGTTGCAGGGTGAGGAGGAACACTAGCACACTAGAGCATGAGGCCACAGGGGAGGAGAGATCTTGGTCACAGGTCCAGGGCTGAAAAAAGTGTTTGTGGTCACTCACAGACCACAGCACAGGCTAGCAGAGCAGTGACTACACCTTAGTTAATACCACCTTGAAAGAACTGAAAACTTATAGGTCCCCATAATTAGCTCTGGAAAACAGCAGCATGAAAAACCTGAAGCTTGAGACAGTGCCCCCTCAACCCCAGAAACAGAGCCCAACTTTACAATAAAATTAAAAGTAAAGAAATAGGCTGGAAAAGTGAGCAAACAACAACAACAACAACACCGAAAAATAAACCTGACCATAGAAAATTACTATGGTGACAGGGCAGATCAAAACACAAGCTCAGAAGAGGCCAACAATGGCTAAAATTAGGCTACATGGGAAGCCCCAAAGAAAACTGAATTGGTATCAGGCCCAAAAAGAACTCCTAGAAGAGCTCAAAAAGGATCTTAAAAATCAAATAAGAAAGGTAAAAGAAAACTTGGGAAAAGAAAGGAGAATGATGCAAGAGAATTATGAAAAAAGAGTCAATAGCTTTCAGAAAAAGAGGTACAAAAGTTCACTGAAAAAAGCAATTCCTTAGAAATTAAAATTGGGCAAGTGGAAGCTAATGACTCCATGAAACATCAAAAAACAATAAAACAACATCAAAAGAATGAAAAATAAAAGAAAAAGTGAAACATCTCATTGGTAAAACAACTGCTCTGGAAAACAGATTAAGGTAAGATAATTTGGTAATTATTGGAAAACCACAATCAAAAAAAGAGCCTAGACATCATCTTTAAGAAATTATCAAGGAAAACTGTTCTGATATTCTGGTATCCTAGAATCAGAGGGTAAAATATAAATTCAAAGAATCTATCAATCATTTCCTGAGATCTCAAAATGAAAACTCCCAGGAGTACTACAGCCAAATTCCAGAACTTCTAGGCCAAGGAGAAAATAGCAGAAGCAACCATAAAAAAACAATTCAAAGATCATGGAGCCACAATAGGATTACACAGGATTTAGCAGCTTCTATATTAAAGGACTAGAGGGCTTAGAATATGATAATCCAGAAGGCAAAGTAGCAAGGATTACAACCAAGAATCACTTACCCAACAAAACTGAGTATGACCCTCCAGGGTTTAGGGACATTTAATGAAATTGAAACCTTTCAAGCATTCCTAATGAAAAGACCAAAGCTAAATAGAAAATTTGACATTAAAACACAAGACTCAAGAGAAGTATAAAAAGGTAAACAGAAAAGAGAAGACATAAGAGATTCAGTAAGGTTAAACTGTTTACGTTCCTACAATGGAAGTTGATACTTACAACTAACTCTTAAGAAATTTATCACTATTAAAGTAGTTAGAAGAAGTATACAATAGAAGACATGTTTGTGAGTTGACTATGATGGGATGATATCTAAAGAAAAAAAAAACAACCACATTAAGGGGTAAGAAAGAAGGATGCACTGGGAGAAACTGAAAGTAAAACTGGTAAATTATCTCATATAAAAGAAGTATGAATGAGCTATTACAGTGGAGGGGAAGATGGGGGGGGTTTAGTAGGCAATGCTTGTGATGGGGTGCTTGGGTGCCTGTGCTTGGACCCTAATTTCTCCCTAGCCTCAGAAACACTATCTCTGGCAGTTTCCCCCCAGCCAAAGGACACTGTGCCTAGCAATTACTCATGAGTGGGCCCCAGCAAGACACTTATTTCTCTCCCTGGTGCAGTTACAAACTGCACCTGAAGGAATTATTAGTTTGAACTGGCTTTGCACTGGGTCATAAAGATATTCATACCCATGGGACTATCTATACTACCTCCTTACCTCATTATGTATATCCTGGACTCCTCTTATATGTATTCTAGACTTAAGACATATGCATACTCCCTACATCTATCTTGTCAAACAAGACATTGACTGGTAGCAGACTGGGCAACCCTCAGTTGGCCCTGACCACTAGTTAACTTAGTGATGGAGCAGACCTAAAAACCACATCTCCCCATAGCCCCACCTTGGGCTTTTTTCTGGTGAACTCTGGATAAAATGGCTGCGTAGTAGATATAAAAAGTGCATGTTCCTTTAAGAACTGACCACTCCTTAACCACACCCTAATCCCACCCTGAATCACCTAGTTAGCATATTTGGCACATGTTTATCCTATATAAACTTTAAATGAACCCCTCTGAGGTTGCAGGTTTCTTAAGAATCCTTACCCACTGAAAAGGTGAGAATAAATCTCTGCCAAGTTGACTCAAAGAATGCTTGAGTCTGTGAATTCATTCCAGATGACCCTGTCCTGTACTCTGATCTCAACCTCTCAGACTGCAACACTTGAATCTTGCTGTCAACAGAACTGGCTCAAAAAGGAATAAAAGACACTCTCATTTGGGTATAGAAATCTATCTTACCCTATAGGGAAGTAAGATGGGATGGGGGAGACTTATAGAAGAGAGGGCAGACTGGGTTGTCAGAAGCAGAACACTAGTGAGGATGGACAAAGTGAAGGGGGGTGGGAGTGAGAAGGATGGGGGGGATAGGATGGAGGAAAATACACAATTAGTAATCATAACTGAGAATGCAAATGGGATGAACTCACCCATAAAACTGAAGTAGTGGACAGCAGAGTGGATTAAAAACCAGAATCCTACAATATGTTTTTTACAAGAAACACATCTGAAGCAAACAGACACATAGAGTAAAGGTAAGGAGCTGGAGCACAATCTATTATGCTTTAGCTGAAGACAAAGCAGAAGCAAAAAGAGATTTAGTTGAAAGACATAAGGAAGGAATTTACATCTTACCAAAAGGTACCATAGACAATGAAGCATTAGAAATACTAAACATAAAAGCACCAAATGGTATAGCATCCAAATTTTTCGAGAAGTTAAATGAGTTATAGGAGGAAACAGTAAAAGTATACTAGTTGGGGGCCCCAATTTGCCCCTTTCAGACCCTGTTAATCACAAAATAAACAAGAAGCTAAGGAGGTAAAAAAAATTTTAGAAAAGTTAGATATGATAGATCTCTAGAGAAAATTAAGAGTACACTTTTTCTCAGAGGTAAATGGCACCTACACAAAAAATCGATCATATAATTAGGGCATAAAAATCTTACAGACAAATGCAGAAAAGCAGAAATATTAAATGCATCCTTTTCAGGTCATAATGCAATAAAAATTATACTCAACAAAGGACTGTGGAAAGATAGATTAAAAATTGGAAACTAAATACTCTAATCCTAACGAATGAGTGGGTCAAAGAACAAATCACAGAAACAATCAATAATTTCATTAAAGCAAATGACAATGAGACAACATACCAAAATTTATGGGATGCAGTCAAAACAGTTACTTAGAGGGAAATTTATAGCTCTAAATGCTTACATCAATAAACCTGGGAAAGAGCAGAGCAATGAATTGGGCATGCAACTTAAAAAACTAGAAAAAAGAACAAACTGAAGGTCCCCAATTAAATACCAAATTGAAAATCCTGAAAAATCAAAGAAAATTAATAAAAATTAAAGTAATACTACCATTGAACTAATAAAACTAGAAGCTAGTATTGTGAAAAAGCCAATAAAATAGATTAAACCATTGGTTAATTTGATTAAAAGAAAGAAGAAAACCAAATTACCAGTATAAAAAATGAAAAGGGTAAATTTACCACCAATAAAGAAGAAATTAAAGCAATTAGGAGCTATTTTGCCCAATTACATGCCAAATAAATCTGAAAATCTAAGTAAAATGGATGAATATTTACAAAAATATAAATTGCCTAGATTAGGCCTACACAACTTGCAGGTTATTTGCAGTACACCAAGGGATTTGGAGAGGATGGAAGGGAGAGGGCCCTCTGAAAAATATAGAGGAAAACTTTCTTTGTAGGTAGAGGAAAGCCTTTGGCTTGCAGCAAGCAGCCTGAAGGCCTGGCCTAAATTAATGGAAGAGGAAACAGAAAAAGAAACTGAACAAGCTATCAATGAACTATCTAAAAAAAATATCTCCAGGGCCAAATGGATTGACAAATGAATTCTACCAAAACTTTAATGAACAATTAATTTCAATACTATATATACAATTTGGAGAAATAGGCAAAGAAGTCCTTATAAATTCCTTTTACAACACAAGCATGGTGCTGATACCTAAACCAGCAATAGCAAAAACAGAGAAAGAAAACTATAGACCAATTTTCCTAATGAATAACAATGCAAAAAATTTAAATAAAATACTGAAGTGGACTGAGTTGTCACAAAAACAATCCCCCACCCTAGTCTGACCTCCTTAGTTTCTACAACAAAGGATTGCTAATCACGATTGTAACTTCCCCTACCTCAAAGGATTGCTAATCACGATTGTAACTTCCCCTACCTCAAAGGATTGCTAATCCACAATTGTAAATTTCACTACATCAAAGGATTAGTATCTACGATTGTAAACTGCTGGGTATAAAGCTTTGTTATTTCCCTTGCTTGGCACTGTTTCTCCTAGGATTGCATCCAGGGGACAGTCGCTGGCCGGCTCCAGTAAATGCTCTCTATTTTCTAATTTGGCGTGTGTCTGGTTACTCTCGGCCCGTCCATTTCAAATACTAGCAAGGAGATTATAACAATATATCACAAGTATCATATACTATGACCAGGTGGGATTTATACCAGGAGGGTAGGGCTGGTTCAATATTAGGAAAACTATCAGTATATCAATAACATAATAACCGTATCAATAATAAAACCAACAAAAATCATGATTATCTCAATAGATGCAGAAAAGGCTTTTTGACAAAATACAACACCGATTACTATTAAAAAAAAAACACTAGAAAGCATAGGAACAAATGGAGCTTTCCTTAAAATGATAAGAATTATCTATCTAATCAGCAAACATTATGTAATGGGAATAAGCTAATAGCCTTCTCAATAAGATTAGGCATGATGGAAGGATGCCCATTATCACCACTATTATTCATTATTGTATGCTAGTTATAGCAATAAGAGAAGAAAAAGAAATTAAAATAGACAATGAGGAAACAAAACTATCACTCTTTGCAGATAATAGGATACTATAGAGAATCAGCTAAAAAACTAGTTGAAATAATTAACAACTTTAACAAAGTTGGGGAATAGAAAATAAACAGATATGAATCATCAGCATTTCTATATATTACCAACAAAGTAGAGTAGCAAGAGACAGAAAGAGAAATTCCATTTAAAATAATGATAGACAATATAAAATACTTGTGAATCTACCTGTCAAGATAAACCCAGGAACTATGTGAACACAATTACAAAATACTTTTCACAACTTAAACAATTGGAAAAATATTAATTGCTTATGGGTAGGCTGAGCCACTATAATAAAAATGACAATTCGACCTAAATTAATTTACTTATTCAGTGCCATACCAAACTACAAAAAAATTATTTTATAGAGCTAGAAAAAATAATAACAAAATTCACCTGGAAGAACAAAAAGTTAAGAATTTCAAGGGAATTAATGAAAAAAATGTGAAGGAAGGATGCCTAGACATGCAAGATCTCAAACTGTATTACAAAAAAGTGGGAATCATCAAAAACAATCTGTTACTGGCTTAAAAATAGAATGGTGGATCAGTGGAATAGATTGGGTACACAAGACACAGTAGTAAATGACCACAGTAATCTAGAGTTTGAGAAACCCAAAGATCCACGCTTTTGTGACAAGAACTTACTATTTGACAAAAATTGCTGGGAAAACTGGAAAACAGTTTGGCAGAAACTAGGTATAACTCAATGTCTCACACTGTATATATCAAGATAAGAAAATGGCCATTTGTTATCAATACAATGTACGATAATTATATATCAAATCACAGAGCTTCAAAGGCTAATGAAAATGGGTAGGAGCAAAAGGACTTGAAAGTGAAAGGATGAGCTGGAGATGGTGTTTAGGAAGGTGAATAATGATTACTGGTGAGAACAACTCTGCCAAACTCAAGATGATAAATGACAGTTTTCTTTTCACACCTCACAACTACTATCTAAGCTTACTAATAATTAACGGTTAAGTAAAGGGAGAAGAATAAGATCAAGAAATCATTTTGGAAATGAAACCAAAGACTAACCTAAAAATACATGTCAAAATTAAGGGCACAACTATCAAGAGAACTTCATTATTCTTCCACTATCTTCCATCCTAAGAATTTCATATATATCTATATCTATACACACACACAGTTCCTGGGTGATAGGGAATCACAGAATATGAGAGCTGAAAAAGGACTCAAGAGATGTCTAGGTCAACTCATATGTGAATAAAAGCCTCCTTTACAAAATATATTTGAAGAATTCTATGGAAGAGAAACCCATAGTCTCCTAAGGCATTCTACTTTTGGAAAGCTCTATTTGCAAGTTTTCTTTACCTCAAACTTAAATCTGTCCTCTCGGGTTAAAAAGAACATGTCTATTCTTCTCAAACATGAAAACCCTTCAAATATTTAAAGCTAGCTCTCCCTAACTCTTCTTTACTCTTGGCTAAATATCCCAGTTCCTTCAACTGATACTTTGTTGAAGACATCTGTTGAATAAGCTTCAACATCATAGTCCTTTAACATTCTTTGTATAATTAATAAACAAACATGTATTAAGGTCTAACTATGTATGTGGAACCAGGGAAACCACAAAAAGTGTAATAGTTCTTGCCTTCAAGAAACTTACATTCTAATGGGGAGAGAGCTATGTTTATATACAGGTATACATAAAATATACAAAGAAGACCTAAGGTTACCTAGTATGAGAAGGCACTAGCAGATGAGAGGACCGGAAAATGCCTCTTGAAAAAGTTGATACTTAGACTGAATTTTGAAGGAAACTAGGAATTTCAAAAGGAAGAGGTGGAGAGGAGGAGGAGCATTGCAGGCATAGGGGCCAGTCAGTGCAAAAAGCATGGGGTTGGGAGACTAAGCATTGTGTGTAAAGAGGTCAATATGGGGGGGCCAAAGAGTAAGTGAAGGGTTTTAAATGCCAAGAAGGGTGGTTTCTACTGCTAGGTCCTAGAGGTAATAGGGAGTCTCTGTACTAGGAGTTGGGGTGATGTGGTCAGATCTGTGTTTCAGGAAAAGTATTTTGACAGTTACGTGGAAGATGAACTGGAGAGGGAAAGAGACCTGAGGGAGATTAAATAGAGGCTACCACAATCCAGGTGAAAGGTGCCTTCCCAGTTTTGCATTCTTTTTACTGCATCATAATGCCTGACTTCTTTGGAAATAGCAGGAAGCCTTTTAATTATCGGCTTTCTATAGGGTACTACATATAACTACAGGTCTAAGTGGAATTCTAATGTAGTTGGATTAGTTCAAATGCTACAACTTCAGAATCTAATGTACTAAAAAAAGAAAGTCAGGAATAATATAGATGTTTTTACTTTGGCCTTCTAAAATTTAAACATAGAGTAGCAAAAAAGAATAGTCAGATGTGTTTTAATACCTTAAAAATTATACTTGTGGGGCAGCTAGATGGCGCAGTGGATAGAGCACCGGCCGTAAAGTCAGGAGGACCTGAGTTCAAATCCGACCTCAGACCAAACACATGACACTTACTAGCTATGTGACCCTGGGCAAGTCACTTAACCCCAATTACATTAAAAAAAAATTATACTTGTATTAATTTACACCATAATTCTTGATTACCACACAATCACTGCAGCATATTTGAAATATGTGAGTAACAGTAAAGTCCTAACCATAAGATTTCTTCAAAGTCTAGGGCCAATTTTGCCTTTCCTTTGCGAAACAGAAAACAGATTAAATAACCTAACTCTCTCCAGTAGTAGCCATAAAACTTCCACAACAATTAACTGCAAAAGATATATTGATTTGATGTAATAGACTACAAAAGACTGATTTGATCTCAGCAAGATGTACATTGTCTACCTGTCAAGTAAACAAGGAAAGAGAAATGTGTTTACAATTCTTAGGCTTACAGTTCAGCAATGGAATTTGAAATTAGCTAGATTTAAGTTCAATGATAACTTTTTAAAATTTTATCTACTAGCCTTTCTTAAATGAAATCTAAGTTTGTTTTAGGTTAAGTGCTCTCTGATAAGGATGCTTATGTCCTCAAATGAACTGTATAAAATTACTTGCAATTATTGGCTGCAAACAAGTCTAAGAAACATCTCTGCACTACTCAAATTTCAGTGGCTCCCTATTACCTCAGGGATCAAATATAAAAGAAAGCCTCTGTTTGGCATTTAAAGTGCTTCACAACTTGGCCCCCTTCCTCTTTTCCAGTTTTCTTACACTTCAATCTCCTGCATACACTCTATGATGAAGATCTACTCACCTACTTGTTCCTCACACACAGCACTCTACCTCCTAACTCTGTACCTTGACATTGGCTGTTCCCCTTGACTAGAATTCCCATCCTCTCACCTCCCCTCTGCCTCTTACCTTCCCTGTCTTCCTTCAAAATTCAACTTCAATGCCACCTATCTTAGGTCTTTTTGTGTTCCCTCCTTCTCAAACAGCTATTAATGGTCTCACTGAGACTGTTTTATATCAATTTTGTACATATTTTGTATGTACCATGATATTTATATGTTAAATGCAAGCTTATTGAAACCAGGGACTGTTTTTGCCTTTATTTGAATCCCTTGTACTTGGCACAGTGTTTTGTATATAGGAAGCAATAAATAAAGACTTGTTGACTAACTTTTACATTGGCCTTAGATTTTAGGGATATCTTTCTTTTTTTTGCTAAGCAATGGGGTTAAGTGACTTGCACAGGGTAACACAGCTAGTAAGTGTCAAGTGTCTGAGGCCACATTTGAACTCAGGTCCTCCTGACTCCAGGGCCAGTGCTTTATCCACTGTGCCACCTAGCTGCCCTGATCTCTTTCTTTCAAAGCAGAATCTGTTGAAGTACCGAAGAAGAACATTTAAGGGAGCAAAAAAAATTGCATCAATACTAAATAAAAAAGAATGCGCCTAAATCTTTACTGCCCTATCACTCAAAACAACTCTATCAGATGAGTTATCAATTACAGGCGGGTAGAGGCACTATGGCATAGTAGAGTGTTAAGCTTAGAACCTGGAAGACCTAGGTTTAAATTCTGCCTGCATGATACTGACTGGTTAAGTTTGAGGTAATGTCTCAAACAACTCCCAAAACTTATCTATTAAGTCACAGATGGATTGTTATCTGCATTAATGAAGGAAGTTCCCATCCTAGGAGTTCCCATTTTAATGAAATTAGAAAACTATTGGGGTAGTCAGGTGGTACAATAAATAGAACACTGGCCCTAGAGTCAGGAGGACCTGAGTTCAAAGCCACTCTCAGACATTTGACACTTACTAGCTGTGTGACCCTGTGCAAGTCACTTCACCCTGATCACTTCCTCCACCAAAACCCCCAAAACAGAAATGGTTCACATTTTTGCATCTAAATTGACTAAATAGTAGATTTTACCCTAAACTGATCTCCCCTTCCAAAATGACACACTTTGGCAACAGGACTAATATTCTAATTTAAAAAGTAAACAAGCTGTGTATCCATTTCTTTTAGGGATCAACTGTAACTTCATCTTCTTAATGCTTTCAATATTTATTACTAAACATATGCTACCTTATGCTTTCAGTCTCACAACGGATGCAATCAGTGAGTTCAGAAACAGAAGTTCAGAAACAGGCCATTTTTAATGAAGATTCCTGTCTTCCCAAGTCTCATTATTTTAGAAGAAACTCAATTTTCAATATGAAACTTCATGGTCAAAACTAATGGAATGATACTGGTTTTACAATGGTGGCATTTTTTTTTCTGAGTTATTTGTATTTTGAATGAAGAGGCATCCTAAAGTTACAAAAATCTAGACCAATTCTCTGGAGTTTTTCTTTAAGAAAAAAAAAAAGTATTTTCTTATGACATTGTATAGTATGCTACACAAGCAAAAATAGGAAAAAGAGTCTTAGATATAGTCTATAAAAAAAGCAAGTCTATAAAGTAAAACTATTACTGGCAACTTCAGGGAGTATTATTAATCTGTAAAATGACAGGGTTAAATTTGATGACATTTAAGGGTTCTTTTTAGCTCTAAGAACATAACATTCCCATATTCTGGTTGATGTATTTACCACATATACCACAATGTTATAGCATAGATATACTATAATTTTCACACAATTAGAATACAAAACATACAACTAAAATCATAAAGGTAATTATGGATGATTCATACATATAAAGATTTTTTTTTTAATTTTTTGGTTTTTTGAGACTGAGTCTCCCTACCTTGTCCAAACTAAAAGTACAAGGACCACTCATTGGCCAAACCCACTGCTCACCAGCAGCATAGAAGCTCTGACCTGTTCCATTTTTGACCTGGTTGAGTCCATACCTCCTTAGGTAACCTAATGACCCAGAACCTCTGCTCCCTAGGACTTTCCACCGGTGCCAGCCCTACTATAGCTGAGAACTTCTAAGTTTAAGCGATCTACCAACCTCAACCTCCTCAGTAGAAGGGATTACATTCATTACACACCCTAGTCACTTGAAGATCATACAGTACACATATCAGGGCAAACACTGTGGACATCAGTTATCATAGAACTTAAAAAGCACGGGAATGGGGGCAGCTAGGTGGCGCAGTGGATAGAGCACCAACCCTGAAGTCAGGAGGACCTGAGTTCAAATCCGGCCTCAGACCAAACACTTGACATGTACTAGCTGTGTGACCTTGGGCAAGTCACTTAACCCCAACTGGCTCACCAAAAAAAAAAAACAAAAACAAATACAAAAAGCATGGGAATGGGTATAGAGAGCAGTCAAGATAATGGAGTAGAAGGAAGAAGTATAGCCCAACTCCTCCAACACAACTTCTCCACAAATAACTAGAAAATGCACAAGAGCAAGTTCTAATAAAAAAATCCAAGAAAGAAAAACAACAACACAGTGAATCATTTTTCCTGTTCAGGTATACACAGGGAAACAGAGAAGTTGGTGCAGATCATCCCAGTTCCTAGGGACTTAAAGACCAAGGCTCTGTTATGAGGGCAAGAAAAGGTCTCGAGGGGGCTCTAAAAATGTGCAGGATATGGAAAGAGGTGCCAACTGGAAGCCTTGTTATTCACTACCCAATTCCAAGTCATAGATTCAGGGCACATTGAGGGGTCTTTCACTGAGGAGGGGACTTTCACTTAGAAGTGGCCTTCCAGGGAGAGGAGAGATCACACACCCTAAGCTGAGAAGGAACAAGCTCAGCAGTAAATGGTGGATGGGTAGCTCTGACTCCAGGTAAAGGGCAAAACTAAGTTCTAGCCTGCAGCCCAGTCTGAAGCCTACATTTCCTTTTTAAAGTTACAATGCCTTCCAACGCATTACATAGATATATAAAATGTCAGGACTAGAAGACATTTTAAAGGTCATTGAGTACAACATCCTCATTTAGAAAAACTGACGACCTAAGAAAGTGATTTGTACAAGATCAGACAGCCAGTGACAAAGTCACAACTATCTAATGGTATTTTTACCGCACCAAATAGCCAAAGGAGGAAATGTCATATTGCCAACATAATACAAAAGCATCGATCTCATTACTATATGATTTTCTATCCTTTCCATTTTTACCTATTACCACCCTAATTCATATCCTTGTTATATCATGACTGAATTACTGCAATAGCCTCCTGAACTGGTCTCCTGTAACCTCCAACTCTCCAATCCATTGTCAGATTAACCTTCCTAAAACACTATTATGTCAGGCTTGTACTTACAAATGGATTCCATGTATATGTTGAGCCTATATTAATTTACGCACCATCTTGGGGTGGTGAGAGGGGAGAAAATTTGGAACTCAATCTTATGGAAGTGATTGTTGCAAACCAAAAATAAATAAATGTATTAATTTTAAAAAAACAAATGGATCCAAAGCATACATATGAAATAAAAATTCTTAGCTAGACATTCAGTCTTCCATAATATGTCCCCAACCTACCTCTCTTACAGATGTATGTATGGTATTGCCCCTTTCAAACGAGAGTAGCTTGGCTGGAAGAAGGCAGAAAAAGAACTTTTGTATAAAAAAAAAAGATAAAATCTAAGTGTGAAGACACAGTTTCTTGGATAAAATGTGAAGAAGAGACATGGACTGTTAGGAGAATAAGAAAGAGAACTGTATATCTCAGATAAAGGTACTGAAAGGACCTGTTTGAAAGCAGAGAATAACTGAGGCTGTGAACTCATTTGGCATGTTGTAGCTGGCTGTAACTGACACGTGGTCAATATCTGAGACTATGGGAAAAGACTACCAGGCGTTTAGCTGACCAAAAGGTAGATTTCTTGAACTATCTCCAAGGGAAAGAGTAATCATTGGCTATGAGGTTATTGATGTGAGGCCCTGGAAGGTGGAAAAGCTTGTGCATGAGGTGGGGAAATCAGAAAAAGCCTCCATAAGGAGATGGAATTTGAACTGAGTCTTGAAAGAGGCCAGGGAGGGAGCGGTGAGGAAAGATAGCCTTCCAGATGTGGAGGACAGCTAGTACGAAGGCATGTTGTCTTGTGTTTGAGGAATAGCAACCAGGACAGTGTAGCTCAATCATGGAGAGGAGTAAAACTGGAATAAGACTGGAAAGGTAAGAAAAGATCAGTTTGTGAAGGGATTTAAATGACAAATAAAGGGCTTTATATTTGACCCTAAGGGTGATAGGAAGCCACTGGAGTTTATTGAATGAGGAGAGAGAAGTAACATGGTCAGACCAGTGCTTTAGGAAAATCACTTTGGATGGACTGGAGTGGGGAGAAACTTAAAGCAGAGAGACCAATTAGAAGGCTACAACAATATGGCAGGAGAGAAGTGATAATAGCCTTTACTAGGGTGGCTACCATGTGAGTGAAGAGAAGGGGATGAATGCAATACATCAATAGATGCACAATCTCACGGTAATCCTTCCAGTGATGCACACTATAACCCAGTTATCTCTCATCTGGCGTGACTACTGTCCATATCCCCCCATAAATCTTCCACAGGGGTCCACCCAACATCCTGGAGGCCTTTTTCTAGATCCTTTAACATTATGTGGGTACCCCTGCAGTAGTCAGGATGTCCATGTATTATCATCCCTTGTTTTGACGTATGACTGGATCACTTGCTTTTCTAATCATTAACTTCCTGGGGGACATTTTTTATTTCAACTCATCATTGGTAATATACTTCAATCTAGTTATACTCACCATACATGCCTCCGCTCCTTCAGGTCACCTGCAACTTTGATTATTCAGAGAATATGATGTTCTATGATTTGCAGTCATATGGCATCACTAGAAGAATGTTGGCATTTGAAAAATGTGGTTCTATTTCAGGAAGCAACATGGGATATATGTAATATAATAGTGCTGGAAAAGCACTATTTAGTTTCACAAATGTAAAATAGCCTACTCCTTTCTTCCTATTAAATTCTGAGCCTAGCTTAGAGTACAACATAAATAGTACCTGCCTAAGAACTATGTTGATAGACTAACACAATGAGCTGTCCTTCCAACTGCGTATCACATTCTGAGATCTTAAAATAGGCAAATTTTAAGACTATTAAATTGCCCAAAAATTTAAAAATTATTAACCATGGCTGTGGTAACAAAAATATGAATCAATTTCATTATACCTCTCTAACTATGTCAAATTCCATCATAACAAAAAGGATTATAGCAAATGTTTCTGTATGATAAGAACCAGTTTGAAGTTCTGCTGATATAAGACATTAAGTATAAGATATAAATATAAGATAAGAAATAGTATAAGAAAGGCACTTAGTACTCTCTTGATTTTGAGCTATACTGTATATAAAGTTGATGCTCATTCAAAAAACTATCTTCTCTGAAAATAAATTGGGGGGGCAGCTAGGTGGCGCAGTGGATAGAGCACTGACCCTGGAGTCAGGAGGATCTGAGTTCAAATCCGGTCTCAGACACATAACACTCACTAGCTGTGTGACTCTGGGCAAGTCACTAAACCCCAATTGCCCCACCAAAAAACAAACAAATGAAAAAAAAAAGGAAAGAAAAGAAATTAGGTAAAAAATTACAGTTTTATTTAAATTAAGGGTATGGGTTAGAGTCATCAGATCAATGTCAGTCTTCAAATCAAAACAGTATACTCCAAATCTCCACTGTTAATTGTCAGTACAGAAAAGGAAAATCTCATGCTTACTATTACTGTAAATGCTCTTTTTTTAAGAGAAGGTTTTCTATATGGCTTTGCATTTTTAAACAGTTTTATGGAATAAAAACTACTATGAGAGCTTGGAAATTAATCTAAACCAGTTAAATGCATGTCAAATAATTAACCAACTTATTCTTCTTCATTCTTCCATCATCTATAATAAGACTCAAATGTTATAAATGAGTCATAAGAAATTTAACTATTGTTTTCATCTCAATGAAATGATGCATTATTCAGCCCTTGTTCCAAAATAACATGTCATGATAATTACAAGCTTCATTATTCATGACTAAAACCTGTAGAAAAATATTCAGTGTGCTAGTTAACAAATAATAAAAATTAAAAGCCAGATTCTTTTTCTTGTGCTTCTACATTTAAAGGTCTCTAATGTGACGAATGAAAAATCTGAGAGACAGAGTTTCTGGGTAGTCAATAATCAATTTATTAATTAGGGAAACTAATAATCAATAAATCGATGGTCAGTAGTTTCTCTCGGTAACCAAAGACAAAATTATATGAAGAGACCAGAAGCCTTAACATACTCTTGGAAAAGTGGGTGTCCCAGAGAGGTGAAAAATCAACCCTGAATGGTGAGGAATTAATGAGGGGGTAGGCTAGAAGTCGTCAGCTCTTTCTGGTAAGAACATGGCTTGATCATGAGACTCAGTTGACTCCAGTAATATGGACAAAGGAATTGATTTCTAACTGATCTCTACCTAGTACACTCTGGCTGGTTTTCTCCTACATGAGTTGGGTCACCCTAAACTCCAATGGGGGGAGTGGTAACAAAAGCATAAGATCAATGCTTTGGGGCTGAAATTCACCTAGATTAGAGTCTGTTTACACTCTAAACAGAAGTAAGGTCTCCTTGTTGGGTGGGATTCTGCCCAAGATTGGGGAGCACGTTCCTGGAGGACTTGGGCAATCTCATCTATCAGCCTTGTCCTTCAGAGACTGACTTACATAGACTGGGCCCTGAATGAGGAAATAAGAAAAAGAAAAGACTGGATCCCAATTTAATAACTTGTTATCAATATAACAGAAAAATAATCTAAGTACTACTAAAATACACTACTACTAAAACACAGCAAAAAGTAGTAGAGAAGTAGTATTTTGGTTAACTTTATTATCTATTACCTTATTGTCCACTATGCAGTAAAACTGCCTTGGGCAAGGAATCTGTGTCTTACTAGTCTCCAGAGCTCTATGAGTTTTGCATATCCTATTAACAGACAGACTGTGCAATGGATAGAATGCTGGGCCTAGAGTCAGGAAGACACATCTTCCTGAGTTCCAATCTGACTTCAGACACTTAACTAGCTATGTGATCCTGGGCAAGTCACTTAACTCTGTTTGCCTTAATTTCCTTATCTGTAAAATGAGCTGGAGAAGGAAACAGCAAACCACTTTATATCTTTGCCAAGAAAACAGCAAATGGGGTCATGAAGAGTTGGATACAACTGAAACAAATGATCAACAACAATCAATAGACTGATTAAGTATTTTGAGAAATAATCTACTAGCCAAAGTATTGCTTCAGGTACAAAATCACAGAATTTGAGAGTTGGAAGCGACACTTTAGTAGCTATCTAGTACAACCCACTATTACATAACTGACAACAGTTAACGGAAATTTTTTTTAATTCTTGTATTTATTTAGTATTTAATTTTCCCCAGGTACATACAAAAACAATTTTAACATTTGTTTTTAAAACTCTGAGTTTCAAATTCTCTCCCTTTCCCTCTGCCCCCCTCCCACTGAGAAGGTAAGCAATTTGCTATAGGTTTTACACGTGTAGTCATGCAAAACATATCCATAATAGCCATGTTGTGAAAGAAAACAAACAAACAAACAAAAAAAACCTCCAAGAAAAATAAAGTAAAAAAAAGTATGCTTCGATCTGTATTCAGACATCATCAGTTCTGGGGATGGATAGAATTTTTCATCATAGGTCCTTCGGAGTTGTCTTGGATCGTTGTACTGAGAGAACAGCTAAGTCATTCACGGCTGATCATCTTACAATATTGCTGTTACTTTGTACACAAAACATTTCACTTTGCATCAGCCCATGCAAGTCTTTCCAGGTTTTTCTGAGAGCTTTCGGCTCATCGTGCCTTATAGTACAATAGTATTACATCATAATTAAATACCACAACTTGTTCAGCCATTCCCCAATTGATGGGCATCCCCTCAATTTCTAATTCTTTACCCCCAGAAAAGAGCTGCTATAAATATTTTTGTACATATAGGTCCTTTTCCTTTTTTTTTTTTTATCCTCTTTTAGGATACAGACCTAGTAATAGTATTGCTAGGTCAAAAGGTATGCATGGTTTTATAGCCGTTTGGGCATAGTTCCAAAATGCTCTATATTAAATGGTTGAATCAGTTCACAACTCCGCCAACAGTGCATTAATGTCTCATTTTTTCCACATCCCCATCAACATCTGTCATTTACCTTTTCTGTCTTATTAGCCAATCTAATAGGTATGAAGAAGTACCTCAGAATTGTTTTAATTTGCATTTCTCCAATCGATAGTGAGTTAAAATATTTTTTTCATATGGTTATAGATAGCTGTGATTACTTCATCTGAAAACTGATTGTATCTTGTGATCATTTATCAATTGGGGAATGGCTCTTATTTTTACAATTTTTACACAGTTATTTTTGACATATATTTAATATATGTTAGAGAAATGAAGCCTTTATCAGAGAAACTTGCTTCAAATTTTTCCCAGTTACTACTGCTAACTGTATTTCCCTTCAACCTACTCCCTTACCCCCATTTATTCTATTCTCTCTCTCCTTTCACCCCATCCCTCTTCAAAAGTGTTTTGCTTCTGATTACCCCTTCCCCTAATCTGCCCTCCCTTATATAACCCCCTCCATTCTCTTATCTCCTTCCCCTTCTACTTTCCTATAAGGTAAGATAGATTTCTATACCCAATTGCCTGTGTATGCTATTCCCTGTTTGGGCCAATTCTGAGAGCAAGGTTCACTCACTCTCCCTTGCCTTCTCCCTCTTTCCCTATACTATAAAAGTTTTTTCTTCCCTCTTTTACGACATATCTTACCCCATTCTACTTCTCCCTTTCTCTTTCTCCCAATACATTCCTCTCTCACCCCTTAATTTTATTTTTTAGATACAACCCCTTCATATTCAACTCACACCTGTGGTCCATATATATACTCCTTCTAACTACCCTAATAATGAGAAAGGTCTTATGAGCTACAAATACTATCGTCTCTTGTAGAAATGTAGAAATGTAAACAGTTTAACCTTATTAAGTCCCTTATGATTTACCTTTCCTGTTTACCTTTTTATGCTTCTCTTGAGTCGTATTTGAAAGTCAAATTTTCTATTCAGCTCTGGTCTTTTCATCAAGAATAGGTGAAAGTCCCTTATCTCACTGAATGTCCATCTCTTCTCCCCAAGGATCATATTCAGTTTTGCTGGGTAAGTGATTCTTGGTTGTAATCCTAGTTCCTTTGGCCTCCAAAATATCATATTCCAAGCCCTTCAATCCTTTAATGTAGAAGCTGCTAAATCATTGCCATCCTGACTGTGGTTCCACAATACTTGAATTATTTCTTTCCGGTTGCTTGAAATATTTTCTCCTTGACCTGGGAACTCTGGAATTTGGCTATAATATTCCTGGCAGTTTCATTTTGGGCTCTTATTCAGGAGGCGATTAGTAGATTCTTTCAATTTCTATTTTACTCTCTGGTTCTAGAATATCAGGGTAGTTTTCCTTGATAATTTCTTGAAAAATGATGTCTAGGCTCTTTTTTTGATCATGGCTTTCTGGTAGTCCAATAATTTTAAAATTGTCTCTCCAGGATCTATTTTCCAGGTCAGTGGTTTTTCCAATAAGATATTTCACATTATAGAAATAAGATATTTCACATTATGGAAATTTTCTTAAAAGCCATTTAAAGCAATCTTTAGGCTTTTAGGATAAAGGTTTTCCTGGCATTACTGGGCTAGTACCAATAAGCTGGGAGACTATAAAAATAACCTAAGGGATGGAAAAGATCAGTTCTGCCACCTAAGATATCTACAAGATTTACATATGTATGACCTCCCACTTTAGAGGGCAAATTCAAAACAAAATCAAATATTTATCAAGCGCTTATTATGTACCTGTACTGGAGTAGCCACCATATGGCTTACAGAAAAAAAAGTTTCTGCCCTAAAAAGAACTTACAATGTAGTTAAGGAAACAAGACACAAATCTATAAAAACTAGAATTGATTAAAATTTTTTTTAAAGATCAAGAGATACATTAAAATAGTTTTGCACCAAAAAACACCAACAAAAACCCAATGCAGTCAAGGTTAGAAGGAAAGCAGAAAGCTGAAAATTTTTTTTACACCAAGTGTCTCTGATAAAGGCCTCATTTCTCAAATACATAGACAAGTGAGTCAAATTTATAAGAATATAAGTTATTCTCCAATTGATAAATGGTCAAAGGATATGAATAGGCAGTTTTCAGATGAAGAATAGTCATATGAAAAAAATGCCTTATGAGATGATACCTCAGAGTTGTTTTAATTTGCCTTTCTCTAATCGATAGTGATTTAAAGCATCTGATTTCATCTGTACGGGGGAATTTCTGGTATGGAAATTCTCTCCACCAACAGATTGACAGTTTATCTGTAACTTATAATCGAGGGCACCGTGAGATTATATTTCTGGTCATCGACCAATAGGTGTCAGAGCCAGTACTTGAACTCTGATCTTTCTGACACCACAGCTAACACCCCATCTTTATGTCACCGTGTTGATCAGTAAAGTAATACTCCAATGCATCTTTGTGTGGAGATTCTCTGTAATGATGCAGATTGCAAACTCAATTCTGCCTATCTTATTCAATTCCTCTCTATATCTTTCCTTAAATTTGCCATCATCCAAAGTATTGGGGACCTTTGTTTTTATTTTCTTGTCGTTGTTGGAATACCAGTGGAGAACATAGACTTTCCATTGGTTATTCTTCATTTTTGCTATGTGATCAGCTCATGTTTTTTGATCATGCATTTCTTTGGTGACATGATTTATACTACTTCTCCATAATTTCTTGTAATATTTTGGAGCCTTCTGACACCCTCCCCCCTCATTTTACTCATTTCTTTTCAGGCATTTTCAGTTTCTCCCATTAAATTTGTACCTTTCTCAATGCCTATAAACATGTACGAGTCTCATCTTTTTTTTTTAAACTTTAAAAATATTTATATATATTTTATGATTACATGGAAAAACAATTTTTGACTTCCAAATTCTCTTCTTCTCTTCCTTCCTTCCCTCCCCCCTCCCTTAGGCAGTAAGCAATTTGATATAGATTACACAGACATTCAGTCATGCAAAATACATTTCCACATTGGTCATGCTGTGAAAGAAAATACAGACCAAAAAAAGCCCACTAAAAAAAAAAGTGAAAAATAGTATGCATCACCTGCATTCAGATTCCATCAGTTCAGTTTCTGGAAGTGGATAGCACTTTTCATCATGAGTCTTTTGGAATTGTCTTGGATCTTTGTATTGCTGAAATAGCTAAGTCATCCACAGTTGATCATCGTATACAATATTGCTGTTATTGTCTATAAAGTTCTGGTTCTGCTCACTTCACTTTGCATCAGTTCATGTAAATCTTTCTAGATTTTTCCTGAAAGCATCCTGCTTGTCACTTCTTATAGCACAATAGTATTCCATCACATTCATATACCATTCCCCAATTGATGGGCATCCCCTCAACTTCCAGTCTACCACAAAAAGAGTTACTTATAAATATTTTTGTACATGTAGGTCCTTTCCCCACCGCCACCCCTTTTTTTAAATCTTTGAAATTTGGGAATATACACAGTGGTATTGCTGGGTCAGAGGATAAGCATAGTTTTATAGCCCTTCGGGCACAGTTCCACACTGCTCTCCAGAATGGCTGAATTAGTTCACAACTCTACCAACAATGTATTAGTGTCCTAATTTTCCCATAACCCCTCCAAGATTTGTGATTTTCCTTTTCTGTCATTATTAACCAATCCAGTCTTCTTAAACCTTATTCACTCCCACATATTCTGTGATCTAGTGATACTGGCCTGCTATGCTGTTCTGCAAATAAGACACTCTATTCGCTACTCAAGGCATTTTCACTGGCTAATCCATATGCCTGTAATTAGCTCTTTCATCTTCATTTCCCAGCACCCCT
The DNA here is from genome assembly GCF_900497805.2 of Vombatus ursinus. Lineage (NCBI taxonomy): Eukaryota > Metazoa > Chordata > Mammalia > Diprotodontia > Vombatidae > Vombatus > Vombatus ursinus. The sequence goes on along the minus strand of NW_020954598.1, from coordinate 25,440,696 downwards.
GCCTTCCTTCAGGTCTCAGCTAAAATCCCAACTTCTATAAGAAACCTTTCCTAATCCTCCTTACTTCTAGTGCCTTCTGTCTGTTGATTATTTCCCATTTATCCTGTATATCTTTTGTATATAGCTGTTTTCATGTTGTCTCTCCCTTTGGAATGTAAGCTCCTTGAGGACAGGGATTATTATCTTTTGCCCTTCTTTGAACTCCAGCAGTTAGCACAGTGCCTGGCACATAGTGGGCACTTAACAAAATGCTTATGGATTGATTATCTAGACAGAGAGGTGCTGGACTAATGATCCAAAATGAGACACACATTTTCAGACGTGGCCAATGCGGAAATCTGTTTTGCTTGAGTATGCATATTTGTTACAAAAATTTTGTTTCTCTTTTTTTTTTCTACGGGGGAGGGAAAGAAAATGGGAAGGAAAGGTGATGATTAGGTTACAAAGAAAGTAAAGTAAAAGAAAAGGGAAGGAGAAAGGAAGGAAGAAAAAGTAAAGAGTTATTGACTAATTTTTTTTTAAACATACAGAAGAGAAAAGAAGGAAGGCCAGAAGGAAATACAAGATAAACAGGACAACTTTGAAAGTTATATGTTGAATTTATTATATACTTAAAAAGAAAAGCAGGCTATGAATAACTAAAAATTTTAGCTTCATGCCCAGTCTTTTTCTATTCTGCTTTGTATAGAAATGCTCATTTTATTTGGCATTAAATTTAGAATGTAAAAATTAGTAAAGAAATGCAGGTTTATTACTAAAACATACACACAATAATAGGAAGTAAACGACAGTGTTGACTGCCTCAATAGAGGTCCTCTGGTACCTGCTTTAATGAACTGACAATATTTACTTCTAATAATAGTCATTATCTGCAAACTGTGTTGCTTATAATAGTTAATCATTTTAAAATTGCTGAAATTTCCCCCCCAAAATGTTTACTTTTAATTTGGTTAGTAAACACTTTTTCTACAGTGCAAAAGTGAAAATCTGTCATTTGTCTTCCAAATTACTACATGCTTGAAAATGGGGCTTGAATTAATGAGCTTTTATTAAATATGAAGGATTAAGAACTGAACACTCATGTTCTGCTTGGTTTAGCTATTTTGTATGACTAAAGCTATAATCTTGCTTACTGTTGGGGTTGGAACAGATGGCAACTTGAGGACTCTTAAAGTACAGTATCCTAATTTTATATTTTGGGACTTTGGATCAGCTAACAGTCAAGTCAGTATGCATTCACTAAGCACCTACTATGTGCTAAATGGTAAAAATACAAAGAAAGACACAACAGTCCCTGCCTTCAAGGAGTTCACATTGTAATGGGAACATGATGCAAACAACTATGTTTGAAGACATACACAGGGTAATCTCAAAGGAAAGCCTCTTGCAGAAGGTAGAATTTTAGCTGAGACTTGAAGGAAGCCAGGAAAGTCAGGAGGCAGAAACGAGGAGAGCATTCTAGGCATGTGGGACAGGCAGTGAAAACCATGGAGTTGTGAGACGGAGTTTCAAGTTCAAAGGACAATAGGAATGTCAGCGTTGCCTAAGTGTAGCATATGTGAAGGGGAGTAAAGTATAAGAAAACTAGAAAAAGGGTTTTATACTTGATTCTGTAGATAACAGGGAGCCACTGGAGTTTCTTGAGCTGGGGGTAGGAGAAGGTGATGAGGATGGTCAGACCTGTGCTTTAGGAACATCACTGAAAGAAGAGACCAACTGAAAGAAGGAAGAACTGGAGTGTGGTGAAACTTGAGGCAGGGAGACCAATTGAAAAGTTACTGCAATAATCCAGGTGAAGCAAATGGGGATCCACTTAAGTAAAAAAGAACTAGAATAAAGTTAATACTATTCTGGGTTGCTGTGGGTAACAAAACCATTCAAGAAAACTACTTCTTATGTATTACCTGTATTTACTAGGTTAATAACAGCATCAGCACTAGTGGGACCAAAAGCTCCAATGTGGAATATACCTCTAGTGTGATAAAAGCTGATTAATAAATTGATAGAAAAATGATTTAATTTACAAAAATGTACTTTATGGATAGAGAGCTGACCTCAGAGTCAAGAAAACCTACAGTGGTATCCTGCCTCTGACACATAGTAGGGAGGTCATTTAACCTCTCAGTGCTACAAGTAATGAGCTAAGAAGATATGTATCTTAACGGGTGCCTATCTACATTGGTAGAAGGAGTTTTCAGAGTTTCCTCTATCAGCAATAAAACCACAGCTCTAATCACGACAGAACATACTTTACACACACCCAGATCAAACTACAGATATTGTATAAAGCATCTGTAAACTCATACAGGAGCTAGTCTTAGGCAGCAATGAAGAGGTTGACCAGTACTGAGTTATGATAAGTAGATCAGAAAAGATTAAAGAAGGTGAAGTCACCTATACTTATTCAAATCAAAATAAAGACATATGTTGGTAAGAAAGCCTAGCAGAACTCAAATACCAAAAAAGACATTTTCAGTAAAAAAAAAAAATTCTTGCTAGTATTAAAACAAAGATTATAGGCCAAATGAATTAGAGAAATACAAAATATTAAGAGCAACATAATAACCATTAATCAACCTATAGGGCCAAAATACAAATCAGACTGCGAATAAAGCTTAATGAATCCTTTCCTGATATTCCCAGCTGCTAATGCCTTCCACTCCCAAAATTACTTTGCATTTATTTTGTACACACCTATACATGTTATCCCCAATGAAAGATCTTCATTGGACAAAGACTTTTTGTCTTTGCCTACCACACTGCCTGACACAAAACAGGTCTTTAAAATGCCTTTGCATTGTTTGAAAGGGGGTTCAATAAGATATTTATTAATGCTAAGAAAACCAATTTATTTAAATTGTTTAATTTATCATCATCTGAATGGGGGTAAAGTTGCAGGATGCAAAAGATGTGTTGAGTAATTTAATAGCAAAAGCAAGATGTCATTGTGCCCAGTTACAATAGTTAAATCCAGATCAGAGTGGAGAAATCACTGGTGCAGCAGAAGGGAGATTTCAGTATACTGAGGGGACTTGAACCATATAAGGAGAAAATACCACACCAAAACTGCCATCCAGAGTCTGTCTGGGATAGTAACCTATGAATCTTACTCAATCTTCAAACAGATGAGCTGTGGAGTTTTTGCTCTCCCTACATTCCTTTTCCCTGAGGGACTGTGCAAAAGTCCTTCCTCTCCCCTATTCTCTGAGCCTTGGGCAGGTATAGGGCTTTCCTACCCTCCACAGAGGAGACTGGGAAGAAAAGGAAAAGGAAGAAATAGGTAATGATGACTACCTATGTCTGTAAGGGAACTTTGTTTTTGCCTGTTTAACTCTACACATATTAAAATTGAAGTGATCCACGTGTTGCCCATCTAAATCAAGGGGTGTAGAGAAAAGAAAAACTAAGAAAGTTAATTCTTCCAAGAGGAAGGGGCCAGAATCAATATAATTATAACAATTATTTTAAATATCACTATTTCATCCCTTAAACTAGAACTTGGGAAATGGTAGTTTCAAAAGAGGTAAATTAACTTTCCAGACTGATGTAAAAGCAGCTCATGCCACTGCTGGACTTTTTCAGACTATGCACACCATCTAGTGACCAGTCGGAATATTACAGTCTACTAAAAGCGAGGCTATACTGTACCTCGTGGGGCCCAATGAAACAGCTCAAAAAAGTGCCACCTGGTGGCTCTACAAGATATAACACTCTGTGTTACTCCAAAGACCTTAAGTACCATACTATTAGCCAGAACCAACTATGTCTTCCCTCTAGTCTTTGTCATGAATGACTTCAAGTCACCTCTCGTCTTCCATCCCCATCCCTGCCTCAATGTTCTCTTCTCTGAGAAGCCCCAGCTTCAAGGCTTAGCACATGCGCCATGTCCTACTAGAAGACTTTCCTGATGACCCTATTTTGTGCTTGCTCTCTCCTGCCCAATTATTTTGTGTTTATCTATCTTGGAAATTTATTCATCCTGATCTCCATAGAAGAGTCCATGAAATATGGTCTTGTTTTTCATTTTTTTTCTTCGTATTTCCAATGTCAAGCACTGCAACCTACATATAGAGAAGGGTGAACTCATGTGATTCAAGGGTGAAGGCAGAGAAAGCAGAAGGCAGAGAAAGAGCAGAAGGCATCTGAGTAATTTGAGATGAAGAGGAAGCAAACGTCCTCCATTTTTTCAGGGAAATATGGGGCAGAGTTCTCAGCTAAGAGGGTAGAGGCAGAGGAACGTATGAGAGGTTTAAGAAGGGATGAAGAGGTTTAAGAAGGCATGAATAGGTTTAGAAGAGTTGCTCTGGCAAGTAGAAGAGTGAGTTGATTAGAAGGTTTAAAAGGATTACCTTGCAGTAGTGAGGACTAGTTGAGGCTATATAACAAATCAGGAGTGGATCCAGTCAACAAAATTTTGTGAATTTCTCCAGCTTTGTTCAACAAGATATGATCAGGAGTGATGGGAGTGGATGGTGGAAGGGACCCCGGGATACGATTTGGAAGGGCAAAATTGGTGACATGATAAGGGGGCAAAGATTGAAGAGAAGACAGAAAAGACTGGAGGTCGTGGTAAGGACAAAGAACAGGGTTTTGGGTGGCAAGGAAGGAGAGGTGGAGTGAAAGCATTGAGATCAGATAAGGACTTTTAGAGTTCACAAACATGGAAAAGTGGAGCACTTGTGCGATTGTTGTTTGTCCTTCATTCTCGAAGGGGACCATGACATCTGGGAGATAATTATATGACTTGCAAGTGACTTTGAGTGAAGAAGAGCAGTGCAAGGTCACCAATCTCACTTTCTCCTCCACAGCCATCTGGGTCCAGTAGCCAGAGAGTCATCAGGATGACTGGAGATGGCCCAGGACACAATGGGAGACCCTGGCCCTTTTAAGCTAAGGTCTTATCTCATTTTGCAGGAGATGGTTAGATCAAGAGTAGGACCCATCTCTGTATGTACTTGAGGAGGAATGGAGCAGAGTAGACCATTGGAAATGAGCAAGTTGAGGAACTGGTAGGTTAGCATGTTTGAGGGAGTACCAAAATGTATTTTAAAGTTCCCCCATTAACTGAGAGCAGGAGTTAGGGAGGAGAGAGAGTGTGAGCCAGGCGCTGACCTCATGGAGGAAAGAAGAGGAGTATCCTAGAGGTCATTAGACAACAGCTACCAGAATTTTGACTGGATCCTAGATAGGAATTAAGTGAATCTCAAAGGAATAGAGGCTACTGAGTGAATAACCCAAGTGGCAAAAGGGAACAAGGAATATTCCATTTTCTCAATTTCACCCAGTCAGCCAGGGGATAAATAAAAATGCTGCAAAGGGTGGACAGGGAAGATGTTACTAGAAGGGAACCAGATCTTGGTGAGAGACTAAAGATGGAAGGAGTGGGAAAGGAAAATATTTTAAGAAGAGAGCAAGTTTGTTGCAGAGAACAGAATGGAAGGAATAGGTAGCTTTATAGAATGGGGAAGCAAGATAGAGGGGGGTGGGAATAAAGGAACTTACAGTGGGCGGGATAGAGAACACTGTATAATGGCAGATGGGGGTTCAGCAACACAGGTATGAAGAGAATATAACCTGGTGGTTTGTTAATCATTGCTGAATAAGTTAAAAAGGGTTTTTAACATAGAGATTCTGCCTGAGGGTGGCATCTTCTTGGGTATTAAAGAGGAAAATGATTAGAGCAGGAATACCAACTACAGGACTATTAAAATAGTCCAGGTGAGAAATGAAAAGAAAAAGAAGATATATGAAGTGACACAAAGCATAGAAAGTAGAACCACAAAAATAATATTACCATCACTCTAATAACAGAAAAGAAAATAGTACTGAAAGCCAGCTTAACACAAGTTAATTGCAATAGAACATCTTAGTTCCAAAGAACAGAATAAAAACCACATCCTGCTATATAAGTGGAAGAATATAGGGTCTGGTAGATTTGTTAGTCAGTTTTACTAAAATTATTTTTTCCTCCAATAGAGGAGAATTCAATGGTAAGGGGAGCATATTGGGTAGTAATTTATGTTTTTAAAAAAGGCATCAATTTTTAAAAATGGGTATAAGAAGAGAAACCTGGGTAGGTAAAAGAAGGTCTGAACCAGGATAGTGGCAATGAAACTAGAAACAATGTGATAGGATATAAAAGAGGCCATGAAAAAAGGGTGGACAAATACTACTCTTCCAAGGGACTGTGTCCAACAGCCATCTACCAATTACTCCCAACTAAGTTTCAGTCTTCTTTACAGACTGTAGCAGTATCCAGTGGTAGCCTAGAACTTTCACACAAAGTAAAGGTGACGTTTGTCACCTCTCTAGGACAAAAGTTAAAGCTACAAATATTATGGACCACGGTCAGCCACTTGCTGCTTGGCATCCAACTTGACTACTATGCTGCTAAAAATGCCAAGGCTTTGTAATTTACCCAGCTGCAGCACTCCATGTGTATTGTCTCTCCTGATTAGAATGCAAGCTCCTTGAGATCAGGGGCTATGTCTTGCTTTTCTCTTTGTATTCCCAGAATTCAGCATAGTGCCTAGCACACAGTAAAATTATTTTCCATTCCATTCCATCAATTCTAGTTCCACAATGTTTTTCATGTTTGTCCCCTTACTTTCTTTCACTCAGAGCCATGACCCTAAGTCATTTTTTTTTAGCAATCTGACAGAAAATAGATTTAGATGAACATCTTGCACCATGTTCCACAATAAGTTCAAAATGGACACTTCTCCACCCCTACCATCTCCCTCCTCCAATTGGTGAGTTCCTCCCTGAACATCCATTTGAAGAAGCACTTACGCCAACCATAATGCTCTCTTCAGAGACTCAGACTTTGATTTGTAGATACCAACCCACTTGGCCTCTTCCTCTTCACTTTTCAGCTTTCTTTTATATGCTGCGTTTCCCCACCACAAGTTCCTTCAGGGAGCAGCTCTTTTTAGTTTTGCTTATATTTGTATTCTCAGCACTAAGCATAATGCCTAGCATATAATGAGCCCTTAATAAATTTTTTATCTATTATAAATTTCATACCACAAAAAATTGGAAGAGAAGCAAACCTTTCACAAATATACATAGGAAGAGACTTCTCAGCCAAACAAGAAATAGAGGCTATTACAAAAGATAGAAAAAATAACTTTAATTACATGAAACTGAAGAGCTTTTGTATCAAGAAAAGTAATGTGACTAGGATAAGAGAAACTGTTACCTAGGGAAAAGTCTGCCTCAAAAGACATAAATAACTAATTGAAATATGTAAAGTAAAACAAACAAACAAAAAAAACCATTCCCCAATAGTTAGGCAAGGTGTATGAACAAATAGTTCTCAAGAAGCCTAAGGTTGTTCCTCATCACCCAGAAAACTGGCAAAGATGACAAAAGATAGAAATAGTCAATGTTGGAAGGATGTGGAAAGACAAGGACACTAACGCACTGTTGGTAGAGCTGTGAACTGGTGCAACCATTCTGGAAAATAATGTGGAATTTTGCCAATAACGTGAATTAAATATCCACACCTTGTGACCTAGAGATTCTATTGCTAAGAATATATTCCACAAAAGTTACTGACAAAAAAAAATGAAAAGAAAAGAAAGAAAGGTTCCACATGTACTAAAAAATTAATAGTGGCACTTTTACGGTAGCAAAGAACTTGAAATAAAATACGTGCCATAATTGAGGAATTGCTAAATAAACTGGGGCACATGAAAGTACTGAAATATTAAGATGATCTAAGAAATATAAACATAAACACAGAAAGACACATGAACTGATGCAAAGTGAGATAAGCAGAATTAGCAAAACAATATACACAACATCAATACCAATTTAAACAGAAAGAACCACCAACAATCAAAACTGACTTTTGTGAAATTATAAAGACCAAGGTTTGCCCTAAGGAAGAAATATAAGATACAAGATCAACAAGAGAGACAAAATCCAACTCTTTTGCAGAAGTAAGAGTTTCTAGGTGTAGAATATTACATATAATGTCAAGCTTTTTTTTTTGATGTGTTCATTGGTTTTACCTATTTTTTTTTCCTCTTCCTTTAAAAAAAAAACCATTTGTTTTAAGAATGAGTCAATGGAGGTAGCTAGGTGGCACAGGGATAGAGCCTTGGAGTCAGAAGGACCTGAATTCAAATCCAGTCTCAGACATATGACACTTACTAGCTGTGTGACCCTGGGCAAGTCACACTTAACTCCATTTGCCACACCAAAAAAAAAAAAAAAAGAATGAGTCAGTGGGAGAGAGGTACAGAGGAAATTTAGATAGTATTAAAAAAAAGGATTAATAAAATCTATTAAAGAAAAACTGAGTGTTGTGAAATTATAATGACCAAGGTTGGCCCTATGATATAAGAAGATATCTCTCCATTTCTTTGTACAAGTGAGGGACCATGAGTATGTAATACTGCATATTACATTAGATATTTTTGATATATAGGTTAGTTTTACAGAACTTTTCTCTCCTTTTTAACTCTTTCATATGAAGGATGGCTCTCTGGAGACAGGGGAAAGGGAGAATGGGAAATGTAGATGATATAAAAAGCAAACTATATAAATAAAAATATTTTTTAAAAAGAAAAGCATAGTAAAATAGTTTCTCTATCAAATCTAAGGTTTCATAAACTAATGCTATTTTTCATAATTCACATCATAATCCATTTGTTTATGGGTATGTTTCCACAACAACCTACTGGGGACTAAAAAGGACACCAATTTCAAGTAAGGAATTAGAAACAGAAACATCATTTTAATACTCCCTTTCTGGAAACACTCTCAGAAACAATGACAGAAAAATGAAATCTAATTTATTGTGCACAGTTACCTATAAAGGATATGGACTGTAATTGGGGAAAAAAATAAATGAAATTGTTAAAAATGAAAAAATGTAAGAAGAAAATATACTTTTACCTTTAAATAAGCTTATGAAACAACTTAAATAATACTGATTAAATACTAAGGTAAAAGTATAACATATACCTTTTTTGTATAAAGTAGATTAAGAACCACAAGTTTCAACCGGCCTTCTGGAAAGGTGTCGAACGTGCTAACATATTTAACATTTTAAAGGAAAAACCAAATTTTTAAATAAGATTTACAACAACAAAAAAAATGTGGACTACTTCAAGGCACTACCAATAATTTCCACAAAGGCAATCAATAAAAAATCCAGCAATATACTAGCTAAAAGGTCATGTTTTAAGTGTAATGAAATATTGCCACTTTTATTATATGGACATTTTATTTACTAAAAGGGGAAAAAAAGGATAGTCCTGTAAAAAAAAAACAGAAAAACAGCTTGAGGAGAAACAAACAATTCTGAGGATTTGATAGGGAAAAGCCTATGAGATAAAAGTAGTAAAAGGACTTGAATGAAATAAGCTCAGAAGTAAAATTACTGACTGCTGTTAGAGATGGCTATCGTGTATTGTCTCCCAGCAACTAATTTGGATATGGCTCTTTTCAGGACTTCGTGGCTGATAAACTCTGAATCTAAGAAATGTTTTGGAGCTTTGTAAGTATTGTATAATAACTATGACATTTCTAACAGAAATGTGGATTTGGGGATTTTCCCAACCTGATTTTGAGATAGGTCACTACACACGAAGACGCCCTGATCTGAAGCATTCAGAAATCAGAACAGAAGCTTGAGAAAACACTGCGAAGTTGTTATAGGAAACAGAGCTCAGAAGCCTTAAAGAGCTGAGAGCAGAAAAGCTGAAAGAAGGTAACAAAAGCAGGAATTGAGAAGCTGACAGGAACAGGGTACAGCTGAAAGATAGGCTCTGCAGCTGATGTAAGGAAATAATCTGATTGGAGGAAAACTATTATTCTGGGAGCTGATTAGAAAAAGTAGCTCCCTAAACTGTATCACAGGCTGGTAACGGAAAGGCTCCACTGCATAAGAGAGGAGAAACCACCCAGAGGCTAGCTTATGATGCCCTTTACCTTTCTCTATGGTTCAACAGGAAAACTCAAATCCTATAGACAGCAAGACCTAAAAAGCTTTGCATAAATTTAATTGTTAAATCAGCAGAGATGTTAGGTAACATGTTTAACTTGATTACTGAAACCTTGAGAACTTTACTTACCATAGCATTTGACACCAAGTTTTAATACAGGGCCATGTCAACCTGATATTGAAGAAACTGAAGAAACTCAAGGGAAAATGGAAATTATCATGTCAATATTATATTTCTGCCTCTAGCTGAAAGTGATCACCAGATGGCCAGACTTACGGGTGATGAACCTTCTTACATTTAGGTAAGCTGGTTCTCTAGGGGTAATTAATACTGGAACTGCCAGAGCTTATGTTCTGCTGGCATGACCTTAAGAAAACTCAGGCTCATCTCTATCATGAGAAATTATTTGACTGGGACTTCAGAAACCCTGATACAGGTGGGAATTAGCTCTTTTAACAGAAAACTCTTTTATAGAAAGTAAAATATTCTAGTCTTTTTAAACTAGACAGCTGCTAAGCAACTGACAGATTAGAAAAAGAACCAGCTTTAAGTTTCAAAGAACAAGGAAGGCAAATTACAAAGTCAGATAAAGGAAAATCTTTTGATTGGAAAAGAGTAGTTATGGGGAAGTCACAAAAAAAAAGAGGAAAAAGTAGCCAAGATGAGGAAGTCACTGAGAAAAAGGGAAAATAAGTAGCCAAAATTTCTTGATGTTTTGTTTCTAATCCTGGTTAGGAGAAAATACAGTTTGAGTCTGGGTTAAAGGCACTAGGATCCAGGAACCTGGGTGATTTTTTTAAAAAATATTTTGATAACTGGATTCCAATATAATTGGTTTCCTTTGTAAAACTACCTATGTATTTTATGAGTTTAAAAAAAGTATTGAGAAGTTCATAGGCTTCACCAGACTGCCAAAACGTTCCACAATACAAAAAAGGTTAAGATCGCCTGGTTTAGAGAAAGGCAGTCTAAAGCCATTTCTGGTACAAAGGAGGGGGTTCCCACTCCCCTCAATTGATATAATCAGAAAAGGCTCAGAATGTAATCAGAACGGTGTGTGTGTGTGTGTGAGAGAGAGAGAGAGAGAGACGGGGGGGGGGTGGAGAGTGTGTGTTTGTGTGAGAGAGTGTGTGAGAGAGAGAGAGAGAGAGAGTCATTCAGGGGAGGAAACAGCTTCAAGAATCATAATCCCTGGCAGTAAAGAAGAAAGTTGGATTGTTAAGAGGAACATAGGGAGCTGGGAGGAGAGGAAAGGAGGGATAGAATTTTGGAACTCAAAACTTTCAAAAAAATGTTTAAAAACTGTTTTAATGTGTAATTGGGGGGAAAATAATTTATAGATATATGTATGTGTGTGTATATGTATGTACGTGTGTGCATATGTGTGTGTGTGTGTGTGTGTGTGTATAAAGAGGAGCATACCCTAGGAATCCAGCTGAACAACTCAAACAGCAGAGACCCAAAGGAAGCACACAAGGAATATCCAAAAGAAAGAGTGAAATTCCAGGGCCTGCATTACCAGAAATTGCAAGTTGCCTTTGCCACATGGTTATCCTACATAGATGGTAATGAGACATACATTTTGTGCTGCTCTTCCCATGAATGCTATGTATATTTATAGGAAAGTATACCCAGGTTAATGTGGAAATGTTTTGTAACTACTGCTTTTGCTATGCCATTTCAGTAATTGCCTTTTGCTAAGAGCTAAGTTTCCTGGTCAATTGTTAATGGGAAACATGACAACAATGTAAATGGAAAGAACGAAAAAAGAAAAATGAACACTGTGTAATTATAATGACTAAGCCTATTCCCAGAATCTAGTTGAGAAAATGCACCAGGGATCCCTTCTCCCGTGTTGGTTGGTCTTGCACAACTGTTTTTAATCTTTTTTTTTTTTAATCTTTATCATAAAGAATGGCTCATTCTGTAGGGAGTAGGAAGGATGTTTAAAAATGAAGCTAATATTTTTAAAAGCATCGATAAGATTAAAAAAAGAATTGAACTCTTGATTCTTATAGTTTCACTAATCATTTAGAATTACATATGCCTTTTAAAAATTTGCACTCAATTTAACAATTAGCATAGTTGATGCAAACAGTCCTGCAAAGATATACAAGTTTTAACTGTGTGTCCATGTATTTTTGGATTAAAAAGGACAGAATTCCACTAAGATGAAAACTTGCTTCATCTAAATTTGAAATTGAGGAAGGAAAGCATCATTAAATTAAAAAAATTTTTAAAACTACCAACACATTTTTAAATTACTTTAAACCACATCAGTTCCTTGTGGCAGGGTCAAGTTACAGGAGGAAATCTCTTGCAATGGTATTCCTGCCTGTGTGGTTTGGTCATAAACAGGTCAAACTCCTTCCTGATACCAGACGATAGTTCTATGTCCTACCATGACAGGTTATCTCAGAAAGCATAGTTCATTCAAAATTAATAGTAACCATGCAGGGGCAACTAGGTGGCGCAGTGAATAGAGCAACAGCTCTGAGTTCAAATATGACCTCAGACACTTGACATTTACTAGCTGTGTGACCCTGGGCAAGTCACTTAACTCTGACTGCCTCACCAAAAAGCAAAAACAAAACAAAAACTGACAAATATAATAGAAACTGGAAAGAAATGTATATATATGGAATATTAAATACTATGAGATTAGATGAGGGACAAGTATTTGCTATTAGCCTCAGGTTTTTACTCACCATAACTGACATTGGTAGAGGCATATAACCCAAAATTAAAATTTAATCATAAAATCTCTAATACCTAAGGTTAGCATTTTAAATAATTTAATAAAACACACTTGGCTAAAGCTTTTCTTTAACAAGTAACATATATATATAATTATCGATGCAGAGGAGGAAAGGACCTTAGAGATAATATGCTCAATCTTGCTCATTTTATGGAAAAGAAAATGTCTCCAAGGCTTTAAAAAAAATGTTAGTGGGCAATAATGGCTTCAAAACTTGGACTTCTAAAATTAGATAAATTATGTTCTTTTCAAACAGTAAGCAACTATAATATGGAAATAATGTTTTGCATGATTTCACACATATAACTGATATATTGCTTTCTCAACAGGTGGGAAAAGAAAGAGGAGGGGAAAGAATTTGGAACACAAAAACTTTTTTTAAATGAATATATAAATAGATAAAATTTTGGGAAAAAACTGTAAGCAAATAAATGGTTCACATGTGAAATTCAAGGCGCAGCTAGGTGGCGCAGTGGATGGAGCACTGTCCCTGAAGTCAGGAGGCCCTGAGCTCAAATTCAGCCTCAGATCAAACACTTGACACTTACTAGTTCTGTGACCCTGGGCAAGTCACTTAACCCCAACTGCCTTAAAAAAAAAAAATCACGTGAAATTCAATTCCAATAGCAAAATATTAAGCCTAACAATTTACAATCACAACAGGTACACAAATAAGGCAGATAATGAAATTCCCTGTTTTTCAATATTTCTTTGAAATAGATATCATCTCTATGACAGACCACATCCCTGTACAATAAATAATGCCTTATGCATGGTAAAGTATTTTATACTTCTCAAAAGTATTTTCACATATAGTATTCTATTTCATCTTCACAAATCTTCAGAGCAGATAAAGCATTTAATAACATTTCCATTTTATAGTTAGATAAACTAAATAACATGGCCAAGATAATAACAAAAAACTGTTACTTGTGTACCATTTCCTGATAACAGATTTTCATAAAAGTCCTGCAACAGAAAATCTTTGTGGATCAAATATTTAATATTTGTTGCCTAACCACTGGTTCTTAGAAAATCCCCGAGTGGCATCATTATTCAATTGAGCATCACCAAAAACAATGATTCTGAAGAGAAAATAAATTGTTCTTTAATGGTAGCTATGAGCATATTGTGAAACCTCTTGCCTCTCAAATTGCAAAGAGACTCATCACTCTGTGCCTTCCAGATGGAGTCTGGTCAGTAATTTTACCAAAATACCCGAACACCTTCTGTGGGAAGTGTGCCATGAAATCTAGGTATGTCAATAATCTTACTGAACATTTACTGACATCTACTATAGAAACTTAGACAAATATAGGAGAGGGTAAGAGGCAAAATTCCAAAGGACTGAAGAGTAAATGAAAAGTGAAAAAAGTGAAGACAAATAGCAGGAACTACTCTTATGACATTGGCAGTCAAAAACAGGAGGAAAAGGAAAAGTTAAATTTGGGGAGTAAAAACGCCAAGAGAAGGTTTAAGAATGAAGTGTAACCAACATGGAAAGATAAGCTGGATCTAAATTGGGAGGGGCTTTAAATTCCAAATAGAGGAGTTTGTATTTTAACCTTAAGACAATGAGTAGCCACTGAAACTTCTTTTATAGGGCAGTGCCCTAAACTGGTAAAACCTAAACTTTAGAAATACATTGAAAAATGGATCTTGGCAATTATGAGATCACTGGTAGCTTTGGAGAAACCAATTCAATCAGATATGGATGGAAGCCAGATTGAGAAGAGAGAGAAACTTACATCAAGTAAAAAGGCAATTATTTATTTTCTGGGAGTTTGGCTGTGAAAGGGAAGAGAAATATAGGATGACAATTTGAGAGGATAGGAGGGTCAAGTGAGGTTTTTTTAAGAATAGGAGAGATTTGGACATGTTCGTAGACAGATAGGAAGAAGCTTGCAGACAGAGAAAGAGAGATCTAAAATTAGAAAGAAAGGTACATCATAAAAGCAATCTGACAGAGGAGAAAAGAGGACATGAAATCATGAGGACAAGTGAAGGAGCTAGCCATGATGAAGAAAAGAACCATCTCTTCATTGGAAAAAAGAGTAAAAAAGGATCGATTTCTCTAGAGAATACCACATGACTCCACAAAATCCAAAAGTTTGATTCTTTCAAGAATTATAGCTTTAAAATTGTGTGCAAATTAAACTGAAGAAGAATTTAAAAATGCCAACTTTTCATTTACCAAAGTAATATTCCTTGTAATTTAAACAACATAGAGATTAATAAAAATTTGTGTATCATTTTTCTTGAGGGAAAGAAGGAGAAGAGCCTATACACAGTCAAGCACGTTAAGTGCTCATTATGTGTTAAGCACTGTGCTAAGTTCTCTCTGTAATGGGGGAGACAACATGCAAAAAATGATACAAATAAAATATATAGTATAAAATGAAAGTAATCTCAGAAGAAAGTTACAGTCTAATGGGGGAGACAACATGCAAAAAATGATACAAATAAGATATATAGTGTAACATGAGAGTAATCACAGAAGAAAGGCACTAATAGTGGGAAAGGATGGGGGAAGGAATGGGGAAAGTCCTCCTGCAGAAGGACAGATTTCAGCTGAGTCCTGAAAGGTCCCACAGCATTTCAGACATAAGGGATAGCCAATAAAAAGACATGGAGTAAGGGAAATGGAACATCATAGCAAGAAGACCAGTATAGCTGGATCACAATTTCTCAAGTCAACGAACATTTGTTAAGTACCTACTATATGTCAGGCACTGTACTAAGTGCTGGGGAATACAAAGAAAAGGAAAAAAAAATCCCTACTACCCAGGAGCTCACATTCTAACAGAGATTGCTTGGAAAAGTAGGAAAGGCAGGTTATGGTGAGCTATAAAAACCAAATAATAAAATAAATAATAAAACAAAACCCCAAATCTGGAATTATGCCCAAAGAGTTATTAAACTACCTTATACCCTTTGACCCAGCAATACCACTACTAGATCTGTTTCCAAAGATGATTAGGGGAAAAGGAAAAGAACTTATATGTTCTAAAATATTTACAGCAGCACTCTCTCTTTTTTTTTTTTGGCTAGGCAATGGGGTTAAGTGATTTGCCCAGGGACACACAGCTAGTGAGTGTTATGTGTCTGAGGCCGGATTTTAAGTCAGGTTCTTGTGACTCCAGGACCGGTGCTGTATCCACTGTGCTACCCAGCTGCCCCTATAGCAGCTCTTTTTGAGGTGGCAAAGAACTGGAAGTTGCAGGGATGCCCATCAACTGGGGAATGGCTCAATACGTTATGGTGTATGATTGTGATGGAATACTATTGTGCTATACGAAATGATAAGATTAAAAAAAATTTATGAGTTTGATGGCTAGACTGGCACAAAATAATGAAGAGTGAAATGAGCAGAATCAAGAGAACATTGTATACAATGACAGCAATATTGTTTTAAGAACAACTGTGAGCAAATAAGTCATTTTTATAAATACTCAAATTAACTACAAAAGACATACGAAGGAAGATGCCATCTGCTTCCAGAGAAAGAACTGATAAATAGAAATGTGTACAGAATGATTTTATATGTAAAACATACACATAGACACACACACATATTTGTGTCTAATGGTAGCCATCTCTAGGGTGGGGGGAGGGAGAGGAAAAGAAGAAGAAAAAAAAGAAATTTACATGATAAGTTTATTATATATTTAAAAGGAACAGCAACTTGTACATAACAGATTTACACAATCTTTTTTTTTTGGAAATGCTTGTTTTATTCCATAAATTAAAAATAAGATAAATAAAATTTTTAAAAATTATCTGGTACTGGCTAAGAAATAGAAAGGTAGATTAATGGAACAGAACAGACATACAATTTACTGCAGCAAATAAAGATAATAAATAATTATATAATATGTAATGAATGTTATATTTATATAATATACACAAATTCTTACAATAATAATTTAAAACCTTGTGTTTGGCTGTTTGGCAGTGGGGGGTGGGGAAGGGGGGGAGAAGAGGAGGGGACCAAATAGCTTTTCTATCCTTAGTTTTGTAGGATGAACCATATTGAAGTCAGAGTTCCCCAAGGAACAGGAGCACCCGAGAGCTCTTCATTACAAACTTAACTATATGTCACTATGGAAGCAGCAGATGCAGTCATAAATGAAAAACCTCATAAGGTTGATGGCAGAGTTGTTAAACCAAAGAGGGCTGTTTCCATAGAGAATTGTCAAAGACCAGGTGCCCACTGAACTGTGAAAAAGATCCTTCTGAGTAGTATTAAGGAAGATACTAAGGAATACTACTTAAGAGACTACACTGAACAGTATGGAAAGATTGAAATGGCTGAAATCATGACTGACAGAGCTAGTGTCAAGAAAAGGGGTTTTGCTTTTGTGACTTTTGATGACCATGAACCTGTGGATAAGAATGTCATTCAAAAATAATGATACAGTAAATGATCACAACAGTGAAGTATGGCTAAGTAAGAAATGATTTGGGGCAGCTAAGGGTGGCGTAGTGGATAGAGCACTGGCCCTGGATTCAGAAGGACCTGAGTTCAAATTCGGCCTCAGACACATAACACTTACTAGCTGTGTGACCCTGGGCAAGTCACTTAACCCCACTGCCTAACCAAAAAAAAAAAAAAAAAAAGAAATGATTTCTTCTTCATCTAGACAGAAGTCAAAGTAGTTATGGGAACTTTGGTGGTGGCCATAGAAGTACGTAGCTTTAGTGGATACAGTAAGTTTAGCCATGGTGGAAACTTCAGAGATCATGGTAGCTTTGGCAGCAATCATAATGGTGGAGGATTTGGCAATGGTAGAAGCTACAACCATCAGACATGAAGGGAAAAACTTTGGAGGCAGAAACACTAGACATCATGGTAGGGGCCAATGTTTTGTCAAATCACATAACCATAGTGGCTATACTGGTTCCTACAGTAGCAAAAGTTAAACCAATGGAAGATTTTAAGTACAATTAGGAAACAAAGCTTAGGAGAAGAGAGCAAGAAAATTGACAATAAATCTATAGATTGCAATAGATCTGTTAATTAAGCCAAATACAGTGTTAGCAAGGCCTAGCTGCTACAAGAAAGCATATTTCAGACAATACCTTTAGTTTGTGGGGAAAATTAAAAAAAAAAAAAAAAAAAAGACCTACCAGGAATATATTTGTGACTAATTGTATAAGAGGTTATTTTAGTTTCTGTTCTGTGGAAAATGTAAAGCATTCCAACAAAGGGCTTTAATGTAGTTTTTTTTTGGTACTACGTTATTGATTGCTAAATGTAATAGACTAATTATAATGCTGGATAAATGTCGTAAAGAAAAGTCAAAGATGTTATATTTAATCTTAAAGTTAATAAGGAGCCATTGGAGTTTATTGAGTAGGAGAATGAAATAGTCAGCTGTATGATTAGGAAAATCACTTTAATATAACTGAATGGTAAATGGATTGGAGGGGAGAACCTTGATCAATCAAGAAACATTTATTAAGTGTCCACTATATGCCAAGTACTATGCTAAGCAGTGGTGGGTACCAAAAAAAAAAAAAAAAAAAAAGGAAAAAAGAAAACTCACAATTAATGGACTTGAGACAGTGACACCAAACTTATTGGCAAGACATTTCTTCCATAAAGCCCCTTCCTTGAAACATTTCAACCTAAGGAAAATTCCATCACTGTAGCACACAGTAATCAGATGCAACCCAAGAGAACATTGGTTGTTTTCACAAAAAAGAAGGTAACACAAGTGAAGATTTCAAGTAAAGAGGACATGAAGTATCCAGAAACTCTAAACCAATATATGGTTTGTTTGTTTTTTTTAAATGCTCGGTGATTACTGGGTTATTACATGAACGAATATGTGTAAAACTGTCATGAGTTAAATTCTTTTAATTCACCCACCATTAAATACTTAACACTTTTGAGAATAGAAAGGTTGTTTATCCAGTTCCCCTCTCCTTTGTAAAAGAACAGCAAGTCTGCCATTCATTTCTACATAAAAGAATTCATGGAAGAAAAGAATCAGTTTTAACAGAATAAGAATCAAAGTAGTTCAACAAGATCACTAATACATTAAAAAAAAAATTCAAAAGGGCCAGTCATTTCTCCTTGGAAACATGAAGACACTTTATGTAAGTGGCAAATAACATTCTATAGCCAGCGAGGTCCCAGGAATCCAAAATTTCTGTCTTCATCAGCAGGCACAATAGAGTCTGGCCATCCCATGTGGACCTTTCTATCTCTTTCTTAGGCACATCAACCAGCATTTATTAAACACTTATTATGTGTCAACCACAGTGCTAAGCATTTGGTAAACACAGAAAGACAAAAAGAGACTTCCTGCCCTCAAGAAGCTCACAGTCTAAATCATAATCCTCCAGGCATTCTGTAGACTTTTCATGAGCTGTCATGGTCAAAACACTTCATCAGTTGCGGTAGTCAAAATTCTAGTGATTAGCTTCTTAGAATTTGGCTAGACTGGGACCCAGACAATATTGGCTTACTGCCAGACCCATGCTTAAAGCCTTGAACTTGTGCTTCAGTGGCCTGGCCTTCCAAAACCCTGGGTCACTTCCACAGTAATCTTTAACCACAGTTTGCAAAATATAGCCATATGTGTGTACATAGATAGATGCCTATGCATTGAATATACTAGATCCCATGTTTGTAACTGGGAGAGATTATAAAGATCACCTAGCTTATAACAGCCTCTATTTTAGAGATGAGGAAATTGAGTCCCACAGAGAAGACATGCCTTGCCTAAGATCATATGTGTAACAAAAGTAGTAGAACAAACATTTGAATCTGGGTTATTTGATTCCAAATATAATGTTCTAATACACTCCACAGCTCTCTATCACATGTCCTGTATATTACAGATGAAAAGGAAGAACATAATTCAAGATTCTCCCAAGATTTGTTCTTTTCTTCCCAAAATTGTAATTTCAAAAGACTTTTGCCTTGAAATATGATCATGGCAATCCCCACTATTTGAAAGCACTTCCACTTGGAAAGTGAGTAGAATAGGGGAAATGACCAGAC
Source organism: Vombatus ursinus (assembly GCF_900497805.2). Lineage (NCBI taxonomy): Eukaryota > Metazoa > Chordata > Mammalia > Diprotodontia > Vombatidae > Vombatus > Vombatus ursinus. The sequence continues at coordinate 25,420,964 of NW_020954598.1, read as the reverse complement.
CACACATGCTTAAGATTCAGCCTTGAGAACCAATAAAACTGTCAATCAATTGATCTGCTCTTGACTCTCATAAATGAGAACCCAAATTGAAATACGCAACCAGACAAGTGGTGAAGGAGCCAATCAGTACAATCTTTCCATCTCTGCTCCCTCCTCTGACATAAAGCTTTTGCTGTTAGTCTTCCAGTTTGCTTATGGTTTGTATGATACTATGGCCACAGCTCTGCCTCTATGCATACAACTCCCCACCCCCATGCTGTCTGGGTATCCCAGAACCCTATGCCTAATTTCTGCCTCTTCCACACAACAGCTGATCTTAAAATGTTTACATTTCCTATTCCTTCAGATTAACTGGGGGAAAAATCAGTCTTAAATGAAGCAGAAATTATTTAAAAATTTTAAAACCTCATAATTTACAAACACATACAATACCTTAAAGCACTATAAAAATGCTAGCTAGCACACAATGTGCACAGCAAACTACTTTCTTCTAGATATAACAAAGTTAATTCAGATGTGGTTTATAAATGTTTACCTCTAATCCCAAATTATTGCAGAATGTATGAATTTCACAAGCTTTGTACTTAAAATGAGGGAGTTAGGCCTGGTGGTTCATTTACCGTGAGCAATAAATCTAGGCTTTGGTCAAACCATCACCTTGGCAACGGAGTTTAAACTTATGTATATTTAGTGAATTTACTAATTATATTTTTTCCAGAAATTGATGCTAACCTTTATCTTTAATAATAATATTACAAATTCAAATATTATTCCATTAATATTCACCAAATTACTAGATCACATCTGTGTTGAGACTGCTTTCAACTTAAGGGCATTTAAACTCAGGACCTTTTTCTCTCCTCAGAAGCAGTGGAAAAAACAGAGAACAGAAGACATTCATTTCAGTTGCTCTGACATTCACTTTCTGTATATCCTTGAGGAAGGCACTGAACCTCAGTGTCCTCAACTATAAAATAAGGAAATTACTATTTATTCTACCTACCTTGTGCTTGGAAGATTAAATGAGGTAAATTTTAGAGTTGGTGGCTACTTTAGACACAAGGTAAGAAGGTTCAAAACCGTTTCACACAAGGATCAATTAAAGGAAGCAATTTTGCTTTCTCCAGACAAGAACACTGGTGTGAAAGAGGACTGAATCATGATAGTAGTCTTCAAATTTCTGAAGGGCTGACATATGGAAGAAGGATAGGTTATTCTGCTTGGTCCCAGAGGGCACAACCCAAACCAAATGTGTAGAAGCCACAGAGGCACCTTTCACCTACTACTACATAAGGAAAAACTTCCTAACCAGAGTCATCCCAAAATTGAATGTGCTACTACCTCCATAATTCCCTATCACTAGAGGTCAACACAGAACAACAGATTTAGAGCTAGAAGGGATTCCAGGTCATATAGTCCAACTTCCTAATTTTTCAGATAAAGAAACTGAGGCAAACAGAGCCTGGATGACCATTCACCTAAGATATCATAGAACAGATTTGTACTACACAGACAAAAAGGAAGGGGATGCAAGTCTACACTGGAGAAGTGATATGGACAAAGGCAGAGAGGAAGGAATGTATGGTATGTTTAGGAGACAATGAATAAATCCATCTGACTGTAATGGAAGATAAGACTGGAAAGATAAATTGGAGTCAGCCAGCAGAGGACCTTGAATGTCAAGCTGAGGAATCTAGGCTTTACTCTGTGAGAGTAATGGGATGTCTCAAATATAAATATACACAAACCCAGCATTTCAAGGATTAGTAGGGAGCTCAATAACTATCTGACCAGATTATGCCTGAAAAGGAATCTCCATATTCTTCAATATCCCTAACAATTGGCAATCCAATTTTCAAGTGATGGGGGATAACTCTACTTACTGCTGGACAGGTCTAACTGTTAGGATACTTTCCTTATATCAAGCCTAAAACTGCCACTCTGTTAACTTCTACAAAGTGAGTTCTATCAAACTTTGACACTAATAGTTTAAGGTCTTCCAATGACCTAAAAAACAACAAATGGTTGAAATGCTGAGAAAGATTTATAATTCAAGGCAAAAGGCCACCCTTTACATCATGTGATCACAGACACATCTTAACACTGATTCAGCATTCACCAGTTACCCAGCAGTGTAAAGCAGAAGGAGAAAAGCACTTATAAAAATTAAGGCAGCACAGAAAGACAGTCTCATTTTTATCTGCCTCTAAAATTCCTACTAAATTTTACTGAAACTTAAAGGTGTTGTGACAACTTATACTTTGGCTTTGAGCTGATTTCCTATAGGAAACCCCTCATTACTATGCATTTGCTAAACATCTACCTATTTGCTAAGTAACAGTTTAGGCACTATGGATGATAAAGAAAAATTTTAAGACATTATCTCTGCCCTCAAGAAGTTTATAGTATATGAGCAATGACAAAATGAACAAATATGAAATAGTAAACACAAAATAGTATTTATAATTATGTGCTAATAAGTATGTGAAACAAGAGGTAGCCATGGTGTAGAGAATAAAGAACTGGGTTGGAGCCAGAAAGACCTGAATTCAAGTCTCACCTCTAACTTATCATATAACTCTAGGCAAGCCCCTTAACCTTTTAGTCCCCCAGGCAGCTCTTTAATGACTAAGTTGCAGAGAAGATGCAGACTTGTATGGTAAGAGGGATTTGAAGGATAGATAGATAAACTCAGATAGATAAGACAGATTTGTAGATCAAATGAAATAGTGTAGGAGCACAAAAAAAAAAAAAAGAGGGAGATCAGTGAAGAATGAGGTAATCCATAAGACTTCAAACAGAAGGACCCTTGAAGCATGATTAATATTTAGATAGAGTAGCCAAGGAGATGAACAGAATCTTAGATAAGCTAGATATGATAGATATCTGGAAAGAAGTGAATAGGAATAGAAAGGAACACACCTTTTTCTCAGCAGTACATGATACCTTTACAAAAACTGACCACACATTAAGGCATAAAAACTTCATAGTTAATGCAAAAAAAAAAAGGGCAGAAATATTAAATGCATCCTTTTCAGATCATACTACAATAAAATTATATTTAATTAGGGACCATGGAAACATTAAAAATTAATTGGAGACTACATCTAATCTTAAAAGAATGAGTAGGTTAAAAAACAAGGCATAGAAATAAACAATTTTATTAAAGAGAATAACAAAATGAGAAAACATATCAAAACTTATGGGATGCAGCAAAAGCAGGAAATCAGAAAAATTACATCTCTAAATGCTTATATAAATAAAATAAAGAGCAGACCAATGTATTGGGTATGCAATTTTAAAAACTAGAAAAAGAATACATTAAAAATCTCCAATTACACACCAAACTGAAAAACCTAACAATTAAAGATGAGTTTAATAAAATTGAATGTAAGAAAACCACTGAATTAATAAATAAAAATAGGAGCTGGTTTTATGCCAAAAAAAAACAATAAAATAGATAAACCACCGGATAATATGATTAAAAAAAAGAGAAAAGAAAACCAAATCACCACCATCAAAAATGAAAAGTGTGAATATAACACCAACAAAGATGAAATCAAAGAAATTATTAGGAATTATTTTGTCCAATTATATGCCAATAAATCTAACAATTTAAATGAAATGGGAGAACACTTACAAAAATATAAACTGCTTAGCACAGATTAACAGAAGAGGAAACAATATCTAAATAATTTGTAGAAAAATAAATTGAACAGGCCATAAATGAGTTTCCAAAGAAAAAAGCACCAGAATCAGATAAATTCACAAGTGAATTCTACCAAACATTTAAAGATCAACTAATTCCAATAACAAATAAATTATCTGGAACAAAGAACAAAGAAAGAATCCTACCAAACTTCCTTTGTGAAACAAATATGGTGCTGATACCTAAACCAGGAAGAGTGAAAGCAGAGAAAGAAAATTATAGACTAATTTCACTAATGAATATGAAAGCAAAAATTCTAAATAAAATACTATCTAGGAAACTACAACAATATAGCACAAATATTATACACTGTGACCAAGTGGGATTTATACCAGGAATGCAGTGATGTTTAACATAAGGGAAACTATTAACGTAATTGATATCAATAACAAAAGTAATGGAAATCATATTATATCAATATATGCAGAAAAAGCTTTTGACAAAATAAACACTCATTTCTATTAAAAAACACTTAAAAGCATAAGTACAAATGGATTTTTCCTTAAAATGACAAGAAGCATCTACCTAAAACCATGAGCAAGCATTATTTGTAATGGGGATGAGTTAGAAGCCTTCTCAAAATCAGGAGACAAACAAGAATGTCCATTATCCTTGTATTAGAAATGCTAGCAGTAGCAATAAGGGAAGAAAAAGAAATTGAAGGAATGAGAATGGGCAACGAGCTAATAAAACTATCTCTTTTTGCATACAATATGATAGTATACTTGGAAATATCCTAGCAATTCAACTAAAAAGCTAGTTGAAAATTAATAATTTTAGCATAATAGCAGGATACAAAATAAATCCACATAAAACATTAGCATTTCTATATATTACCAACAAAATCCTGCAAAAAGAGATAGTAAGAGATAGACCATTTAAAATAACCATAGCATAAAATACGTGAGAGTATACCTGCCAAGAGAAACCCAAGAACTATATGAACATAATTATATAACACTTTTTATACAAATAAAGTCGGACTTAAATAATTGGAGAAATACTTATCATTCATAGGTAGGCAGAGTCAATATAATAAAAACAAAAATTCTACCTAAACTATTCAGTGCCATCCCAATTAAACTACCAAAAAACTATTTTACTGAGCTAGAAAAGTAACAAAATTCATTTGGAAGGCCAAAAGGTTAAGAATATCAAAGGAATTAATGAAAGAAAAATTAAAGGAAGGGGGTTTAGCAGTACCAGATCTTAAACTATATTATAAGGCAGTAATTATCAAAACTATCTGATACTAGTGAAAAATAGAAAGGTAGACCAGGATAAGAACTCACTATTTGACAAAAACAGCGGGGAAAACTGGAAAAAAGTATAACAGAAACTAGGCATAGACCAAAATCTTACACCATATACCAAAATAAAGTCAAAATGTGTACACGATTTAGATATAAAGGCTGATACTATAAGCGAACTGGGAGAGTAAGGAATAGTTTACCTGTCAGATTTATGGAGAACAAAAGAAGTTATGACCAAACAGGAGATAGAGAATATTATGAAATGCAAAATGGGTAACTTTGATTACATTAAATTGAAAATTTTTTGCACAAAGCCAATGCAACCAATATTAGTATGGAAGCAAAAAACTGGGAAAGAATTTTTACAACCAGTGTCTCTGATAAGGGCCTGATTTCTAAAATATATAGAGAACTAGGTCAAATTTTTAAGAATATAAGTCATTCCCCAATTGATAAATGGTCAAAGTATATGAACAGGCAGTTTTCAGATGAAGAAACTAAAGTTACTTTAGTCATATGAAAAAATGCACTAAATCACTATTGATTAGAGAAATGCAAATCAAAATGACTCTGAGAGGGCAGCTAGGTGGTGTAGTAGACAGAGCACTGGCCTTGGAGTCAGGAGGACCTGAGTTCAAATCCAGCCTCAGACACTTGACACTTACCAACTGTGTGACCCTGGGCAAGTCACTTAATCCCATTGCCTAGCCCCAAAATCAAAACAAATCAAAACAAAACAAACAAACAAAAAGCAATTCTGAGGTACCACATCAAATCTATCAGATTGGCTAACATGACAAAACAGGAAAATGACAAATGTTGGAGAAGATGTGGGAAAATTGAAACACTAATGCACTGGTGGTGGAGTTGTGAAATGATCCAACCATTCTGGAGAGCCATTTGGAACTATGTCCAAAGGGCTATAAAAATTTGCATACCCTTTGACTCAGCAATACCACTTCTAGGTCTGTATCCCACAGAGATCATAAAAATGGAAAAAGTACCCAGATGTACAAAAATATTTATAGCAGCTCTTTCTGTGGTGGCAAAGAACTGGAAATTGAGGGGATGCCCATCAATTGGGAAATGTCTAAATAAGTTGTGGCATATGAACATAATGGAATACTACTATGCTATAAGAAATGATGAGCAAGCGGATTTCAGAAAAACCTGAAAAGACTTGTATGGACTAATGTTGACTGAAGTGAGCAGAACCAGGAGAACACTGTACACAGCAACAGCTACGTTGCACAATGACTAACTTTGATAGACTTTGCCCTTCTCAGCAATGCAAGAATCTAAGACATCTCTAAAAGTCTCATGGTGGAAAATGCTATCCACATCCAAAGAAAGAACTATGGAGTCTGAATACAGATCGAGGCATACTATTTGCTCTTTTTTTTCCCTTCTGTTTTATTTCTTCTTTCTTATGGTTCCTCCTATTGGTTCTAATTCTTCTTTAAAACATGACTAATGTGAAAATACGTTTAATAAGAATGTATATGTAGAGCCTATATCAGATTGCATGCTGTCTTGGGGAGGGAGGGAGAGAAAATTTAAAACTCAAATGCTTATGGAATCAGGCCTCAGACACTTGACCCTGGGCAAGTTACTTAACCCTGGGCAAGTCACTTAACCCCTACTGCCTCACCAAACAAAAAAACAAAAAACGAACAAAAAAAAGCTTATGGAAGTGAATGTTGAAAACTAAAAATAAGTAAATAAAAATTTTTTTTAAAAAAAGGTGGGCCAGTGGAACAAAGCAGACATACAGTACACCATAGCAAATGATTACAGTAACCTTGTATTTGACAAATGTAAAGATTTAAGCTTTTGGGATAAGAATTCACTATTTTAGTAAAAATTGTTAGGAAAACTGAAAAGCAATATGGCAGAAATTGGGTAGAAACCACTATCTTACACCATTTACCATTTACCAAAATAAGGTCAAAATGGATAAATTACCTAGATATAAAAGGAAATACTGTAAGAAAATTAGAGGAACACAGATCATATTACCTATCAGACTTATGGATAGCAGAATTTATGAATAAACAAGAGATAGAGAACACTGTGAAATATAAAATGGATAATTTGATTACATTAAATTAAAAAGGTTTTATACAAATAAAACCAATGTAGCCAAGATTAGAAGGAAAGCAGAAAATTAGGGGAAAAAAATTTTACAAACAATTTCTGGAATAAAGGTCTCATATCTCAAATATATAGCGAATTTTGTCTAATTTATAAGAATATGAGTAATTCTCCAATTGATAAATGGTCAAAGGATTTGAACAGGCAGTTTTTCAATGAAGAAATCAATACTATATATAGTCATATGATAAAATGCTCTAAATCATTATTGATTAGAGAAATGCAAATTAAAACATCTATAAGATGTCATCTCACACCTATCAGATTGGCTAAAATATTAGAAGGGGAAAATGACAAATTTTGGAGGGGATGTGGAAAAACTGGGACACTAATTCACTGTTTGTGGAACTGTGAACTGATCCAACCATTTTGACAAGCAATATGAAATTATGTCCAAAGAGTTATAAAACTGTGTACACCCTTTGACCCAGCAATACCACTATTAGGTCTTTTTCCCAAGGTGATCAGGGAAAAAGGAAAAGAATTTCTATGTTCTAAAATATTTATAGCAGTTCTCTTTGTGGTGAAAAAGAACTGGAATTCTACGGGATGCTCATCAATTGGGGAATTACTGAACAAGTTGTGGTATATGACTGTGATAGAATATTAGCACATTCTATTGTATCAAGAAATGATGAGCAGGGTGCTTTAAGAAAAACCTGGGAAGACTTACATGAACTGACGCAAAGTGAAATGAGCAGGATGAGGAGAACATTATAAACATTAAGAGCAGTTATACTGTACAATGACCAACTGTGAACTACTAAGTTATGATGAGTATTATAAATGCACAAATCAACTACAAAGGATCTATGAAGGAAGATGCTATCTACCTCCAGAGAATGAAATAATAAAGAGAAATATGCATACCATGATTTTACATACGTGTTTGTGTCAAAAGGCCTTCTCTAGCATGGGGTAGGGAGGGAACAAGGAAGTAAGACAATTCAGAACTTAAAATGCAACCAAAAAAATTTTTTTTTAAAAAACCGGAAAAACAATACCATCTACCTCATAAAGTTGTTATAAGATTAAAAAAATATGTATTTAGATAAACTAAAGAGAGGGAATTTCAGTCCCATAGAACAACAAAGGCAAAAGTACAGATAGTAATAAGCATGGAATGTTTATGAGACAACGATAAAAGAGCCTGTCTAAAGCAGAAAATACACCCTGCCAAATGAGGCAGCTTCATGAAGCAGAGTAAAGCACAGAGTTTGAAGCAGGAAGATATGAGTTCAAATTCAGCCTCAGACACTTACTATCTGTGTGACTTGGGACACAGATTTGCCTCACTTTCCTCAACTGTAAAGTAAGTATAATAGCACCTACCTCACAGAGTTGAAGAGAGGATCAAATGATATGGTATTTGTAAAGCAGTACAATACCTGGTACATTGTAGACAATATGTAAATCCTAGCCATAAGTAGTAGTAGTAGTAGTAGTAGTAGTAGTAGTAGTAGTAGTAGTAGTAGTAGTAGTAG
>NW_020954598.1:25289262-25412354 GCF_900497805.2 Vombatus ursinus | reverse complement strand
AGTAGTAGTAGTAGTAGTAGTAGTAGTAGTAGTAGTAGTAGTAGTAGCAGTAGCAGTAGTAGTCAATCAAAAAACTATCAAGCACTGAGCCAAGCTCTGCTGTTACAAAAAAGAGGTAAAAGATAGACCCTGCCCTCAGGGAGCTACAATCTAATGGGGAAAACAATAAGCTAACAAGTATGTACAAACAAGTTATATACAAGATAAACAGGAAAAAATTAAAAAGGGAAGGCAATATAATTAAGAGGGCAGGATTTTAACCAGGACTTAAAGGAAGCCAGAGAAGCCAGTAAGTGGAAGAGAAAGAACATTCCAGGCATAGGGGACAACCAGAGAAAATACCTGGAGCCAAGAGACTGAATGGAACACCAAAGAATTCAGTGTCACTGAGAGGATGACATGGTGGTAACAACATAATGGTGACATATTATTACTATATGAAAGAATATCCTAAATTACTAATAACAGGAGAAATGCAAATCAAAATAATCCTCAGGTTTCACCTCACACTCAGCAAACTGACAATGATGACAAAAGATGGGACAAGTCAACATGCATTGTTGGTGAAGATATGAATCCATATATCTTTTCTGGAAAGCAGTTTGGAATTATTCAAATAAAGTGACTTAAATGTCCAAACCCTTTTATGCCTCAAGAAGGACACTGGTTTAAAAAAACAAAAAACGCACCCATATACACCCAAATATTCATGGCAGCATTTTCTGTGATAGCAAACAACTCGAAACAAGGTAGAAGCTTATTAGCAAGGGGAAATGGCTAAACAAACTGTGATACAGGAATGTAATGGAGTATTATAAGTAATGAGAAATGTGATGAATATAGAGAAACATGGAAAGGTCTACATAAACTGATGAAGAATAAAGAAGCAAAGCCAAGAAAACAGTATACAAAATGATTACAACAATGAAAGAACCACAAAAAAAAAAAATCAAAAGTAAATGCTACAAAATTATAAAGAATAAACATGGCTAGAAAGAAGAGATATAAAAAGGCATTTCTACTGCTTTGCAAAGTTAGGAGGTCCACAAGTATTACATATTTCATATATTTTCAGGCTTTTTTATTGTACTTTTCTATTTTTTTCTTTTTTGTCTTTAGAAAAAATGCTAGCACCAGCCCTGAAGTCAGCAGGACCTGAGGTCAAATCCTGTCTCAGACCAGACACTTGACACTTATTAGCTGTGTGATTGTGGGCAAGTCATTTAACCTTAATTGCCTTGCAAAAAAGAAAAAATACTATTTGTTATATGGGAAGGCTCTATGAGAGGGTGAGGAGGAGGGACACTAGGGAAACAACACTGACGTAAAAAAAAAGACATCAATGAAAACATCAAAAAGTAATTTTTTTAAGAAGATGTACACTAAAAAGTAGTGAGGTGCTAAGATTGTACGTATTTGGTTGTAACCAGATTATAGGTGGGCTTAAAAACCAGGAAACAGTTTGGATTAGATTTCACAAGTAACAGAGCAATAATAAGGCCTCTAAACAAAGGAATAATATGACAACAGCAGTGTTAAGGGAAGATCAATCTGGTAGGCATATGAAAGATGAATTAAAGGAAAGAAAGTCTGCAGTCATGGAATTCAACTATAACACTATGTGAATACTTCAAAGCACCTGGGCATCATCTCCTAACTTCTCCTTCTTGGCTTCAAACTCAAAGGATAAGATGTCCTTCTTCTTGCCAACATTAACCCGTCTACTTCCGCCTTTGAGCCCCCCACCCTCTTCAGTCTTCTCCAGGAAATTCTCCTTCAATCATCCCTCTCTCTCCCTAATTTTCTCCCTAATCTCAGCAATTTGTAATCTGCTTGCATGCCAACAACACTCAACTGAAATTGTTTTCTCAAGGTCACCACTAATCTCTTTATTCCTAAATCCAAAGGAATTAAACATTCAAATCACATCCTCCTTCTCAATACTCTCTTCTCCTTGAGTTTTCATGGCACTATTCTGTCCTGGTTCTTTTCCAATCTGTCTGAATGCTTCTTCATGGTCTCCCTTTGATGAATCATCATCCATGTCATATGAACCCTGAATATAAATGTTCCTTGGGACTCTGAATGCTCTTCTCTTCTTTCTCTACATTGTCTTTGTGATTTTACCTGCTCACATGGGTCCAATTCCCATGGATTCTTTATGCAGATGACTCCAAAATGTATACATCCAGCCTTCATGTCTCTTGAGTTCTAGTTGTATATCTCTAGCTGCACATCCCATAGGCATCTCAAAATCAGTATGTACAAAACAAAATTAATTTTGTCCCTTAAACTTAACCCTCTTACCTATTTCTGTAAAGGTCACTAATGTTCTTCTAGGTGCCAAGGTTCAGTACATAACCACTCATGCTCAATTCTTCACTCTTACTCAACCCCTATATCCTTTTAGCTACCAAGTATTATTGATTCCACCTCCTCAACCTCTTTCACATACAGTGCTTTTCTCTTTACTTACACTACAACCTTCCTAGTTCAGGATCTCGTTACCTCTTGCCTGGATAATTGCAATAGACTCTCTACAACTCATCCTCCACACAGCTATCAAGTTGATATTCCTTACATACAGACTTGACCATGTCATTTCCCTACTCAAGAAGTTTCAATGGATCCCCAATACCTTTAGGAAAAAGTACAGACCCTTCCGGCTTTATATTTAAAGCCTTTCACAATCTAGCTCTAGTCTTTTAAAATATATTTTTTAATTTTTTTTAATCATCAACAAACCAAACATTTCAATATACAAAGAGCAGAAACACAGACTGTGAATATTCTACCTTTTGTGGCCAAACTCCTTGAGAAGGACAACTACAATTGATACCTCCCTACTTTCCCTGCTTTTCCTCTTCTTAACTCTCTACAGGCTGGCTTCCAGTTTTATCATTCAACTGAAAATGCTCTCTCCAAAGTTACTAATAATCTCTTAATTGTCAAATCCAATGCTGTTTTCTCAGTCTTCATCCTTCTTGACCACTCTGCAAGTGACACTGCAACACTGGTGATCACCCTCTTCACCTGAATACTCTCTTTTCTCTAGGTTTTGTGGATACTACTCTCTCCATGATTCTCTCATCTATCAGACCACTCCTCTTATTCTCCTTTTCTGGATCTTCATCCAAGTCATTCCTGCTAACCAAGGGTGTCCCACAGGTCTCTGTGGGCCCTTCCTCTTTTGCCTCTTTACAACTTAACTTATTGATCTCACTGGCTTCCAAGGATTCAATTATCATCTCAATGCTGACGATTCTTAAATCTCTTATCCAAACCAAACCTCTCTTCTGACTTCTATCTCACATTTCCAACTACTAATTAGATAGTTAGACCTGGATGTCCTATAGACAACTTAAACTCAACAGTTCCAAAAATGAACTCAATAGTTTTCTCTCCAGACTTGCCCTGCTTCCAAACTTCCCTATTACTGTCAAAGGTACCACCATCTTTACAGTCTACCAGGTTCCCAAACTAGGTTGTATTCCTCAACTCCTCACTACCTCTTACCCCCCAAATACAATCTTTTGCCAAGGAAGTCCCAGCTAAAATCCCACCTTCTACAGGAAGCCTTTTCAAAGCCCTTTTAATTCTAGTGCTTTCCCTCTGCTGATTATTTCCTACAAATCCTGTCTACAACTTGTTTGTACATTTTTGTTTGAATGTCACCTCCCCCATTAGACTGGGGGCTTGAGGGCATGTACTGTTTTTTGCCTTTCTTTGTATCCCTAGCACTTAGCATAGTGCCTAGCACATAAGTAGGCATTACTAAATACTTTCTGACTGAATGAGTTTTGCTTCAGACTATCTTTCCATATTCATCACATATTATTTCTCCACTGTTCATCTTTGTGCCTTTGTACACATTGTCCCCTTCTCACCTCCACTCTCTTCTAAACCCTACTTCTCCTTCAAGGCTGAGCTCAAGTACTGCCTTCAAGCGCCCTTTCCTACAAATCATTGTGGATTTTTTGTATATGACCTGTATTTACTCATCTGTGAACATGTTGTATCCCCTAGTCTAATGTAAACTACTTGGGAGCAGAAACCGTCCCACTTTTGTACAAAGGTCTGTATTAGAATGGTGGCAGCAAGAATGGATGAATCATTTGTAAAGAAAAACTAACTCAATTTGATGACTGGTTAGATATAGAAAATCAAAGAAGACAATGAGTTTGAGAAAACTCCAATCCTTCTCAATGGGATGACTGGGAAAGTGGTGGTACTGACAAAAGATAGGTATCATTGACCTTCCTCCAGATTTCATGAAACATTCTAATTTGCAACCTTCTAATGGGAGACTGTGCTTATATTTCAACCCTCTATCAGATTAAGCTCTATGAGGGCAATGGGATGTTATCTACCTCAGTGCTTAGCACAATGTTAGTTCGTCTTTTTTAAACATTCATTTTAAAATTTTGAGTTAGAAATTCTCTCCTTCCCTCCAGCACCACCCTCACCTATTCAGAAGGTAAACAATATGATAATTACACATGTGAAGTCAACCAAAATATATTTCCACGTTAGCCACAGTGCAATGTTCTGTATAAAATTACTATAACTAGGATAAAAAAGGAAGCTGTCAATTGGGAAAATATCAATTAGCCCTTACAAGAGTCTAATATTAAAGATATATAGGGAATACTAATACATGAGACCAAGAATCATTTCTCCATTGAATAAGTGGGCAAAAGTTATCAATCACTTTTTGTGGAAGCAAAGAACTGGAAACAAAATCAATGCCCATCAACTGGAGAATAGCTAAACAAACAGCACATGAATGCAAGGTACTATAAGAAATGATGAATATGAAAAATTGAGAAACATAGCAAGATAAACTGATAAAAAGTGAAGTAAACATTCAGAAAAAACACACAATGATTACTACAATAAAAATGGGGGAAAAAATCCATTAAGTCATCACTGGAATACTGTGTGTTCCTAATGACCAAGCTTGGTCTTAATGAAGAGAAAATAAAATGAAACATACTGCATCCTATCTTCTTTGCAGTGGTAGCTAAATTGCTCAGTGGGTAGAGGACAGGGCCTGGAGTTAGGAAGACTGAGTTCAAATCCATCCTTAGACACTTACTAGCTTTGTGTCCCCGGACAAGTTACTTAACCTCTGTTTGCCTTACTTCACTAGAGAAGGAAATGGCAAACCACTCTAGTATTTTTACCAAGGAAGTTCCACACAAGGTCACAAAGATTCAGACAGGTTGCACAACAATAATCTTCTCTGCAGAGGTAGGGAACTATGGGTGTGGACATTGACATAGTACATGACACATGCTGTGAGACTTGGTTGATAATGCTGGTTAACTTTGCTCCTAGGGTGCTTCCCCTCCCTCTACTCTCCCTTTTTTACTCTTGTTAAAAGATAAATTTCTGGGTAAGGATCTCTGCAGAGGGACAAAATTAGTTCAGAAGATTAACAATAAAAAATTAATTTTAAAGGAATGCAGGAGACCTCTCCCAAGAAAACAATAATGACTTGTAGTTATTAGGTTTGTCCACTACCATAACAACTTTATTTGGCACTTAGACTGCCAGCAAGGATAGGAAAATTCTACCATTAAATCAACTAGTATCTGAATGGTTGCCTTAAACAAACAAACAAACAAAAAAAACACCTTAGTTCTAGGTTACATGGTTTAATAGTAATATTTTGATACTTTCAAAGATCTGCAATTGCAGATAACAATCTCTACACATTTCTTCCTAAACTTAGCTAAACTGGTCTTCTAGTTACAAACACACAGAATTCATCTTCATCATATTCAAAGCTTTTCCATTTTGCCAAGATTTGCCAGAAGTTACACTACACTGACAAAGCACTCAGGAACACAAGGTCACCTATACTATGAAAAGAGAGATAGCATAGCCTAGTGCAGGGGTCAACAAACTACAGCTGGTGAGTCAAATCTAGCCTGTTTTTGTGTGGCCCACAAAGAATGTTTTTTACATACAAAAATAAGCAGCTGGCCAGATTTGGCCCATGGGTTTTAGTGTGCCAACCCCTGGCCTAGTGGATAAAGAGCTGACCTTGGAGTCAAGGACACCTGGGTTCACATTCCGCCTCTAACACAAAGTGGTCACCTGACCCCTAAGCAAGACTTAACCTCTTTCCAATCCCAGGAAACGAAGACGTTAAGTTACAGGACAGTTGTCCATAAGCAATGCTAGAGGAAGTTATCTCACTGGAAGTTCTATACACCAATCACAGGCCCAGATTTAAAAAGCAGCTAGCTAGCTAGATGGGGAAGGAGGGAAATATTGAACCTGATGTCAGGGGGCATGAACTCAAATCACATCTCAGATATTAGTTGTTTGATGCCAGGCAAGTCACTTACCATCTCTCAACTTCAGTTTCTTCATCTGCAAAATGAGGATAACAATAACACCTAATTCATAGGGTGGTTGTGATGATCAAAAGATAACATATGTACCAAATAACTACCATTCCCATTTAAATGACTACATTGTGGTGAGCATGATCTATACAAGGGGTTTCATGCAAGCTAGAGTTCGAAGGGACCTCAGAGATAACATAGTTCATTCTCATGTTACAGATGTGGAAACAGGGTCCCAGAAAGGGAAAGAAATTTGCTCAGGGTCAGACAGGTAGTAAGTGGCAGACATGAGATTTAACTCCAAGTCTAGTTATCTTTTTACTATATCCCACAGTATATAGTGGTATATAGTGTTATAAAATAACAAATTTTACCCTGAATACCAATAATATCTAACCATTGTTAATCTCTCAATAATTAATCTCCAGAAAAAAAATTAGCAACTTTGCGGCACAAAGCATGATGCAAAGATTGATATATTATAGTGAATGTTTCCTTTTATATACTCATATATTTATTCAATTAGAAACACAAAATTTCCTGCCCAAAGACTGTGTGCCATATACATATATTTATTTCCAAAGAGCAATAAATAAAAAACATATTTCACAAATACTTTCTGCCCTTTCCTCTAAGAGTTTTATATTTCAATTTTTACTTTTTTGTTCTGGACCTATGGATCTAACAAATTCCATTATCATCTTCTAGGCAATAACAACTACTTTCCAACCTTAAAAAAAAGTAAAATAAATAATCACTTTGTTGAAGCTCAATCAAGTAGTAAGGGATTTAAGATCAAATAAAATGTTTAATTTCATAGCTATATAAATAAGCATAAAAAGAGGCAAAAAACACTGAATGTTTTCTGTGGTGAAACTATTTTGCAATCAAAGCATGGGCCCTAAATCAGCTTGTCACTTGTCTAGTTTTCATAGTCAGTAAAGAAATTAAATGATCATACCAGATTATTAAATATAATTATTAATAGATAACCTTTAAAACAATGATCCATTCAATTCCCAAAAAGACAGAATTCATTCTGGGTTAACTCTCATGTCCCTACGACAGTGTCCTACATGAATAGGATCCAAGAAAACACTTCATAGCTGATCAAAGAGGTTAACTATAAGGATACAAAAGAGTCAAGTTACACACTATTTTACAAGTGCTATGAAAATGAATTTAAAGTGATTTATTAACCAATGTTATCTCATCTGATCCTCACAACAATACTATGAGGTAGGTGCTATTATTATTCCCATTTTACAGATGAGCAAACTGAAGAAGAGAGAAGTTAAGTAACTTGCTCAGTCACACAACAGAATGTGAACTCAGATCTTCCTTATTCCAAGAACAAAAGATGCTATGTTTAAGACACTAAAATCATTTAGGTTAAAAAAAATAAACAAAATAAGTTAAATGATAAAGTTTTTTAATTCTTTTCTTGGTTACTTATATTTTCCTATTTTGTTAACAGATCGGCCAATTGCTCAACAATTGCTTCATGCAAAGCCTTGATATATAAAGCATTAATATTTCTGATACTAAGTAACAACTTCATTTTGATAAGAGCAAATTAAACACTGAGCTTTTCCTAAATAAAACATTTAAAATAAATTCAAGAATAATGTTCAGTGGTTTTATAACTAAGAAACTACTAATTTTTTTCAGTAAGATAAACTGCGAAAATCAAGTTGTTGTTGGGGTTTGTTTTGGGTTTAAAAAAGTTATGGGGAAGCTAAGTGGCACAGTGGATAGAGCACCCGCCTTGGAGTCAGGAGGACCTGGAGTTCAAATCTAACCTCAGACACTCGACACTTACTAGCTGTGTGACCCTGAGCTAGTCACTTAACCCCATTGCTTAGCCAAAAAAAAAAAAAAAAGTTACAGTGTACAGAGAGTATACTTTAAAAGGAATGTATACTTTAAAAAGGAAAAAGCTATACATGGCAGAGATTCATGGTTTCACTTGTAATCCTCCTTTTCTGTTTTTCTTCGTATATGAAAACATTCGTGTTTGTAAAATTCAAAATAGCATAGGAGAAAAATTTTTAAATAAAAAAAAGAATGGAAAATGTATATGTACCAAATGGGAAACTGAACAAATTATAATATATGAATGTAACAGAATATTACTGTACCATAAGTAAACTAATAAGGAATTTAGTCTTCCAGAGTTTCTCTAAAATGCTATCAAATGAAGCAAGCAGAATCAGGAGAAAAATATGACCACAGTAATGTAAATCAAAATAACACTAAAACAAATTCATGACTAATCTAGAACCCTGAGAAGAGATGAAGTGCCCTTCTTCCTTTCAGTAGAGAGGCAGAGAACTAAAGGTGTGAAATATTACATACACTATCCAGATGAGGTCACTGGGTTGGCTGGCTTTGCTTAATAAGGTTTGGTGGGCTTTTGTTTGTTTATTTTGTTTTGATTTTGTTACAAGGGAGGGCTAATTTGGGTGTGGGGAAATGGGGAATCAATAAAATACCCTTAAAATGATAGTAACAAAAATTTTAACCAATTTTAACAAAAAACTTTTAACAATTCTAAAGTAAAGCACTGCTGTGAGGCTCAAAAAGAGCTCTCCCCATTTTACAGATAAAGGAGCTTGGAATAAGAACGGGTTTGACAACTTGTCCAAAGCCACACACCAAGCAAATGGCACAGCCAGAATTGGAACAAGCCAACTCCTGATTCCAGGGACTCTTCTGAAAAACACCTTGTAAAACTGCTTGGTTAAGTTAAAATTCTCCTAATACACAGACTTTTTTTTCTTTTCACACTTTCATAGCGTAAATGTAAACGTATGTGTCTATCAAACTGAATCTCAGCCAGTCATCATTAACAAGTACCCAGTTGGCAACTTTAGCCCATGTGCATAGCACATCAGCAGACATTTTTCTTACAAACTTTGCAATTCATAGCTTCATAGGATTTAGAACAGTATAGGACCTTAGAAATTATCTAGACCATGTTCTCGTTTTATACATGAAAAACAGGCCAAGAGAGAAGTAACTTGACCAATAACTTCTAAGTTGTCCCAACTTCTCTAACTCTAAATATAGTGCTCTTTCCACTACTATACAAATGCCTAAAAATATTAGTTCCACCAAAGTCCGATAACTGTACCCTTGAAAATACATGTCCCTCTTGAAAGCTGTTCTCAAGGTAAGCCATACTACCTTCTCCATAAAATAATCTGAAGCAATCTAGGAAACGTAATTTCTAATAGGATGCATCTTAAATTATAATGTTGTTTGTCTCCTTTCTTCCAATACAGGCACTAAAGTTCGTTAAACATTAGCCAAATTTTATTAAGAGAAATTTCTACATATAAATTCATGTGGTTGTTAATGAAAAAAAAACAAAAAACAAAACTGATCACAGTACTAGATTTCTCAAACTGCAACAAATCAAGTCAGTTCTGTGACAGAAATGTAAACAAAAGAATCCACAAGCTTTTGCTATTCAATTGCCTAATTAATCTCAAAATAAAACCAAAGAAGAGACTGAAATTCTAAAATTTTAATTCATACATTTAGACAATGATTTAGTTCCTAATTGGCATGTCAAAAAAGGGACATGATTTGAGGGCCATAGAAAGGAAGAAAATAAATCTTTTGGGTTTTAAGAACCAAGTATATTTTAACACTTAGGTCTGTATATTTGCAACATGAATGTGGGGCTTTAAATGACTGTTCAATGCATGACGATAATTCCCTGCAGTCTCATTAATACCGAACCAGAACACATGCAAAAATCAAGTGAATATTCCACAACTGTTCTAAAGGCTTCCTTAAAACAACCAAATAAAAATGCTATGCAAAATTATAAATTAAAAAAAATTAAACTGTTCCTAAGGTCTGGTTCAACACCAGCAAATTTTAAATTTTCCTTAAACTACACTAGGGTTTCTAAATATCACTGATGTTAGTTCCAAAATGGTGAGTCCTAAGACCTGCACTGCCAGACGTTCCAGCAGGTCTTTAAAATGGTCCTTAGGACAGGAATTTTTTTTGCCAGTGATTACATATGCTTTCTCTTTCACGGTATGCCAACCTTAGGCCTGGTCTAAGAAGGTGGGCATTAATCCAGTGCTCGAGCTCCCTATTCTCATTTGCTCATTCTGAAGATAAAACACTCCGGTGGGAGGACTCCCCTTCCTGTAGCCCCCAAGCCTCGGAGGGCAAAAGGTGACATATTCTAATAAGAAAAGGCGGTCTGCTTTTTTGGAGTTCCCCATTTTAAACAGCACACATGGCACATTCATCTCTCACTAGCGGGTGCTCCAGTCAGTGGGGGACGGAGGCCATAGCTGTCAGACGCGTCCGGGTCATTTTAGGGTCTGCATTTCACACCGCGAGGGCTGCCTGCAAGCTCTCCCCCCCGAAGGTGCCAAAGGGCACCCGGCTCTCTGGGCTCCAGGGGGCACATGACGCTGCCAGAACGTGGTTCCCAAGAGGAACTCAGAAACGTCTGGGGAGGGGGGGCGGTAGATGGGACTGAGAAAGAGGGGGGAGCGAGACTCCCACGACAGTGGAAGGGGGGGGGGTCCCGAGACCAGAAGGAAGCCCGCAGACAAGGCTGGTTGCAGGGCGGGCCCGGCGGGGGAGTGGGAGGGGTCGGAGCCCCGGGGGGTCCGAGGCGGTGTCTGCCAGGGCTCTTACGTTCAAAGTCTTCGTCCTCCTCGTCGTCGCTGTCTCTCCCCTCGCCCTTCCCGCCGAGGTTGCGGCTGTCCCGGAGGCGGGTGAAATAGTCCACGGCGAAGTCCACCAGGTCATCGGGGTGGTTCCTCAGCACCTCCACCGTGTAGCCCTGCAGGAGCTCCGTGAGCCCGGGCGGGATCTCGATGTGGCTCATGGCGGGGGCCGCTGGTCGGGCTGCCTCCCTCACACGCGGCCGGGGCCGGGCCGCAGGGGCGGCGGCTCCGCACGCTCGGGCGGGCCGAGGCCGAGGCGCTCACACGCCGCTCCTCCCGGCGCGCAGGGGACGGTTCCTCACCCGCGGCACGGGCCCAGGCGCCGGGCAGCGGCTCGTCCTCGCACGCGGGCCGGGGCCTCGCTCGGAGCGCCGCTCTCGCTCTCCTGGAGGACGCGGCGTGCGCCCGTCGGCCCGTGCCCGTCCGCCGCCTCGGCCTCCTCCTCCGGCTGCACTTCCTCCCCGAGGAGCCGCCGCCCCCTTCCCCTCACCGCGGGCTCGGGCTGCAGGCGCCTCAGCCGCCGCTGTCACACTGGAAGCGCGACAGGAGGGAGGGAAGGACCAGTGCGGCGGGAGGGGGCAGCGCATGCGTACGACGCCTCCCCACGCTCCCGGGCGCCTCCGCAGCCTCCCTCCCCCGCCCTGGGCGGGCTCCCCCAGCCCTGCGGCTCGGGCAGCCCGGAGGTGGGAGGGACGACTGCCCTCCCCCGACCGGGGGCTCTCCGAGGGGTAGAGCAGGACGGGCCTGTGGGGGTCACCTGGTACAGCTCCTGCACAGGCCTGGATGGTTAATTAATCCTAATATTATTCTAATATAACTGATATTAACATACCTAAGGTTTGCCAAGCCCTTTACATACATTCCTACATACGTTATCTCATTTGAACGTCACAGCTGCTCAGCAAAGGAGGTGCTGTAATTGTCTTTATTTTTAAATAAAGGAGACAGAGGCTTCAGTTTAACTGCAGGAGCCCACAGCTGGAAAGTGTCTGAAATGAGATTCACACCCAGGTCTTCCAGACTCAAGTCTAGACTCTTTCCACAACTCCTGAACCGCCTCCTCCACAAACTAAGACCCAGAAAGTCAAGTGAATTACCCAAGGGGGAACATCAAGTGTGATAGAAAGAGCGGGAGATCTGAATTCTGGAGGCCTGGTTTCAAAGTCCAGCTCACCTGCTTATCTCTCAGTGCGGGCTCAGGCAAGTCACTTCCTTTCAGGGCTTCAGTTTCCTCATTTGGGTAACCCCTATCAGGCAGAGGCACAGAGCCCAGATACACTTTAGGTGCTTTCTGATTTTCTGGTTCATAGCTTGCACCCAAGGAGAATATGGGAATATCTGGTAATCCCCCAAGGGTAGATACTATTTCTCTTTATATGCATTTTATATGCTAACCAAGGCTCAAAGACGTGGAACACTTTTGTTTAAAAATTAAGTAAGATAGGTGGCAGAGTGGACAGAGCTCCGGCCTTGGGAGTCAGGAGGACCTGAGTTCAAATCCGACCTCAAACACTTGACACTTACTAGCTGTGTGACCCTGGGCAAGTCACTTAACCCTGATTGCCTAAGCAAAAAAGAGAGAAAGAAAGAAAACACTCAAAGGCCTTGCCCACTGAGATTGTCTGGATGCTTCCCACCTCCCAGCAGTAAGGTACCCTCCATTCAGAAACCTGTAGTATTAGGGTATTTCCCTGATTGAGAACCCCTTTCAGGCCCTCTTTATTCTCCTCCAGATGCAGCTCCTTATCAGTGCTCTACAGTTCAAATTTAGCTCCATTATGTTCTCCATTCCATCAGATGTCCAGCAACCCCTTCCTTGCCCATGCTATGATGGTCAATAACTTCTCTAGCCTCCTCTTTCTAATGGCATCACTCAACTTTGTTTCAATGATCCTCACGCTGCTGCTCTTCTGTACCAAGATGGTACTTGTTTATCTCCATGATCCTCTCCAGAAGACCAGTTGAAAACAGCTGGCCCATCAAGGGATTTCCCTGGCACCTCAGCTAAGTAAGTTCTT
Organism: Vombatus ursinus; assembly: GCF_900497805.2. NCBI lineage: Eukaryota > Metazoa > Chordata > Mammalia > Diprotodontia > Vombatidae > Vombatus > Vombatus ursinus. The sequence continues at coordinate 25,399,271 of NW_020954598.1, read as the reverse complement.
GAATGCATCCAAGGACACAGTACTTTCCAATTTTGAAACCTGTTTTTAAATACCCAGGTCCTACTCGTCCATCCTTTACACATTCTGGATTGCTCAAAGGAATCAGTTTTCTACTCCAGGTCATCTCATGTTGAGTCCCCCCAATGTGTCTTCTCCCTATGCCACGAAGGTGAAGGTAATGCCTCCTGTTCACTTCAGCATCTGCCTCGACGTCTTGGGCTTCAGAGGGTTATTCCCTTTCTCCAACCAGTTTTCTTTTTTCTTTTTCTTTTTTTCAAGGCAATTGGGTTAAGTGACTTGCCCAGGGTCACACAGCTAGAAAGTGTCAAGTGTCTGATTTGAACTCAGGTCCTCCTGACTCCAGGGATAGTGCACTATCCACTGTACCACCTAGCTTCCCCTCTCCAACCAGTTTTCTGTCCAATCTTCCTCTGGGATTACTGGTTTGGAATATATAAATTACTATTCTCTGAAAGATTTTCAAATAGGCGAAAACAGCAATTCCCAATGACTATTCCCAGGGAAGTTGCCTTTGGCAACCCTATCATGAGAACAAAATGTTTGTGTCCTTATTCTATCTATAAAATAAGGAGTGTAAACTAGGGGATTCTTAAAGTGTTTTTAAGCTCTGACTTTTTTTGTCCAAATGTCTAATGCAGTTCTGACCTTCAATGGTCATTTGACTAGCAGGACGAGCCAATCCTTGGACCTAGGCTTCCTGACTAAATTCAGAGCTCTTTCCACTATACTGAGCTTCACAAATGCCACTCCCATTCTCTATCATTATGATTGTTTCTACAACCCTGCAAACTTGGACATACCCTGAACTGTTCAAAGGCCCCTCTTTTCTTAGGACAGAGTAACGTCCTCTTTTTGGCCAAAACAAAGGTTGTAAACAGAAAACAGATGATAATTACAGGTCACATTTTCCTAAAGTACTTTTCTTATATTATCCTCATTTTACAGAGGAGTGGACTGAGGTTCATAGAGAAGAGACTTGCCCAATCCTAAAGTCTTCTGACTCTAAATCCATTGGTTTTCCCACTGACAAACAGCTGCTTCACACTATATCATACCAGACAGGGAGGTGGAGAAAAACAAAATTAGATGAACTATCTCCCTTTCTCATCTTATGGGCCAAAGTCCTTTATGGAGTCCTTCATATCTGGCTCCAAGTCACCTGTACAGCCTTATCCCAAATTACTTCCCGCCAAGCCCTGTAGGTCTAGCCAAACTAAACTAATCTTGGCCCGTTTCTTCTCTCTTTTCTACTACTATCCTTACCACCCTGGGTTACGTGCTGAATTATCTAGCCTCCCTACCTTAGCTTATGTAAGGGGTGGCAAATATTTGTTTCCCCCTCCATGATGTAATTGCAGAAAGTAGAGGGGCAGATAACAGAGTTAACTAGGTATTGCTGTTATTGAAATATAAGGATGCTTTTATCTTTTATGAAGTGTGAGCACCTTTCTCTGATGGAATTACAGGGGCAACTAGAGATTTGCTAACCGAAAATTGGCCAGTCCTAGAGGGCTTTAAATAACTGATTTAGTCAGATGTGGTGATTGTTAAACAATAAGCAGTTATAAGTAGCTACTTTAATTTATTAACCAAAAAATGTACAAACAAGCTATAAATAGGATAAATAAGAAATAATTAACAGGGAGAGGGCACTAGAAGGAAGAGAAGTTGATAAAGGCTTCCTCTAGAAGATGAGACTTTTGATATACAGGAAGTCAGGGAAAGGAATAGATAGTGAGTACAAGTTAAGGTAAGAGTCCAGAGCAGGTGCTATGCTTAAAAGGTCTCCAGTGCCTAGAACAGACTCCTTCTTTATTTACCCTGTCTTTCCATAAACCTTCCAAGGAAGATCTATCCAATGGCTGGTTCTTTTACTACTTTGTAGGTATGAGGGCAGCAATTCAGTTACACACCTTTTATCCTTCACCCTTGTCTACTCAATGAGCCTATCTCATTTCCTGGTCATATTTTTTGCTTTCTTTTTACAATTCCTTAATTTTGTTTTTATATTCCCTTAATTTCCTAATATATCCCTTCTTTCCTTGCTCACACAGAGCCATATCTTATAACAAAAGATAAAAAAGAGGGGGAGAAAAGCAGTTTTTGCAAAACTAACCAATACATAAACCAAATCTGACAGTATATTCAGGGTTCCATACCTATAATTACATCCCATCTACAAAGAAAAAGACATGTATTTTCATATCTCTACTTCAGGAACATGCTTGGCCACTATAATTACATGTTACATTTTATGGGTTTCTTTGGGTGTTCTTTCCATATGTACTGAGTATATTATTTTCCTGCTCTGCTTTCTTCACTTTGTATCAGTTCAAATAAATCTTCTGTTCTTTGCATTTTTTCATATTCACCCTTTATTATGACACAACATATTCATATACCAGTTTTTTTTAACTATTCCCCCATTATGGGCTTTCCTTTGTTTCCGCTTCTTTGCCAATAGAAAAAAATGCTACTATGAATATTTTGTTGATTATGGGCCTTTCCTCCTACCTTTGGTCTTCTTGTGCTTGGCAGTGAGATCTCTGAGTCAAAGGGTCAAATGGACATTTTAGTCTTTCTCCTAGCATCATTCCAATTTTTTCTCCAGAATATATGATACGATTCACTAATGACACACCCCCTTGACATCTTTTACATCACTCTTTTTTTTTTTGCTTTTTGGTGAGGCAATCAGGATTAAGTGACTTGCCCAGGGTCACACAGCTAGTAAGTGTCAAGTGTCTGAGGCCGGATTTGAACTCAGGTCCTCCTGACTCCAGGGCTGGAGCCCTATCCACCTGTGCCACCTAGCTGCCCCCTTTTATATTACTCTTAACACAGGAGTCAAATATAAGGTGCAGGCAGCCAGCTTATACACACACACTATGAATCTATCACCTTCAGGTCACCTGTTACTTGTTATTCTGATATCTTGGTATTCCATGATTTCTGACCAGATAGTATCATCAAGAGAATATAGGGGTCAAAAAATAGGAGGATTTTGCAAAAAGTGCAGCTTGGGTCAGTAAAAGAGCTGCACAGTCTGTTAAGGGCAATATAGCCTGCTCTTTTCCCCTTCAATCCTGGACCCACCTCATTATCAATTGGCAGTGCCTGTCCAAAACCATCACGTGCTGATAAATTCAGTCGAGGGGCTACCTACCCAACCCCACATTCTGAAATCCAGGCAATGCATGTGCTTAATCTCCTTTGTTTTTTCAGTGTGGATTTCAAGGCCAATCTCTTTTGAGCAACCACATCTATCTCACTAAGGAGGCCCTTTAGTGTTCCAGAGCTCAATGCCATCTGCACAATATTTCAAGGACCTGTAATTTCATTTCTTTGTGTACTCCTTTCAAAACTATAAATCATAACTTCTTTGTAACTTAATAGATGGTCTTTGAGACTTGCTATTGCTTCAGAATTTATCACTTTGACATTGGCAAGCCTCTTCAAACACAGCAAGGTTCATCACCAGACAACTGATGGACAGCCTCTGGTTGGACCCATATATTTCCAGCTTTGTAGGACTTTGTGCTCTGCTGGTATGTCCTTCAAGAACCCAGGGTCATCTCTGCACCACGAGGAAGCATCAATGGATGACATGAATGGAAGAATCCAGCATAGTGTCATCTACAGATACAAGCATCTAGAAGGTTTCTTCTATTTGAATTCTGCACAGAACACCTTCCAGATGACACCTTTAGTAAGCCTCTTTCTATCTGATATAAACCCCACTTGATGATATTAATTCAACAATTTCCTTGGGGACACAGGTGTCAAGGAACCTTGTATTCTTTCAACATGTGCATGGGAGAAGACATGTTGGAAGAGGCTCTTTAAAACTATATTTTCTTCAAGGAAGCCAAATGCTTTTTTTTAACCAATTAACAATTGACATAGCACAAGAGAGTGATGTTTTGAACTGGGTTCCAGAAACCAGGATTGTAGTTCAGGCTCAGCTGCTAATTTATTACTTTAGTCAAGTCACTTTCTTTGTATAGTTTTAATTGCTCCATCCTTAAAATTTTAGAGAGTATTAAATTATCTCTAGAGTCCCTTACAATTCTGCCTATGATTTCTGGGATCTTAATTTCTCCACACCTCTATGTAAACTGTGGGATGATGAGGATATGGCCTACTGTAGAGAATAATCTATAGGTCATTTCCTCACAGTTATGTTATTAATGAGTACAAGAAAATGCATTCAAAGCCAAAATAGAAGGGATTTCAAAAATTATCCACATTCCCTGGAGTTAGCACAGAAAACCCAGCCTTCACTGTCCTTCACAACCATCACCAAATCCTGGATATACTTCTCCTCTTTATGCCCAGACTAGGAACCACTCTACATTACAGGATAATCTTGGTTTGGAAATTCGGCAGGCAGTTGTGACAAAGGTAGCTTTGCCTAGCAATTTTACAGAATTAATTAAAAACCATTTCAAAAATCTCTCTGGGACTATGGTGACTAGAAGTTCCCTCCTAATGGAACTCTGATTATCTCGAACCAATGAGTTTTGAGCACAGCTTTCATATAGGACAATATGGAAAAAGCAGAAACAACACATCTGGGACTGTTTCCAAGAGACTTACCCAGAAAAACCTCAAATATATCCTTTCCAAGCCCTGGACTGACAGCAGCGCAGAATTTGCTTGTGGGGTACAAACATATTTTATTCTAAGCAACAGATATGTTTCCCCCAAAAAGCTATATATCAGATCATATTCTAAGTATACGCTTAAATCATTCTGTCTCCATCTAAACATTCCCAGTTCTTTCCACTGATAACTCCTATCGAATGATCTTGGGCCCTTTGGCATGCAGGTTGCTCTGGACACTCCCCAGCACGGCAGATACTTACCTTCATGTGTCCAGTTATGAATTCTTAATCCACTGGAGGAATTAAGAGGGTGAGCCCTTATAGGTTGGAAATTTGCCTGTTCCTATCAGGAGGCCTGAAGTTCTCTTGCCTCCTACACCTGCCACTGACTTGCTAGCCCAACCCCCCCAGTGTGGCCTGTAGTATAAAAGTCATCAGTAAAAAACATTTTTAAAAAATATCATTAGAAAGAAACATTGAAGCAAATGTGATCTAACTGCTATCATTTTATTAGTATATATATTTTCCTTTACCAAACTGTGGGCTGGAGTTGTTTTATGTGTAATGCATAATTGTTATTTTGTATATTTGGTTTTGTCCACTTAGGGTCATAATAAAAATTATTAGAAACAAAAAATTAATACCTTTTGTGGATCATGCATCATAATCTTTGATATGGTAATAAATATAACCACTGAACCCCTAGGATACCACCATTCCTCTCCATGGAGTGGAGCTTCATTGAATGGGACCAATCATGAATGCTTTTTCCTAGTTGAGCTTTGGCTTGTAGGGTTACTGTTGGAGCTGGGTATCTGGCCTAGGGCTTTGGAATTCTTCTGTTCTGATGCTTAGAAAAGAAGCACAGGATGATCTACTATGGTTTCAGAGGACTCATAAAGGAACATGCTACCTACCTCCTGACAGAGAGATGATGGATTCAGGATGAAGATTGAGACATATCTTTTTTTGGACATGACGAATTCAAAAATTTGTTTTGCTTGACTATATATATTTGTTAAAGGGTTTCATTTTTATTTCTTTTTGAATGGAGGTGGTGAAAGGTAAGGAGAGGTGGATTTTTGTTAATTGAAAAAATTAAATTAAAAAAATGTAAAGTGAAAGAGGGCTGTGCCTGGCCTCCTCCTTATCCCATTCAGTGTGAGGGCTCCTCAGAGCCACAGCCACAGATCTCCGTAGAAGAACTCTGAGTCCAAGGGCTATGGTTGGATTTTTTTCCCACTGTGTCTACACATTTCCCTGAAGGCTTCCTGAGCAACTCACAAATTGCCTTTCCCTTAGTCACACTAACATTCATCTACCCTCCCCCTTTCTCCTTCTAAGCTGCTACTTTAAGCTTCAGTCTGTGGGAGCTCATTTATTCAGATCCATTCATCTGAGTGCAATTAATTCATGGTACAGCTGCGTGCAGCCCTGGGTTCACATGAACCTTCAGCCTCCTTTGCTTGGACTATGTGCAATATTAACGACCTTCTGGGGCAAGCCGCAGCTCCCACCTCATTAGGGTCCTTGAAGCACTAGGGCAAGAATTCTTAACCTGGGATCCTGGGAATTTTTTAAAAAATATTTTGATGACTGTCCTTTAATCTTGGCTTCCTTTCTAATCCTGTGGGTTTTATTTTATAAACTAAAAAAAAACATTATTCTGAGAAGGGCTGACCACTCTGCTCAAGGGGTCCATGACACTTAAAAACTTAAAGCTCCCACATGAAGAAGCCCCAAATGAATCACTGACTCTTGCTCAGACAGCTAAGTGATCTACAACCTACATCAGACTCCTCACCCTGACCCCAGGCTGGAGGTGGACAAGAGAAGAATGCAGACCCCTCTGGAAAAGAGTGTGCTACAGGAGACGGGACATTCAATGGACATGCTGCAGCACCTGTTGGGTTATCCAATTCCTTCCCTACTCAGCCTGATTTAGAATGCTTAGCCTTCCTTCCAAATATACAACAGTGTTTGGTTTTGGCCTCCCTCCATGTGCCCCCAGCTCTTGACACAGCCCGTGTCTTTCTCCAAGGACAGCTAGAGATAGTACATAGATAGGACCATAGGATTTGGACCTGGAAGGTCATACCTAAGTAGGAGTTGGGGAAAGGGGAGAGGGGGAATTGTTTAAGACACAGGTAAGACCCACTGAGTTGAAACTTAGAAGAATCCAGTTCTGGTCCAAGCTCTGCAACTGTGTGACATTACAAAAGTTACCCAGGAGCTTTTGGTTTCTCAACTGAAAAATAAGGGGTCAGACTAGATTATCTCTAAAGTCCCTCCTAACTCCAACAGTGTACTAGAATGGAAAGAATGTTGATTTTAGAATCAGAACTGGGTTTCAATTTTAGCTTACTGGCTGTATGACCCTGGGGAACTCACTCAAACCCTTGGTAAATTTTAAACATGTAACACTGTGAGAGGAAACCTGGGCCTCCTCAAATGAGGGCATGTGCCTAAATGTCCTGCCAGTCTTCTAAAGATGGAGCTTTGATTCCATTTTTGACACCTTTCTTCTCCCTCCCCAAGTACTCCATTAGATCACATACTCCTGGTACCAGTGCCTATTTTTCTAATCTCTTATGCCCAGTGCCCAGCATCCAGCATAGGCCCTGTACACAGCTGATGCTTAGCCAATGCCTGGCACATAGTAGGTGCTTAATAAACATTGATTGATTGATACTTAGTAAATGTGTAATCATTTTTGTTTAAATGCTTCATGTACCAGAGTGCATTCAACCCTGTATGATGTTAAGGATACAGTTAGCTTCTGCACAGAGTCAACTGGACCATCACTGCAGCAAGGCAATCTTTTCACATTTGCTTTACTGACCTTCTATTCTGTGACAGCTGTGAATGACTGATTCAAATCTTCCCTTCAAAACCTCCTACACTACTCTTCTTCCTTCTTAGTAGAGGACTATCCCTTATACTTCACTGAAAAAATGAAATCCATCCTTCAAGAACTCTCTTTCCTCTTCAATTCCACATTTCAAATCACCCTGGCATCATACTCCACCCCCATCCTTGGGGGGGATGAGGCAGCCCTTCTTGCTAATGTTAATTGTCTATTTGTGCCATTGCCTTAATCCCCTTCTGTCTCTTCCAGGAGTTTGCCTTTTCAGTCATCACTCAGTCCCCGATTTTCATCTTCTCCTTATTTACTGACTCCTTCCCTGATAGCATCAAACATAACCCACATCCTCCATATTCTTTAAAATATAAAATCTTTTTTTTTAATGTGAGTATCCCTTCATGTTATCATCCTATATATCTCTCCTCCATTTCAGTGTCAAACTACTAGAAAAAAAAAAGCTGCCCCCACTTTTTCAACCCCTTGTATTCTGGATTCCCATCCTCACCACTCAACCAAAACTACCCTCTCCAAATTTACCAATCATCTCTTTATTGCTAAATCACTGGCCTTTTTTTAAGTCTTCATCTTTCTTGAACTTGCTAGTTTCTACATACTCTCTCTTCCCTGAGTTTCAATGACACTGCTTTGTCCTGAATCTCTTCCAGTCTATCAGAATGATCTTTTTTGGTTTCTTTCAAAGGACATGACCCATGTTTTGTTCTGCTATAGTGTAGGGTAGGTGCACCCCAGGGCTCCATCTTGTGCTCTCTTTTCTTCTCTCTGAACATCCTCTCTGGATGGTTTCATTTGTTTCCATAGGCCTCTCAAGCTCAGTATGTCCAAAACAGAATTCTTTTTCCTAAACACATCCCTCCTCCTAACTTCCCTATTTCTGTCAAGGACACCACCAAACTTCCAGTCACCAAGATTCACAAATCCAGAAGTCATCCTTCAATCTCATTCATCCCCATATTCAGATCAGTTGACCTGATTAGCACCTCCTCAATACCTCACTTTTGGAGAAGTTATCTCCTACACCTAGCATAGTGCCTGGCACATAGTGGGTGCTTAATAAATTGATGGAGAGGTTTAAAGAACACTGAACTAAATGTCAGGAGATTGGGTATAGATCCCAGCTCCATCATGTATTAGTTGTGTGATTCTGAGCAAATTACTAGGCTTCGGATTTCTTATCTGTAAGATGGTGATAATTTTACTTGTCAATATTAATGAACTCCCACTTTTTAGAAACCAGGAAACTGGCTCAGGAAAATGAGATCTGTCCACATAGCTAGAAAATTTTGGAATTTGAATTCAGATCTAGCTCTCTAGACTTCAGGTCTAACACTCCAAGACTCTTATCAAATAGTGTTGCTTCATGTTCAGATAAAATGATTATCAAAGAGGAATTGGAAAGCTTATAAATGAGAAAGGCTTTTATTATTATTTTTCATCATTGAGGCTAGTAAAACATGAAAATGACGTTTATCCCTTAGAGCTGTCATCATCCTTTTATCATCCCCCAAACCACATATTCATAAACAGAGATGACTGAGAAGTAAACATAGAAACAGTCTCCTTCTGAGGAAAAAAAAATCAGCTCCAAACCATGGTGGAGGTCTTTGGATCAAATAATACATCTGCATTAAGCTGTATGGTATGTTCAGCTGATTGGAGCATTCTGACATGGAAAGACAGTTGAGAGGCTTGCATCATAGTTAAAAAAAGCACCAAGCTACCCAGTTCCTAAATGCTATTAGTAACAGGCTTTGGAGCTAGGACTAACAAGTGTCAGCTTCTCATGAGTGGCACGCTCTTCCTGGTATGGCATGATCACAGCAACCCAGTCAGTTCTCAAGGGAGGATAGGGGACAGTGGTCTCCTATTCACATCTCTAGGGCTAACTTTGGGCAGCAGTGGCTTTAGATGCCATATGGTAAAACTGGCCATCCTATGCCCAAGCCCCTGACCTACCATTTTGATATTTTGGTTCACCTCCTTGGAAGTACACTGGGCTGCAAAAGGCTAGCTGTGTCTTTGGAAGTACAGCTTAGAGGCAATTCATATGTAAGTCTTCCCTGACTCCATCTGCGAAGGAATGGCCTTCCCTCACAGGATCATAGATTTAAAGCTAAAAAGAATCTCAGAGGTCATTCAGTCCAACTCCTTTATTTTACAGATGAGTAACATGAGGTTAAGTAACTTGCCCAAGGTAACATAGGTTGCTAGTGGAAGGGCTAGGATTTGAATCCAGTTACTCTGACTTAAAAGCCATCTCTCTTTCCATGATACCACCTGTACAATGGTCTGATCTCTCTGGGGTAGTTTTCATCATGACTCTGCCCCTAATTAACTGTAAGATTTTAGAGCAGGTCATTTCATTTCACCTAGTCTTATACTCATCTGTAAAACGAGATAAAACTAACTCTATTGCCTACCTCACAGGGTGGTTGTCAACATCAAAAGATTTGGGTGCAGTACTTTCTAAAGTAAATGCTATATAGACAAATGATGGATATTAATATCTGTATCTGCCCCACACATATCATGTATATAATAAGCAACAGTTGAATAAATAAATGGATGGACTAGTCAGAGGACCCCCACAGCATTTTCTGACAAAAGGTGAGAAGAAGAGGAATAGGGAGCCTTTGATTTACAGCTTTTCCCGCATCCTTAATGAATTTCCATTTGGGGAGGAATTCACATAAAACTGCACATATTTATCCAGTCCTGGGACTTCCCAGAAATATAAGGACATCTGTACTTCTGCTCTCTCTGACCCGCCCCAGATCAGACCAAATTAATCCTGTCTCCTTTGGTCACATTCCTCATGTCACACACACACAAACCCATTGCCCTATATAGGAGAACCATCAATAAATCATGGTAGGTGGCACCAACTGGTAGCCAGCTCCACTCCTGCCTGGAAAGCTGATAGGCATGAAGTACCAGCCAAAATTCTCCGCCCCTTGTGGCTAAGGGTAAAGGTTCTTTGAGCAAGAGAGTCTGGAAGCACATGCCTGGGGCAGATCCAGCAATGAGAAGGTCATTAGGGGGAGGGGGCTGGCTCATCATGACATGCCTTGAATAGTGAGAATCTCACCAAGCCTCTTCAAGTCTTAGTACCCTCTACCCTACAGGGCCCTCAAAAGAAATACCAAAATAAATTGGGCATCCCTCCCTTCTCCCTCTCTTTTGGCCTGACTTCTCAAGTCAGTTAATTAAAGTCAATAGCTAGTAAGTGAAAGAGCTGAGATTCAAACCCAGGTCTCCTGACTCCAAGTCTCACACTCTTTCTGTGACATGACACCTCATCCCAACTGACATTAGAAGATTGCATGAGAATCAGTGTGGTTGCCCTGGCATAAAAACAGGACTGCTTTAAACAAACAGGCCATTGTCCCTTAGGAAGAGAAAGCTGCTGACCCTTCAATTGTTACTAAATCTTAACCCAGTTTCATTCATCTTCTATCACTTGCCAGACTTTAACTGCTACACTGTTGCCTTTACAATCGCTGTCTGGATTCTAGCTGAGACAGTCTGGGGGGTGACAGAAGCTGGGGAGGTGGCAAGTCCCCTCCTGAAGGAAGAGAATGAAAATATCTCTAACTAGCATTAGAGTGCAGTTATAAAAAGCAAGCTTCTGCTCCAAAGGCCTGGGAGAAGTTACTCCTTCCATCTGCTTGATGTCATTCAGAGTTGGCCTCAGAATGCTTTCCTTTTTAGACTTAACATCCATCAAGCACCCAAAGCAGCAAAAAGCTGCTCTATCTGAGGATTGTGAATGCTTTCTTTTATAATGTAATGATGATGATGATGATGATGATGATGATGATGATGATGATGGTGGTGGTGGTGGTGGGTCACATTTAAATAGTGCCTTAAGGTTTGCAAAACATTTCACATTCACACATTGTCTTCCAGAGCAAATAACTCAGCTGTCAGCTGGAAAAAGTCTAAATAGACTTCAGACCCAACTCTCCCAGGAAATAGTTCTGGGACATGGAATAAAGCTGGCATTTGGCTTGAATACAAGTGACCTAACAACATCGGCTGGGAAAAAGCAGTGGTTTCGGGAAAAGCCCCCACCCACAGGCATTCTCAGGGGGCCTGGTAAAGCCAAGAAGAGCTACAGGGAGAGTTTCCCACTAGAGGCAGAAGCCAGAGATAGGAACTAGTTGATTTCAGAGTTTCTGGCCTCGAACTCTATCAACAAATAATTCACAGACAGAACAAGAACACCACCAAGGACTAGCAAGATGTGTATTGAATTGAAAGCATTTTGCAGAAAGGTGCAGACTGTGGCCGGGGAGCAAAACTGAAGCTACTTTGCTTGAGGGAGATAAAGCCAAGGCATCACTTGCCCAGGGTCACACAGCTAGTTAAGTGTTATGTGTCTGAGGCCGGATTTGAACTCAGGTCCTCCTGAATCCAGGGCCGGTACTCTATCCACTGCACCACCTAGCTGCCCATAAGGCCTCACTTCTAATTAGCTGAAGATGGTAGCCTGATGTGGGGCAATGGAACATAGTGGTAAGAGCACTGGATGTGGAGTCAAAGGGCCTAAATGGCAATCTTAGCTTTGCCACTAACTTTGTGATTTTATGTAAGTCACTAGCCTTCTCTGTGCCTCAATACTCTTACCTGTAAAATGAGGGAGTTGGGCTAGGTGATCTCTAAGGTCCCTTGCAGTTCTGAATCTGATCCTATGAAATAACCAAGTGGAAACACTAGCAGGCAATCAAGTTCTCCTCCCTCTGCTAGCAGGGGCAAAATGGGATTCAGAAAAACTGCTCCTCACAGAGGTAGAAGGACTAGACCAGGGTCTGAAGGTCAAGGGGAGACTCAGCAGCTGCTTTCATTAGTCCCTGGCATCAGCCAGCTGACAGGTTGCCAGCTAATAAGTACACAGTCAGAAGAACAAAAGTCAGAGAAAAAAAAAAGGTATTTATTATTTCCTGATAAAAGAGGATCCCCTCACCACAGAGGAAAGTGTGTAGAAGGAGTTCTCCCACACACTCAATTTATCCTCACCAATTCCATGACTCGATTGTTGATTCAAAATTGTCCTAGTTATAGGGTGGGAGTTGGTTGGGAAAGAGGACACTTTCCCACACAATCCTACCAGAATTAGGCTATTTTATTCCACTTCTCGATTAATGACACACAAAATTAAAACCCCAGTGTTGACAAGCTAGCAATATGCTCTTAAATATACATCCAAAGACAGCACAAATGGAGACAGTAAACTACTGTCACATTTCAACATGTACAACCGAAGGTTAAAAGGTGTCCTGAGAATTGTGTTCATCAACTAGTGTTTGAACAGTCTCTCAACTGAAGGTTAGTTGGTATTAAAAATAGGTCTCTGGTACTGTTAGTGATTCACGGCCCTTCCGGAACTGAGGAAGATGTCCTACATAGCAGGTTTGTAAAAGTTGGCTAGGGATGGCATAAGTGCAAAATAGATTCTGTTTTGAGGCTAGCTACTGACTTCAACCTCCAAAGCCTTATGAAATCTCCTTAAATCACCAAGACTGAATTCAAGTTTCAAAATGGCCACATTGTACCAGCCAAAGGATGTCTTTAAGGCATAAGTTATACAAAGTTCATTAAGCATTCTTACTTCTTCATTCTCTTCCCCCCCACCAATATGCAGATTCTTGCCAAGTTGAGTTCAGTCTTGCCCCTTTCCTTGTCACTGTACACCTCCTCCCTTTGTCTGGAGGATTTAAGATTTCTGAGTTTCATATATTAGGTGCAATCCAATTAAGGAACTTCATGGCAATTTCAAAGCCAAGGAAACAGGCCTAGGAAAAAAAGAGATGGAAAGGGTATTAGGAGAGTAGTGATTCCCCACATTATGTGGAGACTAGCTCTCTATCATCCTCCCCTGCTACAGCTAAAGGGAAATCCATTAAATTCAGGAACCTCTCCAAAGCAGAAAGGGCTCAATCAGTGTTACTGCTATTAAAATAAAATAACTCTATCAAGTCAGTAGAGTAGCCACAGACATATTTCCCAACAGTCAATCTATCCACAGTCTCACAGCTCCCTATTGTCTACCACTTGGGAGCCAGGAAACCAAATCAACAACTTTAGTTCCCATGACCTACATCTTCATGGCACCCCAACAGAGGTGGTCATATCCTAGGTCTTACCACCATCTGTGACTGTGCCACCTCCGTAACCTCAACACTGAAATTTCGCTCTCAGATAATAACTTCTTATTTGACAATCTCTCCTATTGCTTCAGTCTAGAAGAATATAAGCTCCTTGAAGACAAGGGCTGTTATTTATTTTCATTTTTGATTCTCAGGCATCTAACATAGTACACACCCAAAAAATCTAGTTGACAACTTAACTGGGGTTTATTTTTTTTTTTAATTTTTTCTTCACCTTTCTTTGCATCTCAAGGGCTGAGCATAAGGACTGCTATGTATGAATAGGTGCTTAATTAATGCTTATTAAAGCTGCAGCCAGCCAGCTGGTCAATTTCTGAGCTCAACCTTCGGTTTGTGAACTTGTGTTTTTTTAATATTTAATTTTAATTTAATTTAATGTTTAATAATAAATCCATCTCATTATAATGGATTTCCTTTGTAATCTCATGTATTTTATTTTATGCATTTAAAAATGTGACTCTGAGAAAGTTTCACCAGACACTGTGCAAGGGGTCCATGACACCAAACAAATTCAGAGCTCTTACTCAAGGCAGAGAAGTAGTCCCCTCTTTCTGTCAAATAATGAAACGAAAGTTGTACACTGGTCAGCATAGGGACAGGTGAGGTAGCATAATAGACAAGCAATCAGAATGCCTTAGTCCAAGTTCTGGCTTGGCCATATAACTAGCTAGTTATGACTCAGGAAAATCTTTCCCCTCATTGGTCAGCTTCCTCTGCTACAAAATGAGGATGGTGGGCTGCATCATCGTCTCCAACTCTAACATTTAGTGACTCTCACATTCCCAACATTGAGTACAAGGAATCACTGCCCCTTTGCTAAGAGCTTCTCTTCCAAAGCCAGTTTATGACTAAAGAGGCCAGTTAATTCCCAGTGTGGAGATGTAAGCTCAAGATGATTCAGAGTCCAGAGGACAGAATGGGATGCCCCTGTGCCCCAGTACACATGTGAGGAGCCAGTGCCCTAAATTTCTACAGAATTCAAATAGTATAGGTACCCAGGGACATGGAAAGCCCTAGCTCCCCATGGGGAATGGTAATTGTTCAGCCACAATGGGTAGAACAAATATTCTCTGAAATCTAAGCAGGATGCAGAATTTCAAAACCTAAAGATGCAACTTCCCTTTTCTACCTGAGGACCAAGAAGGCAGGTTTCAATGATAATTATATAATAAAGGGATTGAGCACAAGAGTCTGAAATCAGGAAGAAGGCAACACCTGCCTCTGAGTTAGCTGCTTTGCCTGCCCCATGCTGTCTGGTCCCTAGCTTGCAGAATGGCAGGAGCCTTAGGTGAGGCACAGAGGATGACATGGGTTCATACTTCATATCTGCTACTTCCTAGCCTTGGTTTCCTCATCTATAAAATGGGATGAATAATTCTTACACTATTGTTTGTTGTGAACTGGCTGCTTTGTATAATTTCAAGAGCTATATAAATATGAGTTATTATATAGACATTGTAGTGTCATGGGAATAGCTTTGGACTTGGAATGAAGACACCTGGGTTCCAATCTCCTTCTGACATTTACTAGTTATGTGATGTGCAGCAAGTCATTTCAGTTCTCAAAGCCTCAGTTTCTTTATCTTTAAAAATGGCATCAATAACCCTTGCACTATTTATCTCACAAGACTGTTGAAAACACTTTGTAAATCTTCAAGCTCTATAGAATTGTAAGCAACTCATGTTATTATTTTATACTTACAGCATTTGCTGGGAAGGCACGGATCATTACAGCAGTAAAACCTTTATACAGGGATGCGACACCCTCTTCTCGGATCAGCTCTCTCAGCACATCTCGAAACCCATTAGGATATTTTCCAGGTGGAGCTGTTGGAGCAAAATAGGCAACTAAGACTTTATAAAGTTACCTGGGACCACTGTTTGAGCCCACACAATATTACTGACACAGGTGAGTGAAGAGGGGGGTCCATCAGCAGTGGCTCAGGACACTAGCATATGTCACTGGGGAACACAGCAGTGTTCCAAAAAAGGCTGAAACTTTAGGGAGATAGACTGAATTAGGTGTTTAATTCCTCAAACACATCTTTTATCTTGTCTGCTGATCCAGTACTGACCTCCCAACCTGACACAAATAGAAAGGGGCAGTGGCTGAATAATTCACAAATCATTTTCTGTTTGTCTTTCAAATGTGGTACTACATATGATTTAAGTTTTGGAAGAAAAGTAGATTTATCTTCTAATTTTTTTCTTTACCCAGGCTGACATCACAATGAGACTACATTCCTGGTGCACACACTGTCTTAGGTCTATCTTGGAGGCTAATGGGGAATCCAGCTAGGGATTTAAGCATTGCTGCGGAGATTCCACCAATTAGCAGAGAACTGACTGTACTTGCAATAGCTTTTATCTTCAAGAAAAGTCTTTGGATCAAAAGCAAAGGATGAAACACATGTGGAAGCCTTGTGGGTCAACTCCCCACTCTGTCAGCCTGATTCTCTCTCACCAGTCTGGAAGCGGGACTTCAGCACATCCGGAGGGATAGCCACAACCCAGTTGAAGATTCCTGCAAAGCCTCCAGCCACCAGGATTCGAGGGGCACTGAGTTCACTAACACTGCAGAGAACAAACCATTGTAAGAGGATGGTTAAGAGAAAGAGAAAGGCTGTGTGAGCTGAGAGCACCAAGTAGATCTGCCTTGTAGAGGAAGGAGGAGGAAAAGCAGGTACAAGAACAGGTATTGGAGAGGCCTTCCTGGACTGTGGCCTCAGGTGAAAATAGTAACAGCTGCAAGATAAAGATGAGTGCTCCCTATTCACTTCTGAGGCAACCTCAAGAAAGGCAGTAAGCTGCAGGAATGGGAAAAATGCAGCTAAGAAGTAGTTTCTTTTTTGTTCAGACATGGCTGAATCACCCATTACAGTCCCAATGTGTATTAATCCTGGCCTACTGAAGTCAATGAATAAAAGAAGAACAGGAGGTCAAGAACTCCACACTTACTATCCAGAGAAGAAATGGAGCTAGTCTTAGAAGGCCACGTATTTCCCTTACACTTCAGTTCTTTCCTAAGTTAAGAGCAGCAATTCCTAGGGAAGCTTCTACTTACCTTTTGCCTTCTGGAGTGAAGAGATCTTTCAGCCACTCATAAGTCATGAAGTACATCCCACTGGCAGGAACATCTGTTTGTATCAAGAAAGATACTTGCTAAGAAAAATAAAGCAAAACTAGCTAATATTCTTGAATTTAAGAGTGTATGGTTAAAAAATTGGCCCTCAAAAAAAAATATGAAAAGACATCTCCCTCCATCCCTTTGCAGAGGCAGAGGTAGGAGGGTGGTCCATGGATGTACAATTATGGTTTTGTTGAGGGTTTTTTCCTCCTTTTTTTCTTTTTAAAATAAAATCTTTATTATAAGGGACTGTTCTCTTAGAGGAGAGAGAAGAAGGAATTTAAGGGAAATCTAGGCAATGTAAAAAAAAAGATATCAATACAAATCTATTATTAAAAAAAAAAAGAAATTATCTACTAAGGCACAGAGCGGGGTTGGTATCTGAGGGAGCATCCACAATGAAGAAATGAAGAATATTAAAAAGTATTAGAGTACTTTTAGGTTATCACCTAAAAGACCAATTGGAAAAAGTAGTTTTACCTTCTGAATCCATAAACTAGACTGATTTTGTTTGGGTTTTTGCTAGATTATCAATATTCAATTTGAATGATTACAAAAATTTGTCTTGTCATTATTTTAAAGTACATTAAAAAATTCATTTAGTTTTTCTTACCCCCCCCTCCACCCCTCCACCCCCAAATGGTAAATCGTTCAAAGCTCAGTACAGGGATCCTCCTAAGATTTTCTCAGGAATACCACAAGACTCGTTCCCTGCTACAAAGTCTTGAATGGGTGGGAGGAGCAGATCCACTCCATCACCCACATCAACCAAGAAATCCCCCCTGTACAACACAGTCCAACCTCCTCTACTTTACCTTCTCTGCCACATCATAATCTCAACCTAAGGATCTGCTCTTTTCCCCAGGAGATCTCTGTTCATCACTTCCTTTCCCATCCCAGCTCCTGCAGTCTCCTCCATGAAGAGTCTGCAAAGACACCACACGGAGGGTTGCTGGCAATGCTCAGCCCTGTGGTACTCCCCATCCGTTATGGGACAAGGCTGTCCATCAGTATCCAACAGACCTGCCTATGCACTATCCCTAAATCCACATCATACACTCTTAGCTCAGCTGACCTATTGCCTATTTTGATATTTTCTAAAGATATGTTCCCAATTCAAGGCACAGAAGCTACTGCTGCTTATAGCCGATTCCATCTTAAATATGAAAAATAAGCTTTATATCCTAGCAGAAATGGGGGATTAAAAAATCCCAACTTATGCCTTCTTTTAGTGCAAGATATATTTTCATGGCAGTTCTGCATATTCTGGAAGGGTAATCCCCAGTGGTTACCTCGCATGAGCGTAAGCACAGTTCCTTTGTAAATGCCTCTTATTCCAGCTTCATGATACAGTTTTTTGATACAATCCCAAGCACCAGTGTATTTTGTTTCTCCTGAAGAAGCCTGAATCTGAGGGGGGGGAGGGGGAGGCAAGAAAATCAGATTATCAAAAGTGAATCGACCCAGAGACAAGGCCAAGGTGGCAAAGAGAAGCACTTAGCTGAGCCCTCCCAAAGTCCCCTCCAAATAACTCTAAAATACTACCTCACATCAAATTCTGGAGCAGCAGAACTGACAACAGGTTGAGCGAAAAAATTTTCCTGCCCAGGAACACTTAGGAGGTCAGCAGGAAAGTTCTATCTCACCAGGGTGGTGGTCAGGCCTGGAGGGAGCATCACAGGGTGCTTGGGAGGTGGCTGCCTTGGTGGCGGCAGCAACTTCGGAGCTCTTGGCCCATAGACAGTGGGGGGTCAGACAGCTGGTTGGAAGGATAGCAGGGGAGTCTTTGCTGGCACTAGGTTCAAGACTCTGTTGCATTGCCTATATGTAGTTCTGGGTCACAGTTCCAGGGCGAAAGAAAATGAGAGCCCTTGTGGCTACAGGAGAGCAGGGGCCTTGGTAGTAATTCGAGGGCAAAGAGGAGTGCCTGTGGTTGTTCACAGGGGAGCAGGGTCTTAGTCTCAACTCCAAGGCAGAGGGAAGCACTAGCAATTGTGGCTGCAGGAGGGTGTGGAACCTGGTCACCGTCCCAGGGACAGAAGGAATGCTAGCACTGGTGGCTACGGGAGAAAAAGGTCTCTTTCTCTTCCTGGGTAAAGACCAGCAAACAGGTCAGAAGACCAGGGACCACACCTCTCCTTAGATAACACCACCTCGGAAGCACCAATAACATATTGACCTCCAGAGCTAACTCTGAAAACAGCAGCAAAAAATTCCTGAAGGATGGGGCAGTGCCCCCTCCACTCCAGGAGCAGAATCCAAATTTAACATAAAGCTAAAAGTCAAGAAATTGGATAGAAAAATCAACAGACAACAACAACAAAAAAAAAACACGACCATAACAAATAACTGTGAAGACAGGAAAGAAGACAGTAACGTCAAAGCAACTACAAGCAAAGCCACAAAGAAAAAATGTAAATTGGATACAAGTCCGACAAGAATTCCTGGAAGAGCTCAAAAAATATTTTAAAAATCAAATAACAGAGGTAAAGTAAAAAGTGATAAAAGAAATGAAAATGATGAAAGAAAATTATGAAAAGAGAGTCAACAATCTGGTCAAAGAGACACAAAAAAATTAATAAAGGAAACAATACCTAAAAAACCAGAATTGGCCAATTGGTAAAAGTAGGCACAAAAGCTTACTGAAGAAAATAATTCCTTAAAAATGAGAATTGGGAGAGTGGAAACAAATGACTCCATAAGAAACCAAGAAAAAATAAATCAAAATAAAAAGAATTTTTAAAAATAGAAGAAAATGTTAAACAGCTCACCAGAAAAACAAGTGACCTGGAAAAAATGGAACAAGGAGAGATAATTTAAGAATTTATTGTACTACCTGAGAACTATGATTTAAAAAAAAAAAGCCTGGACATCATCTTTCAAGAAATTATCAAGGAAAACTGCCCTGATATCCTAGAACCAGAAGGTAAAATAGAAACTGAAAAACTCTACCAATTTGGGAAAGAGATCCCAAAATGAAAAGTCCCAGGAATATTATAGTCAAATTCCAGAGCTCCCAGCTCAAGGAGAAAATATTGCAAGCACACCATGAAGAAATAATTCATTTACCATGGAGTCAGAGTCAGGACCGTACAAGATTTTGCAGCTTCCGTATTAGAAGACTGGAAGGCTTGGAATATGATATTCCAGAGGACAAAGAAGCTAGTATTATAAGCAAGAATCACTACCCAACATAACTAAGTAAAATCCTTCAGGGCTGAAAAATGGATATTTAACAAAATAGAAGACTTCTAAGCACGGCTGATGGAAAGACCAGTGCTGAATAGAAAATGACTTTTTTTTTTTCTTTTTTTTTTTTTAGGCAATTGGGTTTAAGTGACTTGCCCAGGGTCATACAGCTAGTAAGTGTCAAGTGTTTGGTCTGAGGCCGGATTTGAACTCAGGTCTTCCTGACTTCAGGGCTGGTGTGCCACCCACTGCGCCATCTAGCTGCCCCGAAAATGACTTTCAAATATAATACTTAAGTGAAGCATAAAAAGGTAAAACTGAAAGAGAAATCATAAGAGAATCAATAAGGTTAAAATGTTTACATTCCTATATAGGAAGATGATAATTTTAACTACTAAGAACTTTATCATTATTAGGGCAGTTAGAAGGAGTATACGTAGGCAGAGAGCACAGGGGTAAGTTGATTATGATGGGATGATTTAAAAAAAGTAAAATTAAGGGGTGAAAAAGAAGGATGCACTGGGAGAATAAAAGAGGTGCAAAAAGAAGAGCTTTTACAATGGAGGGAAAGAGAGAGGAGTAAGGTGGTGAGCAACACTTGAACCTTATTCTCATTGGAATTGGCTCAAAGAGAGAATAACACTCGCATTCAGTTGTGCAAAGAAATCTATCTTACCCTACAGAAAAGTGAGGAGGTGAAGGGGACGAGAGAAGGGGAGGGCAAATTTAGGGAGCCAATGGTTAGAAGCAAAGCAGACTTTTGAGGAGGGTTAAAAAGTGTTAAAAAGAGAGAGAAGGAAATACACAGTTAATAATTCTAACTGGGAACGGGAATGGGATAAACTCACTCATAAAACGGAGATAGCAGAATGGACTAAAACCAGAATCCAACAATATGTTCCAAGAAACAGACTTGAAACAGAGCAATACACCAGAGAGCAAAAATAAGGGGCTGGAACAGAATTTATTATGCTTCAGCTGAGGTTTAAAAAAAAAAAAAAGAGCCAGGGTAGCAATCATGATCTCAGACAAAGCAAAAGCAAAACTAGGTCTAATTAAAAGAGATAAGCTGGGAAAATACAATTTGCTAAACAGAACCATAGACAATGAAGCATTATCAATACTAAATATATAAGCACCAAATGGTATAGCAACTAAATTCTTAAAGGAAAAGTTAAATGATGAGTTACAGGAGGAAACAGACAGTAAAACTATACTACTGAGGACCTCAACTTTCCCCTCTCAGAACTAGATAAATCTAACCATAAAATGAACAAGAAGGGAATTAAGAAGATGAATAAAATTTTACAAAAGTTAAAAATGATAGACCTTTGAAGAAAACTGAATGGGAGTAGAAAGAATATCTTCTTCTCAGTGGCAAACAGCACCTACACAAAAATTAACCATGTATTAGGGCATAAAAACCTCACAACCAAATGCAAAAAAGCAGAAACATTAAATGCATCCTTTTCTAGATCATAATGCAATAAAAATTATATTCAATAAAGGGCCGTGGAAACATGGATTAAAAATTAATTGGAAATTAAATAATCTAATCCTAAAGAATGAGTGGATCAAAAACACCATAGAAACAATCAATAATTTAATTAAAGAGAATGACAACAATGAAACAACATACCAAAATTTATGGGATGTAGTCAAAGCAGTACTTAGGGGAAAATTTATAACTCTAAATGCTTACATCAATAAACTAGAGAAAGAATAGATCAATGAATTGGGCAAGCAACTAAAAAACTAGAAAAAGAATAAATTAAAAATCCCCAATTAAATACCAAATTGGAAATCCTGAAAAACCAAAGGAGAGATTTATAAAATTGAAAGAAAACCACTGAACTAATAAAGAAAACTAGGGGCTAGTTTTATTTAAAAATAATAATAATAATAAAATAGATAAACCGTTCATTAATTTGATTAAAGGAAAAAACCAAAACAAATGACCAGTATTAAAAATGAAAAGGGTGAATTTACCACTAAGAAAGATGAAATTAAAGCAATTATTAGGACCTATTTTGCCCAACTGTATGTCAATAAATCTGACAATCTAAGTAAAATGGATGAATATTTACAAAAATATGAATTGCCCAGATTAACTGAAGAGGAAACAGATCTTATCTTAGAAAAATAAATTGAGTAAGCTATCAATGAACTCCCTAAGAAAAAATCACCAGGGCCAGATGGATTCACAAGTGAATTCTACCAAATGTTTAAATAACAATTAATTCCAATACTATATAAACTATGTGGAAAAATAGGCAAAGAGGGATTCCTACCAAATTCCTTTGGCAATGCAAATATGGTGGTGATATCTAAAACATGAAGAGCAAAAACAGAGAAAGAAAACTATAGACCAATTTTCCTAATGAATATTGATGTAAAAATTTTATATAAAAATACTAGCAAGTAATAATAACAGTAATATATCTCAAAGATGATATACAGTATGACCAGGTGGAATTTAAATCAGAAATGCAGAGCTGGTTAAATGTTAAAGAAACTATCAGCATAACTGACTATATCAATAACAAAAAAAAATTAAAATAAAAATCATATGATTATCTCAACAGATGCAGAAAAAGCTTTTGACAAAATACGACATGAATTCCTATTAAAAACACAGGACAGCACAAGAATACATGGAGCTTTCCTTAAAATGACAAGCTATATCTACCTAAAACCATCAGCAAGCATTATCTGTAATGGCGATAAGCTAGAAGCCTTTCCAATAAGATCAGGGATGAAACAGGAATGCTCATTACCACCAAGATTATTCAATATTTTTCTAGAAATAAAATCCTAGCTATAGCAATAAGACAAGAAAAAGAAATAGAAGGAATAAGAATAGGTAATGAGGAAATACAACTATCACTCTTTGTAGATGATATCATGTTATACTTAGAAAATATATATACTCAAATAAATAAAGTAGTAATAATCAAAACAATCTGGTACTAGCTAAAAGTAGAGTAAATCAGTGGAACAGATAAGATACACAATACATAGTAGTAAATGGCCATAGTAATCAGGGTTTGATAAACCCGAAGATCCAAGCTTTTGGAACAAGAACTCATTATTTGACTTATTTTCCCAGCAAAAATTGCTGAGAAAACTGGAAAGCAGTTTGGTAGAAACTAGATACAGACCAATATCCCACACTACTAAGTCAAGGTCAAATGGGTACATTTGACATAAAGGGAGACATAAAGGGTGATATCATAATCAAATCAGGGAAGCATGGAATATGTTACCTGTCAAATTTATGGATAAGGGAAAGATGTATGACCAAACAAGAATTAGAGAAAATTACAGGATGTAAAATGGATTAATTTTGATTACGGCAAATTAAATTTTTTTTACACAAACAAAACCAGTGCAACCAAGATCAGAAGGAAAGAAAGTAGGAAACGGTTAATTTTTTTACAAGTTTCTCTGATAAAGGTCTTATTTCTCAAATATATAGAGATCTGAATCAAATTTATAAGAATATGAGTCATTACTCAACTGATAAATGGTCAAAGGATATGAATAGGCAGTTTTCAGATGAAGAAATCAAAGCTATCTCTAACTATATGAAAAAAATGCTCTAAATCATTACTGATTAGAAAAAGGCAAATTAAAACAACTATGAGATATCATCTCACATCTATCAGATTGGTTAATATGACAGAAAAGGAAAGTGACAAATGTTGGAGGGGATATGGAAAAATAAGGACACTAATACACTGTTGGTGGAGTTATGAAATGATTCAACCATCCTGGAGAGCAAATTGGAACTATGTCCAAAGGGCTATAAAACCTTGCATACCCTTTGACCCAGCAAAACCACTACTAGGTCTATAATCCAAAGAGATCAAAGAAAAAGGAAAAGGACCTACATATACAAATATATTTATAGCAGTTCTTTCTGCAATGCCAAACAATTAGGAATTGAGGTGATGCCCCACCAATTGAGGAATAGCTGAACAATTTGTGGTATATAATTTGAGATAAGAGTACTATGGTTGGGGCAGCTAGGTGGTGCAGTGGATAGAGTTCTGGCCCTGGAGTCAGAAGGACCTGAGTTCAAATCTGGTCTCAGACCAGAGACTTGGCACTAACTAACTCTGTAACCCTGGGCAAGTCACTTAACCCTAACTGCCTCACCAAAAAAAAAAAAAAAAGAGTACTATGGTGCTATAAGAAATGATGAGCAGGATGCTTTCATAAAAACCTAGAAGACTTACATGAACTGATACAAAGTGCAATGAGCAGAAACAGAAACAGTAACAGCAATATTGTACAATGATCAACTGTGAATAACTTAGCTATTCTTAGCAACACAAAGATCTAAGATAATTCCAAAGGAATTATGATGAAAAATGTTATCCTTCTCCACAGAAAAAAAAAAATGACAGAGTATGAATGTAGATTGAAGCATACTTTTTTTTTACCCTCTTCATTATTCTTGGTTTTCTGGTCTATATTTTCTTTTGCAATATGGCTAATGTTTTGCATGACTGCACATGTATAATCTATATCAAATTGCTTGCCTGCTGAGGGAAGGGGCAGGGAAGGGCAGGAGATAATTTAGAACTCAAAATTTTAAAAAACAAATGTTAAAAATTTTTATTTAATGCAATTGAGAAAAAAAAATAAAAATTAAGTGTAAAAAAAGTGAATCAACCCAACTGAATTATCTTTATTAAATATCTCACTAGAATGGCAAAAATATTGAAAAATTGTAAAAATGTATTGTTGGTAACATTGTGTCAGAATGGGCATTTTAATATGTCATTCAGTGGCTATCAACTGGTAGAAACATTCTGGAGACCAAGATGACAAAATGTACTTTCCACACAGTGATCCCATTGCTGACATTATCTCACAGAACATTTTTAAAAAGGGTGTGGAGGGAGACAAAGGACTTATCTGTACAGAAATATTTATAATCATTCTATCTGTAATAACAAAAAATAGGATATAAACTTTTCTTGTAATTGGAGATAAACTATTTATGTTAACATAATGGAATACATCCCACAAAAATGATAAATATCAAACATAAATAAGTATGGAAATAAAAGGTGATGCAAACAGAAAGCAGTAGAATCACAATGTACAACTTGACTACAAGAAAAAAAAAAGGAAGAAAAGGAAGAAAGAAACAAAAAAAGAAGAAAAGACAAGTTAGAGGTCTCAGAATTTTAGACAAGCCTAAAAGATGTGCAGCACAAATTTTTTTTTTTGCTTTTCTTTTTGTTCATTAAATTACTTCTACCTTGTTATTTAAGATTTTATTCCTCATTTGGCTTATTTGTTTCTTGTTGAGAGTTATTATCTTTTTAATACAAAAATTAAGTCTTTATGCTAGGGCTTCTCCTTAAGTGTTTCCCCAAATACCTAACCAGTAACTTTCCACACAAGGGAATTGAGCATGGGATTTTTCAGTCAACAATTCGCTCATTCAACAAACACAAGCTAAGTAACTATCACGCAGAAGGTACAATAGATGGAGAAGATAAATAGATCCTACCTCTATA
This sequence comes from Vombatus ursinus, assembly GCF_900497805.2. NCBI lineage: Eukaryota > Metazoa > Chordata > Mammalia > Diprotodontia > Vombatidae > Vombatus > Vombatus ursinus. Next base: position 25,373,737 of record NW_020954598.1, on the reverse strand, counting down.
GAACTTAGAGCCTAGTTAGAAACTCAGAACACACACATATTAAAAAACTGAAAAACAATTCAAGACAACAAAAATGATAAAAGAATTCAGTATTAGATCAAAAGCACTGCTGCAGAGGGAGACTGTGCAGAAGGTGGGTCTTGAGCTGTCTGTTAAAGGAAAGGTAGGATTTGGATAGCTGGAGCAGCACAGGAATGGGAGGCCAGCATTCTCTCAAGTACGATCCACTGCAATGTTTTTCTAGCTTTCTGATCGGTTAAATAAGATATACAGCTTTAAAGTGGAGAATGACAGGTCTGTCTTGCTTTCTTGCTAATAAGATCAATCAATATTCTTCTCTTACACTTGAGCTAGATGTCCCACAGCACCTCAAACTCAACATACTCCAAATATAACTCATTACTTCCACCTAAACACACTCCCTTCCAAATTTCCCTATTTCTATCAAAAGTGCCACCAACCTTCCAACCATCCAGGTTCAAAACCTTGGAGCTATCCTTGCTAGCCTAACTCCACATAGCTAATAAGCTGCAAATCCTGTTGTCTCTACCTCTATGACATATATTGCATCTTTCCTCTTCTCTCCACTCTCATGGCCATCACTCTAGTTCAGGCCTTCATCAGCTCTTACAAAATTATTTACAAAAGCCTCCTGAATGGTCTCCTAGCCTCAAGTCTTTCCCCACACAGCTGCCAAAGATTTTCCTAAGTGCAGGTCTGACTATGTCACTCTCCTACTTAATAAATTCTAATGGCTCCCCATTCCATCTAGGATGCAATACAGGCTTTCCATCCTTATTACATACCTCTTCACACACACTTCAGGCCAGCCAAACTAACCTTCTTACTCATCCTCACATAAGGTATTCCATCTCTTACTTCCGTTCCTGGGCTGCACTCTCTTCTCACCTCCATCTGTCTCTTTGAACCCCTCATTTCCTTCAAAGAACAGCTAAAGTACCAACTTCTACAGCACATGAAGCCTTTCCTAAGCCCAACTTCTAGTACCTTCCCCCTAAAATTACACTTTCTCTCTTTTGTCTGTACCTACATATGTATATGTTATATCCTCTAATGGCATGTAAGCTCCTTGGGAAGAGGGATAATTTCATTTTTGTGTCTGTATCTCTAACACCTAGCAATAGTGCCTGGCATACAGGTGGCATTTAATGAATGTATGTTGATGGACTGATAGATAATTAAAAGTCCCCATATTCCTATAAACCTTGAAAACATTTTGCACATGTATCTAGCACTGGTATTTAAGGAATAGAGGGACTTTTAAAAAATGGCAAACAAAAGCTATACAACTGAAAAGCAGAATACTTTCTTCCCGCTTACCTGTAACAGACACTTTATTCTTTCTCCAGGAGTCATGATTCCTGTTGTGAACACACCAGATAACATCCCAGCTGCAAACAGCTGGGGATAACTAGAGTGGAAAAAACAAGAGTAGTAAAGAGCCAGTGATTAACTACACAGGATGTAGGAAATTCCAGAAATGAGGCAGCTTTATACCCAAACATCTGTACTTTACAAAGCTGCAAAGGGTATTTGGAGGACCCATAATTGCAAAGTTAGAAGGCTGAGGTTTTGGTTTTGGTTTGTTTTTGTCTTGCTTTTCCAGGGCCCAAGGTCCAAGGAAGCTAAAGTGTTAAGAAGGTTTTGCACCACTGTGGCCTTCCATACCAAAAAGAGTGGGAGGTCTGGGTTAAGAAGTAATCTTGGCTCATTTCCTAATGGACATTAAATATGGATACAAGCTGTCTTTTGAGGGTCACCAAGGAACTGAGAACACTCTGCCCTCCAAGTCTGAACAGTTTAGCACTGAGGGTGTGTGGAATGAATAATGGCTGTCTCACATTATCAGGAAGGAGGTAGATGGAGCTGAACCAGTCTTTAATTCTGCAAAACTGCCTGCCCACCTTTAGCACACAATGGCATCTCCAGGTTTGCTTTGTCTACGGCCAAAATATTGGTAATAACATAGTAACAACAACTGACGTGCTTTAAGGTTAAAAAAGTGCTTTACATAGTTTATCTTGTTTGATGTCATAACTTTGGCAAATCAATTTAATAGGTATCATTAACCCCATTTTATAGATGGAGAAATAGAAGCTCAGAGAAGCCTTGGTCACAAAACCACCACATAAGGGTGGGAAGCAAGAGTTGAACCCCAGGACTCTTTTCATCCCAAGTCTAGTCTTTTCCCACTATGTCACTGCCTTTCCAGTAGCGGCTTTTTGGTGACTTCCTGTCTGGCTCAGTTTCCATTCCTATTCAGACCAACCTTTGAGCCTGGTTAGTAGGAACAAGGAACAGAGCTGAAGTTGGTTACATTACAACAAGAGCTATAGTAGCTTGAGAAATACTTCTGAAAAACTCCTTTGCTTGGCCACAGTGAGCCTGACGGATTGTATAACCAGAAGAATCTGATGCAAATGGTATCCACAGCTGGCACAACAGTTGGGTAGCAGTAGCTCTCCATCCCTATTTGAAATGGGGATTTTCAATTTAGGGATTAGAGATTAGGGATTCAGCAACAATGGACTGAGCTTCTAAACTCTTTCTCTACCTTCTCCCCTCCGCCCACTTCAGAATAAGCTCTATATCACAGAAAATTGTATAACTCTAGTTAACCTGCTGAAGCTTGGACCCATGGCTACTGAGTCACAGTCTGATCTTTACACAGGAAGGTAGGAATAAAGCTAAGAGGAAGCAAATTCCTAGAATCTGGGAATGGTGTATGCCTACCTAGAAGAATGGTAGGGAATTCAGTGGCTTACGTGGTGACGACAAGAGGGAGGAAAGGAAATGTCTTGCTTACAAAGGGAGGACCAATGGAACTACATGAAGCACACAGTATGGAGAGGAAAAATGTGCCTTTCCTAAGTAAGGTGACATGTTGATCATTGTGATAATGAGGCTAACTAGGTTCCTACTAGCCTACCACCAGAGCAAGTAGATAATGGAGTCCAGGGACAACCACCAAGACTGAAGCTCTTTGCATCCCTTACCTTCCACTCTGATATAAGAAGAGTAAGACACAAAGGGTGTGATTCAAATAATTTTCATTGGTCCTATGGAAATCACTCATTACTTTACAGTACTCACTGCCTATGTCCAATGAACAGCATACTTACCCATCCCACCCTGAGCAAAAATATGAAAATGACCAATCAGAATTCTACATCCAGTAGCACCAGAATCCTAAGCCTGGTACTCTGGCTGGCATGGCCTGCCTCAAACTGATCCTGCATCTTTTAACTATAAATACTCCAGAGGTTATGAATGTTTGTGAAAGACACTGATGTTCAGTAGAGTGTGTTCAGTAGAGGGTGACAAGGATAGTAAAGGGGCTTAGGATCACGCCAAATTAGGAGCAGTTCAAAGAAGTTGTGGGGTTTAGCCTAACAAAAAAAAAAAGGGATTCTTCTAGTACCTGAAGGACTATCACATGGAAGAGGGATAAGGCTTGTTCTGATTGGCCTCAATGGGAAGAACTGGAAGGCACAGGTAGAAGTTACAAAAAGAAAATTGAGGCTAGAGGTCAGGAAAATGTTCCTAACATGTAATGTTATTCAAAAATGGAATAGACTGCCTCAGGCTCCCCCTCATGGAAGTCTCCAGCCAAAAGTTGGATGGATGATTAGGTATGCTAGAGCAGATTTTTCTACAAGAGATAGGTTGGAACAGATGTCCAGTGAAGTCCCTTCCAACTCTGAGATAGGCAAGTCTGAGACCTATTAGGAGAGAGTGGCTACAGACCATCAGTGAGAGATTCACACTCAAGTGTATTTACTGCCAATCCTGGTGTTTAGCCTCGCTAATACCCTAATTGAAGTCCCCTTACTGACCAAACCCTTGCCCATTCAGAAATCTTGTATGCATAATTCCTCCCATAGACCCCAGAGGCCAAATGCTTCTGCCTTTATTCACCTTTGCTTCCTGATATCTGTTTCTGGGCAAGCAGAGCCCATAAAGGGTGGCTCCACCTTCCTGTCTACTCTGTTCAACACATCTAATTTCCATTTTAGGAAGCAAGTGTTGATAGAGTCAAGTGAGGAAACAATTTTTAGTTGCTTATATACCTGAGTTATTGCTCAAGTGCTGCAAGACCACAGACTCAAGTCTCCCACATCTCTCTAAATTCACTACTGCCTTTGTGTATCACCCTCTAACGATATCAATCAGCAGATGCTATTGACCTCTGAGCTGCAGAAGGGCAGGCAGGGATAGTGTCTTCTCTAAGTGCTGTACTTCTCCCAGTGCATGATTCGGTACAAAGTGGGCACTCAGAAATGGAAAGATGAAGGGATGGATACAATATAAAAGGACAGACTCCTGAGGCCAAAGCAGACTTTGTGCCCTTTGGCCCCAGAACTCACAGAGTGCTGTAAGTATCCCTTACAGATGTACTTTGGGGCTGAAATCTTGGGACACCTGTGGCTTCCTCTGGAAAATCAGTCCTAAGTAACTTATGCACATTACTCTTGAAAAAGTAAAAAGGATTCTACTGAGCCAAACAGATGTGAGAGCAGGTACCGGTTGTAGGACTCAAATGTCCAATGATAATAACCAAGGTTGCCAGGTTCTTTTGCTTGTGCTCATCTGAGGAGGGGACTGAGTCTTATCTCTGACTGGGATCCATAGTCCAGCTGGCCTTTTGCTAAGGATCATGGCCAGAGATCTGAAAGGAGATCCTGCTGGTGCCAGAGCCAGATGCCTAGCAGGGAGCCCCACAGTGACAGATGTGGGTTGTCAGAGGGAATCCAGCATTCCTTACTGCCATCTGCTCCCTACTACTGCCACAGAAGACAGAGCATCAGGGCTGGCTACCCTTTTGGGGAGGGATTAATATTTTAAATAGGAGTTAACAATAAAGCTTACATATGCCTTCTAGCTTTAAAATATTTCTTTTAACTATGCTTTACAGCATCTTAGGAAACATATTTGTTAGAATGAACTGGAAGCAAGAATGGCTCAGTCAGCTTTGAAATCTTATTGACTTGGTCACTGACTCATGCTGAACTTCACTTTCCAAAAAGATGGAAAACAAGGCTGACCTATCTCATCCATATGTAGAAATTGTTAAAACATATATGAGCATGGCATAGAGAAAGAATAAAAGCATCCCTTTCTTCCTCACTAGTTCACAAGCTGGGAGGCAGGACAATAAAGAACACTCACCTTTGGTTCCAAGAATAAAGATCATGGAACCACAGGACTTAACATATGAAAAGATCCTTAGAGCTCATCTAATAATTGTCAACTTTTTTGAGTTTAAGAACACAATTTTTTAAAGTCAAAAAATTTTGTATTTTAATATATATTAGAGTAGCTGGACTATTAATACATTGATCAAGAAATATATAATGACAAAATGAATAATGATGATGATGATGATGATGATGATAATGATAATAACAGGCAGTATAGTATACTAGAATTGGAGTCAGGAAAGCCTGGGTTCAAATATGGCTTTTGCCACTTACTAGCCAGGTGACCATGAGCAAACCACTCAACATTTCTGACACTCATTCAATTCAAAAATCCTATCATCAGTTACAGACAAGTTGAAATCTTTTAAGTTCTCATACTGACAAAAATCACAGGCCCTTCATATATCTACTTAATAATAAAGTTATGTTGCCATAGCAGTTTAAAGTTGGCAAAAGTGTTTTCCTCATAATAGCTGTGCAAGGTAGTTTGTACAAAATGTCCACTTTACAAATGAGAAAACTGAGCCTCAAAAGGTAAAGTGATTTATCTACTATTACAGTGCTTCTAAGTAGCTGAGTGGTGATTTGAATCCAGGTCTCTTAACTCTAAGTCTCACACTCTATTCCCTAAGCCACCAAATGAAAAAGCTTGGCACACATAAAGATTTGTAGAACTTTGGACCAAAGTTTGGAAACCACTGCATCCAGTCTAACCCCCTCATTTTATAGAGGAAAAAAATGAGAGCCAGAGAGGTGAAGGGACTTGCACAAGATCGCACATGCAGTGAGTAGCACAGCAAAGCCACTCAAACAACTCAGGTCTTCACAGACCACATCAGTATTCTTCCCACTACACCATGCTGCCTCCAGACAGACTTTCCAAATCACCTTCCCTCCTTACCCATGAACCTATCCAGAGACTGCCCTGGGGACAAACTATGACCGTCAGTGAGGTGTCTTTTACTGGTGGATTATTCTGTGGCTAAGTGTGAACACTGCCCCACTGTACTAACTCTCCTCTGCAAAAGAAGGCAGGAGATACATAATCTTGAACTTTATTACACAAGATCTGTTTTTAGCCTGGACTCTTTCCCATTAATGAAACAAGGCAGTATATGTAAAATACATCATTTAAAAACAAACAGCCAACAAATGACTATGTCCCACCCTGCCGTGGTTCTTCTTCAACACAGGGTCTAATACAGTGGGCCTGAAGAACTTACTTCAATACATCATCTGGGTGCTTCTGTTGTAGTCTCTTCCCCAACCCAAAGCCAAAGAAGCAGACAGCAAACATGGGCGTGACACCCACAAGAGGAGCAGCCATTCCTCGGTAAAGGCCTCGAATACCCTGAAAGACAATGTGCAAACAGGCATTTTAGCTTCTAGACTGAGAATGAGAAGGGACCTCTGAGTAGGTCATCTAGGCCAACTTCCTCATCTTCTGGATGAGAAAACTGAGGCTAACTGGGGTCATATGATTTGCCCAAGGTCACACAAATAGTAAATGGCAGAACCATGATTTGGATTCAGGGTCTCAACTCCCACATCTGGCACTCATTCCACTGTACGATACATTTTCATGAGAAAAGTTTCTTGAAGAGGAAAATGAAAGACCACATCCTTTAACTTTCCACTTTTTCCTTCACCAGACATCCTGGCAAAGAGGGCAAAGAACAAGAATCTGACAGGCCCAGTTTCTGTTCTGCTACGCAGTACGACATTCTTCCAGTTGAGCCCTCCAGCACAGGTGCTGACTTGGCAGCCAAAAAAGTGAACGTGATCCTAGCTGTATTAATAGAAAGAGAGTTTCAAGAGGGAGGGAGGAAGGGAAGAAGGGGATAAGCATTGCTGTGTTCTGCTGTTCTGTGATATGGTCAGAGCATTATCCGTCCACTTTGGAATGGCACATTTTAGGAATGGCACTGACAAACGGGAGTATATACAGTGAAAGGAGAACAGGATGGTGAGGGAACTAGAAACCATGCCATGAAGGTAGTTTGGGACAAGGAAGCGGCCTTCAAGTACCTGAAGGCCAGAATCACATGGAAGGGGGACTCTCCTTGACTCTGGAGGGTAGAACTCAGAGGAATGGGTAGAAGTTACAAGGAGGGAGATTTTAGTTTGACTTGCGAAAAGTCTCCTTAATAATCAGTGCTATCCAAAGAATAGAATGGAGAGTTTCAGTAAGTGGTGAGCTCCCCATTATGAGGTTTTCAAGCAGTGGCTAGATGATCACTCGTTCATTGACAGGCAACCTTTGACCTGAGCTCTGAAGACAGCTAGGGATAACAAGAGGTAGAGGTGATAAAGGTAAGTATGCAAGGCATGGAAGCCGGCATGTACAAAGACACGACGGTCAGAAATGAAATGCTGTCCAATAGGCAATCCTGTCTAAGAGTGCAGAACTAGCTAGGGCATAGAGCATGTTCAGGAACGCTCTGACGGGTAAGACAGGCTCTACAACTTTACTTGCCTCCACTATGGCCAAACTAGTCACATGCCCTCATCACCACCTATTTGGACAATTGTAAGAGCTTCCTAGTCAATCTTCCCAATTCTACTTTATATTTCCAATCCATCTTTCATGCCACTGACAATACATCTTTTCCAAATATGGGTTTATTCATGTTACTCAACTTCTCGAAACCTTTCAGTGACTCCACATTGCCTAGAATATAAAGTTCTTTATTTTTCTTGTTGTTGTTTTTTGGTTCTGGTTTTTGTTGTTGTTGTTGTTTTTTTTTTTTTTTTGGCGAGAAGGAAGGTCTATGCTCTCTTTTGCAAGATGGCTAATTTGGAAATAGATTTTGCTTGATTGTACATTTATAATCTGTATCAAAGTGCTTGCCTTCTCAAGGAAGGGAGAGAAGAGGGAAGGAGTAAAGAAATTTGAAACTCAAAAATTATAAAAAACAAACATTAAAATTGTTTTTACATATAACTGAGGGAAAAAAATTGAAACATTCATAAAAAAAAAAAAAGAAAGTTTAAATCCCTTTGCCTGGCATGAAACCCCTCCACAAAGTAGTCTTTCTGGCCTTACTTCCCACTTCTCCCCTCCAGCCAAACTCTTCTCTGCCCTCTGAACACAGACCCTGTGCTTTCTTGCCCCAGGGCCTTTACTCAAAGTGCTCCTGTGCCTGCCAAATTGTCCTCCACAGGGACTTGACTCATGCTTCTCCCTCTGTCTGCTGAACTCCTCATCCCTGCTCAACTCCATTGTTCCTTCATAAGGAAGCCTTTCCTGATTCCCTCTAGATGATGATCTTCCCCAGGATTTCATAAAGCACTTTATTTGGTAACTCTGTAATGCACTTTTCATGTAACAGCAATGGTAGGAATGGTGTGTGTCCCAGTCTTCTGTGTTTCTATTTCATCCTCCTACTGGAATATTAGCACCAAAAGGGCAGGGACTGAATATCATATACATTTCGTATCTTCCTAGAACAAAGTACCTATAAGAATGACCAGTACTCAGAAAGTAATCAATAAATCCTTATTGAATGACCTTATGAAAGAACAAATAAAGGAATGTTAACCCACTTGGCTTAATTAGAAATTGTAATTAGGGCTGAATTTAATTATATATTTATATTTGTTTGTCCCATACACATATGGATTTGTCAGCTACACATAAAGGATTTCAAAACATTATGTTTTTAGATATGGAAAAAGTTGGATGCCCTTTTATTAAAGTCTCACAAAAACCCTGTGAATAAATGATTGTTAATTAAATGGTTGGCAAGATAGGGATGATCATGTCTTTTTTGTTTTTTTTTCCAGGCATACAGAACCAAGGATCACACAGATAGTAAGCATCACACAGATAGTAAGTGTCAGTGTCTGAGGCTGGATTTGAACTCAGGTCCTCTGAACTCCAAGGCCTATGCTCTATCCACTGCACCACATAGCTGCCCCTTGTCTTCTTGACAGACAAATAAACCAAAGCCCCTGAAAGTCCAACTTATCCAATGTCACCTTAAAGCTTGGAAGCACAATCCAGAACTCTGAACCCTAGCCAAAAGAGTAAGACTACTTCATGAGAGCTCCTGGAAGGATGGAATTGAGTTTGCTGTCTTTGATTTATAAGGTACAGTGTGAGGCATCTCTGTACATACAACAAATACTAGCTGATGATCTTCAAAGGATCTCCTTTGGGTCAAGTTTGCAGGAGCTATTTTTGCACTATCCCTGTCCCTCTTCTGGTTCAAATGATACACAGTCATTTCAGGAACTGCAGTGGCCTTTGAAACTCTGTGGCAACCATCAACAGGCTCTGCAAATAGCAACAGTGGATTATATCTTGGTCACTTCAACCCCACCCCATACAAGGAGCACCTCTGAATAGGAAGGGCACCTACATTTATTGGTATCCTTATATGGTTCCCTTCCCAGATGCACTTTCCCTTCCAGACCCCACTGTGACAATGAGCCCCTCCTACTCCCTACTTCTCGAGAACTAATCTTTCCAACCCACTCTCAAACCAACTAAGTCAATCACTGCTAAATGTGTTGCTTTTTCTTCCATCTAAATCATAGTCACTTTTCAGTGCCTACCAAAACCAGTCAATACCAGTCAATAATTTATTTATTTATGAGATTTTGAAGGGTAACTGGAAAGAGAAAACTTCTTAGTGAGAACTGGACAAACAAGTCTCTTCCTTTCAGGAGGAGGAGAAAAGGAGTTACTCAGTAGATCCTTATAAAATCCCAACTGTTACAATGAGCCAGGCAATAAATGTATCTTCCAATCATTTCCTCAACCTTAAGTGAATCTGAAAAACCTAAGACACGACTGTGACACTTAACTAACTACAAACTGGCTCAGTGTCTACTTCAAGGTGTTTGAGCCAATCTCTAGTATTTTTAAGAAAAGTGAACTTATGTGTAATTATAATAACCCACCTTGGCCCCAGAAAAGAAATGAGGAAATGCACCTCCCTCCTCTTTTGCTGGAAAGGTAAAGAACTATGGATGTGGATGCAGATAGTGTCTTTCTTCTGCAAAGCACCATCTTGGGGGTGGGGGGAAGGAAAGAAGGAAAGGAGAAAGGAAAAAAAAAGAAATTTACATAACTTTGTTGTATATTTGGAGGGAATAGCAAATTGTAAAGCAGTTTCGTATGCAATCATCTTTCTTTATGGTACTGTGTTACAGAAATGCTTGTTTTGCTCTATGAATTAAAAATAAAATAAATTAAAAAAAAAAAAAACTATGGATATGGGATGCTGCATATATCGTCCCAAGTAACGTGTAAGGTAACGTGTTCCTTAAACTGTTTTTTTTTTTCACCTTTGTTAACACAGGAGGGATCACTGTTGGGGGCAGCACGGGTGAAAGAGCCAGAATCAAGAGTTGGAGAAGGTAGACAGGAGGGGGTGGGGAATACCTGTTGGGAGGGAAAACAACCAGCTCATTCTCCTACAGACTTGATAAACAACTTTAAAGAGTGGTCATGAAAGGATAATTTAAATGCAAGCATAAAAGCCTTTCTCCCTCTCTAATCTTGGTTTGAGGCCAGTCTTGATCTAACTACCCATAAAAGGGAGTTATTTTGTAAGATCTGCTCATACATACAAAACAATGGCTAGATTGGTCAGTGATAAAGACACAAAAAGAAGAGTAGGAGTACTATAGACATCCCACTGTGTGACACATAATAAAAGACTATGCTTGCCTAAAGGAGGTCGTGGAAGGACTCTTACCTCTCCAAAAAGTGTCTTTTTGAAACAGTCAAAGGTCCCAGAGTAGAGGGGAGCTTGTCCCAGCTGGCTCGTCGGCTGAGTCTGTAGCCTTACCTGTAAAAAACAAGTTAAAATGCAGTTAACTCTCATTTATTCAGAGCTGACTGCCTGATAAGAGGATTTTACACTTTCTCTTATCTTCTTTCTTCTTACTGACAAACTTTCTCTATATGGAAGTGACATCTAACACTTTCATTTTCTCAAAATACATTATTCTCCCCAGCCTCTTGAATTTTGACTTTCATTTCTACAACTCTACTGAAAATGTACACCAGAAAGTCCTACTAACTTTCTTCTTAAAAAATCCAATCTTTTCTCTATCCTTGTCCAGTTCGATCTTCTGCCACATTCCAGACAGCAAGCCATTATAATCCATTCTTGAAACTTTCTACTGGGTTTTCCTAACACCCATTCTGGCATTTCTTCTGCCTTCCTGTCATATTCTTTCACCCATCCTCTTTCTGTAGGTCTTCCTAAAAGAGCAGTCCTTGGCTTTCTGCTTCACTGATACCCTCACAGAACTCATCTACTCATAGCAATCCTCCATAACAGAAGGCAAATGAGCCAGGATAATGACATGGACTAAGAAAAACGTACCTGTCTCTTATAAGAAAAGCAAATGAGAATAAAAGATCAAGTAAATTTAATTAATAAGGACTGTTTTCCTCTTCATAGAGAACAGGTTCTACTCTGTTCTGTTCTGCTTAGTCAAATTACCCATTCTTTGTTTGTTAGCACTTTTCATAAGGAATTCAATTCAACCAGCATTGATTAAGCACATATTCTGAGTCAGACACAGTGCCAGGTCCTAGGGATTAAATAAAATAAAACCAATCAGCCTCTGTCCTCAAGAAACTTACATCGTAGTGGGGTAGCAACATGTCCACAGATGATACAAAATATATAGAAAGTAATTTAGCGGGAGGGAACACTAACACCTAGGTGGCCTTTAAGAGAGACAGGGGTTCCAAGAGACTCCCAACTATATGTCCAGGTCAAGTCTCTTCTGAGCCCCAGTCATACCCAGTGACTACCTCAAACATGTCCAAAATAAAATGCATTTGCTTTTCCCCAATACCCATCCTTCTTTAAAACGTCTTTATTCTTTCTAGTCACGCAGATACACAATCTCAATGTCATCCTTGAATTCTTATTCTCCCTCACCCCACATATTCAATCATTTGCCAAGTCTTGCTATTTCTGCCTCCACAACACATCTCAGTGCATGTTTGATTAGGCCACTCCTCTAATTCAATAAATGCCTGTGACTCCCTACTATGTGTAGGGGTCAAAATTCCTACAGCATTTAAAGCTCTTTATAGGGTCACTTCATCCAACATTTCTAGCCTCATTATACACTAGTCTCAGCGAAGCCCATCCACCTCCTGACTTTCCCTCTTACAGGGCACCCACTTCACCTTCCTTCACCACACCTTTGCACCTGCTGTCCTTATGGGCTGGAATGTACTTTCTCCATACCTCTGACTCTGAAAATGCTTCATTTCCTTTAAAACTCAGTTTAAGCACCACCTTCTAGTGAACAGTCCCTTAATCCACCTGCTTACTAACTGCCTTCTCTCCCAAATTACATTGTATCTTAAGTGTACATGTTGCGTCCCAACAATTGAAGTCCGAGGTGATTTATCTTTTGTTTCTGTAACCCCAGCACCCGGCACCAAAGCAAGTTTTTAATAAATGCTTCATTGATTTATGGATTTTACCATTATGGATCTGTGACCTCATCTGTATGAGTGCTCCACCAATCACAATGGAACAGTACAATGTAGAGAAAGGAGAGCCAGACTGAGCACCAGGAGAGATGCAAGTTCAAATTCCATACTGGATGAGTGACTTTAACTCTGAGTTTTAGTTTTCTCATCTGTAAAATGGTGTTGGTAGTAACAATCTCAATTTTCCCAGGAATGTTCCAAGAATGAAATATTACGCATAGTACTTTGCAAACCCTGCAGTACTATATCAACGTCAGCCTTTTTATTTTCATATATACCTCCTCATACTGTGATTCTCATTTGTTTCTTTCTGTAAATTCTATAGAAAGGACCCACTTAAACACCTTCCTCTGTGTCTATATGTATTTCATGAGTATCAGGCCAGCACTCAAGCTATGCATGCCTCATTCTGGCAACCACTCTTTTTCTGGTTGGCCATGTCTTCAAGGATGTTTTTTAAGCCGTTTCTTACACTCAGGTTATTGTTGGTAATGTGCCGCCTTCTGCTTATGCCCACTTACAAGGAGACTTCCCACCACTCTTCCGTTTTGATTACTTTTAGATCCTGGCTCTAAGATCTCAGATCTCACATTCTCAGTCATAGGATATCAAAGGGAGACCCGTGATAATTAAAATATGGATTATATACAGTGTCAACAAACTATATTATACTATTCTACCTTTCATTATTATCCATATACAGGCCTTATCTCCTCTACCGGATGCCCTTAAGGGCAGTAATTACTTGCTTCTAGATCTTCCCTGTCCCCTCACTTCTCACACTCCTCAACAGCTAGCATTGTTGAACATTGTGCCTCAAAGGCTATACCCAAGGAATTCAAACTCTGTTCCATCTGATTTGCATCTGGAACCTTCCATGTATGTTGTTTTCCCCATGAGAACTTGAGCTCCTTGGGAGCAGATTCTTACACTTTTCTAATAGTATCCCAAGTACACTTAGCATAGGCTTTATAAGCACTTAATAAATGCTTCATTCATTCAGTTCGATCATCTAGTCAAAGGTGTTGGCCTACTTAACAGAAACAAGGTGGTATAATGATAAGAGGTCTGGACTTGGATTATAAAGACCTGAATTCAAATCCTGGTTCTGCCGCTTATAAGCTATGTAACTATAACAAGTAACTCAACTCCTTGGCCCTCAGTTTCTTTATCTTAAAATCAGAATAATATTCTCCAATAGATAAATGATGAAATGATACAGATAGTAAGTTCTCAAAAGAAGAAATAAAAGCTATGAACAACCATAACAAAAATGTTCCAAATTACTACTAAGGAAAAAAAAAACTAATTAAAAGAAATCTGAGTTCACCTCATACCCATCAGATTGATAAAGATCACAAAAATGAAAAATGACAATCACTGTCAGGACTGTGGGAGGAAAGATACACCAATGTACTGCCAGTGGAGCTATGAAATAATTCAACTATTCTAGAAGGTAATTTGGAACCATAACCAAAAAGTTACTAATCAGAGCATACTGTGCCCAAGTGAAACCTCTACTATGTATAGACTCCAAGGAGAATAATCCATATGTGCAAAAACATTTGTAGCATCATTCTTTTATTGTAGCAAAGAATCAGAAACAAAGTAGATACAAATCAACTGGGAAAAGCTTAAATAATGTTATATAATGACATATTATTGTCATGTAAGAAATGAGAAAAGGGATGAATTCACAGAAACCTGAGAAGACTTGTATCAACTAGTGTAGTATGTGAAGTGAGCAGAAAAAAGACAATATACAGAATGACTATATCATAAGACCTCTAATTATGATTATTGCTAATAATGGCAGCCAGCATTTACAATGTACTTTAAGGTTTGCAAATCACTTTATATGTTATCTAATCTGATGTTGACAACAATCACATGAGGTGGGTGCTGATTATTATCCCCATTCTACAGATAAAGAAACTGAGGCTGAGAGAGGTTAAGTGACTTTCTCAAGGTCACATAGCTAGTTAAGTACAGCACTTCATGCTTAGGTTTTCTGGAATCGAAGTCTAACACAAACACTGTGCCACCCAGCTGCCTCAAAAAGGATAGTATTTATATAGCTCTTTTGATGTTTGCAGAGCACTTTGCATGTTACCTCATTTGACCCTCACAACAATCCTGTGATGGAGGTACTAACATTATTCCCATATTACAGATGAGGAAACAGGTTGAGAGGTTCAGTGACTTGCCCAGGGTCACACAGCTAATGAGTATCTGAGGCCGGATTCCAATTCAGTTCTTCCTAACTCTAAGTCTAATATTCCACCCACTGTCCCACCCAAATACCTCAGTGCAATGACCAATTATGACTCCAAAAGACTGAGGACAGAACTGGCTTCTTACTCTTGGCAGAGAAGTAACAACTAGAGGTGCAGAATGATACCTATGACTTCAGACGTGGCCAATGTATGGCTTATCTGTTATAAGGGAGGGCTTTTTGAGGGGGAAGAGGAAGAGGAGAAGGGGAAGATTAAAGGGGATTAGTGATATCAATGGCACACTTTAAAAATGCATAGAAAAGAACAGAAGGAAGTTCAGAAAGGGACAGAGATAAGCAAAGAACTGTTGGTTCTTTTGTGTTAAATTTATCTTTACTTTAAAAGCAAACCAAGTTGTATATGATACACAGTTTTCATATAGTTTTCTTTTTCTGTTCTTTATATATGAAAATGTTTGCACTTGTCAAGTTCATAACAGGAACAAAATAAAAAAGAGAGAGACTCATAACTCTTGTGTATCCTGTGGCCTGGGATTCCAAACTCTGGGATTATAGAATGAGGTTTGATGGCTGGGGGAGTGAGGGAAGGGTACCACAAAGCTATGGCTCAAGTTTGTACCTACAGCTTCACCTACGAACCTCAGAATAGAAGTGATGTCAGGTCTCTACAGGTATTGGTAAAAGGGCCCTCCACCCCTGCGTACACACCCAGGTAACAATCTGAGATAGAAGACAATCTTTATTTCACTCCAGAGAAAATATAAATCCTATGGCAACTCTATAAAGTAGTTAGTACAAGGGTAGATTGTATAACCAGGGACACTTAAACAAGGTTAAAAATTAAAAGAAGAAGCATCTGTTTTAGACTTTATGTTGGGGCAAACCAACATATAAAGGATTCACATTAGCCTATAAAAGTTCATAAAATTCTTCTCCCTCTCCAGTGAATCCTATCTTTCCTCCTCAATATACAGACCTATATAGTTCTCCAAATATATAGCACCACCCTGTGGTTTGGACAATCAGAGAAGAGAGACAAATTTAAAGTTGCTAGAGTGAACTCCTAACTGTCCTTACTGTATTAATAGATTAGGGCAATCAATTAACAAAAGTAATTTGGGGTTCAGGAACTCTTGCTCCTTTAATGTTGTCATTTCTTAGGCTGGGAGGTTGTCTAATAGTCCCTCCACAGTTACCATCGCTAGGGTCGGGGCACCATTGGGGACCAAGCCAACAAATGTGCAAAAGGGAAACCCATAGGTTCCTTACTGTATCCTTCTTAAGATCCCCCCACTCCAACCAGGGAAGTGATCACCAGGGGATATTCCATCAACCAGAAAAGCATAATGGAAGTTCCAAACAAAGGCCTCATCTTTTAATCTTGTTAAGGGGCTCCAGATTACTCATAGTCACATCATTTCTATTTGTACTAATATTAATTAGTTTCTTCACAAGGTCACTGTGAAGAAAGAATTTTGAATTCAACAACATTTACTCAGCTTACTTATAAGGCACTGTGCTAAGTCCTGGAGATGCAAAGAAAAAAAAAGAGCTTATATTCAACTGGAGAAACACAACAGGTACACAGATTTTCAATCAACAAGCATTTATGAAGTGAGTGCCATGTGCCATGCACTGTGCTAGGCCCTAGGGATATAAATTTTAAAATGAGACAGACCCTACCCTCAAGGAGCTTACATTATACACTACCTATTCACAAATCAATATGTTACAATATATACAAAATAAATTATAGTGGAGGAAGGGCATAAAACTAACAACTGGGGAAATTGGGCAAGTTGTCATCAAGGTGGCACCTGAGCTCAGCCTTGAACAGGGCTGAGGCCGAGGTGAAGAGGAGGCACATTCTAGGAATGAGGGGCAGCCTGGGCAGACCCAAAGAATGGAAGGATGCATAGGGGATCAGCAAGAAGTCCTATTTGACTGAATAGTAGAGTGTATGAGGGGCATTACTGTGTAATTAATCAGATGGAAAAGAGACTGGAGCCAGAATGCAAAGGGCTTTAAATGCTAGGAGTTTATTTTGTCCTAATAGCACTATGGAGCTCAGAAACTTCTGGAAGTTAGGAGTGACATGGTCAGACTTATGCTTTAGGAATATCAATTTGGCAGCTGTGTAGAAAATGGATTACAGAAGGGAAACCCTGCAAGCCATATCTTCTCCACTCCAACCACTATCTCTCCTCCTTCCCACAGGTAATCTGAATTGTCTTTGGGGTTCTTGGTCCTAGCAAGTGAGCTCTTGCCTTACCCTGCTAGGGCTCAATTCTCCACTTTATGCCATTCATTCTCTTCGCAGACTCAGATTATTCCTTCAACTTTCTCCCTGGTACCATGGTACATGTACCACATCTGTGGGACCATTGGTCAATCTTGATGGGCCTAAGCCACATTCAGAGCAACTCTACTCCATGCTACCACTCACCGACCCCATCCTACCCCTTTCCAGTTCCCTTTTAAATACTGTCTTCCTCCACCAGAATGTAACCTCCTTGAGGATAGGGACTGTCTTGTTGCTTGGATTTGTATCTCCAGCACTTAGCACAGTGCCTCATGAACAGTAAAAGCTTAATCATTGGTAGCTCAAGCCTGTAATCCCCACTAGTGGGAAGGCTGACGCTGCTGGATCACATATCACCCATATGATCAGCCCCCAGGGAGGAGGAATGGGTCTGAACAGGTAGTCTACTGAGGGGCAAACAAGCCAAGGTCAGAAACAGAGCAGGTAAAACTCCAAAGCTCACAAGTAATGGAATTAGGCCCATGAATGACCCATGTACTTTCAGCCTGGGTGAGATAGGGAGCCTTAGCCTCAAAATTCATATAAATAGATGAAAATGCTTTATCTGTCTATCTAACTAATGAGACATAAGGTTGGAAAGGAAACCATTAAGGAAGGCCTTAAATGCCAGGCTGAGTAGCTTGCATTTTATCTTATAGACAATAAGAAGAGCCCAGAAGGCTTTTGAGCAGAGAAGGAACATGGTAAGAGCTGTTCTGGAAAGATGATTTTGGCAGCTATATGGAGGAATGGATTGGAAAAGGAAGCCCTGGAGAGAGGGAAACCAAAGAAGCAGTTACTACAATAATCCAAGCAAGAGGTAATGATGGTGGTATGTGAGAAAGGGATCAAAAGATATTTCAAAAATAGGCAGCAGGGACAGAACCAGCAGATAAGGGAGGGGATGACAAATGGGGCACTCTCCCAGGGGACACAGGAAGGGATAGGGGATGAAAGGCCTAAGTGGATGGCATTATCCTTGACAAAAAAGGGGCAATTATTCCTTAGAAACTAGTGCAAAGTGGAAAGGAAAGGACGGGTACTGACACAGAGTTTTGAGGTGTAGGGGAAATGAGGAAACTCCTGACAGCTGGCCTTCACTTTCTCAGTAAAGAAGGAAGCAATATCTTCTCCTGAGAAAGGGAAGAGGATTGTGAGGGACTCAAGAAAAGATGCTATGGAGAGGGAAATAGAGCCAATTATGAAAGAGTAAGAGGATTACAACCAATTTTGGTATGGGGAACAAATAATGAAACTTATTTCCCTCTTCTGAAGAGGCAGAGAACTACGTGTGGGAAATCCTGTATACACTGTGAGAGGTGGTTCAGGATAGTTTCCCATGGAGCAGAGGTACCATATCAGAAAATGTCTGTGGAATAAAAAACAAAAGCCAACCATGAAAAATAACATTTAAAATTAAGAGACTGCCCTGTGGCAGTGAAGATCCAGTCTGAATTCATAGTGGCTCCAGCTGACACAGTTGTGTGCTGTCAGAGAGCTGGTATAGGAATGGGTGATGGTGAGATCTAAGTGACCATCATCTCCATGGGTAGCTAAGATACAGCAAAGATGTGGAGGAGCTGAGTCTGATGAACTAGAGAGTGAAATCATCATGTATACTGATGTTCCTAAGTATGAAGTGAGAGGGAGAGGTGAACTGGAAGATGGTGAGGTAGGTATTAAAGCTGGAGAAAAGAGGGAGAATGATCTGCAAGCTGGTATATTATGGCAAGAAGAATCTAGAAGAGTGATATGGAAGGATGGAAAGGAGAAAAAGTTAATAGAGTGACATTGGCAGAAGGAGGATGTAGAAATGGTAATGGGAGGGCAAGGTACAGTTTGATTTCTCCTGGTTCTGAGTGTCAGGATATATGAGAGAGGGAACAGACAACATTAGAGAGAGTAGCCAAGGATATGGTATCTTCTGGAGAAGAAGCAGCTAAGTGGTATAGTGGATAGACAGTCTGGCCTGGAATCAGGAAGACCTTAGTTCAAATCCAGCCTCAGCCTCTTATTAGCTGTGTGACCCTAGGCAATTCACTAACTTAACCTCTGTCTATCTCAGTTTCTTCATCTATGAAATGAGGGTAACAATAGCTTCTGCCTTCTAGGGTTGCTGTGAGGATCAAATAAAATCACAATTGTAAAGCACACAATGCCTGGCACGTATTAAGCACTACGTAAATGTTAGCTATTACTATTAAATATTTATTAAACCCCACTATATGTCAGACACCATGCTAGGTACTAGGAATACAAAGTGGAAAAATAAAACAGTTCCTGACCTAGAGGGGTAGGGAGTAGGGACAGAGACTTAAAATCTTTTAGAAATGTGAGCTATTATCTCAGAGAGTTCCTCAAAAAGGCTGCATATTCTGGCTTCTGTATTTGAACTCATGCTGTTCCCTTATTCATGAAGACTGCCTACTCCCTTGTCTGCCATTCAAACATCTCCCTCACTCTATCAGGTTAAGCTCAGACTTTGTAGAGCCTATCTGGATCACCCCAATCCAGAAGTAATCGATTCATCTTCTGATTTCTTATGGCTGATCATATCTTACTTTGTATCATAATCCTTTATTTCCAGGGCTTATTTTCTCTAAAAGAGTGGAAACTCTAAGAAGGAAAGAATCTTGTTTAAGTCATCTTGGCAAGCCCCTCAGTGCCTACAAAAACACTTTTCAAGAAGGGTGCTGCTCCAACATGACTACTATGGAAGTGTTTTGCATGACTACACATGTATAACCTGTATTAAGTTGCTTGCCTTCTCAATGAGGGTGGGTGGGCAGGGAGGAAGGGAGAGAATTTAGAACCCAAAGTTTTCAAAACATATGTTAAAAATTGTTTTTACATGCAACTGGGATATAAGACATACAGGCAATGGGGCATAGAAACCTATCCTGCCCTATAGGAAAATAGAAAGGGAAGTGGATAAGAGGAGGGGAGGGGGGTGATAGAAGGGAGGGCAGATCAGGGGAAGGGGTATTCAGAATGCATGCCATCTTGGGGTGGGGGGAGGGGAGAGATGGGGAGAAAATTTGGAACTCAAAACCTTGTGGAAGTGAATGTTGAAAACTAAAAATAAATAAATTAATAAGAAAAAAAAACCTAAAAAAAGAAGGGTGTTGCTCAATAAATATTTGTCCTATGAGACAATGACAAGACCTTAAGGCCATCCTTAGGCTCTCTTAGGGAGAGTCCATCCATTGATATTTCAGAAGCATTTTTCCAAAACAAAAAACACTGTCCCCTCAAAAAAACCTGCTGAAACCTGAAATTATATAATCACACTTCATTGTTCTGGCTTAAATCCAACTGAGCTTTACAGGATTTTAAGCTGTAAATACTCTGAGGAAAGGATGCACAATAATCCTTGACTTTGAACTTATTCATATCCTTTCCTGACCAGAGAGCCTGAGGGAGGGGCTGAATAAATTTGATTTCAGATTTCAAAATACCCTAACCCAATCTATGTGTTTTAGCCATGTGCTTAAATCAAAGTTTGGTCCTCCAGCACTGGGTATGAACATTAATTCAATACAACTTGGATCTCTTTTATTCCTGAATCAAAGGTAAGCATCATGAAACATAAAATGAAACAGGGACAGATAGGAGGCAAGGAAACCAATTAGAAAAACAATAAAATACTCTAGGTGAGAAGAAATAAATATCTGACCTAGGGTAACTCCAGTGGTAATAGAAACAAAGGAAGTGATTACATAGATATGGCAGAGGTAGAAATGACAGGATTTGGCAAGTCACTGGCTATGTGAGAAAGAAGTCAGAGATGACTGAGGTCTCAAGTCTGGATGACCAAGAGAATGGTGAAACCATCAACAGAAATAGAGAAGTTAGGAGGGAGGAGAAGCTTTATTTGGGGGGAGGAGGGTGAATGAGGAATGAAGATCAGTTTGGGACCAAATGAGTTTAAAGTACAAGTGTAGCATACAGATGGAAGAATTTGAGAAAAAAAAAAGTAACTTTTTCCAAGTGGCTGGAAAAAGAGCTATAGTTCTAAGGAGAGGTTGAAAGGAAGAAATGGATTTGGGAGCCCTTCAACCTCGGTCATCCTAAACTATTCACTCTCCTCCAACTTAAACATCCAATCAGTTGCTAAGTCTTATGACTTAATGTTTTTTTTTCTCCCTAACCTTATAGAAATGTAAAAAGGAATATTTGTATGTCACGGGAGGACTGGAAAAAAGAACAAGCAAAATTCTTAACACAAAGGAATCAGAGAATGTCAGAGCTGGAAGAAATTGAGAAAATCACCTAGACCATTCCCATTTTTTCCCTCCTCTATTTTGCAGATTGGGAAATAGAGCTATACAAAAATCAAATCCCTTCACCAAAGCAATGTGAAAATATTTATCCCCTAACATGTCCTCATGCCTCTATTCTGTCTCCCCTTAATCCAGTATTTATAGACTGCCTGAACCAATTTTCCCTAAGCACTGATATCACTTCTCACCCAGTAGTCTCTCCCTGGTCTAATCGATCCTTAACACAATGCTAGTCAAGTCCTATGCCAAAAACTTCTCTAGGGACTCCTCCCAATTGCCTATTGGTTAACCAAATTCAAATTCCTTGGTCTGCCATTCAAGGCCTTCCATAACCTGTATTTATCCAACCTTCCAGTTTTATACAGGCTCCATTCAACCTAAGGTCCTCTCTGGTCCTTACTCTCACCCCCTCTGTAGAACAGTCCTCCTTTCCTCTTTGTTGAATTCCTACCTATCCTTTAAAGCCCAACTCAAAAGTTACCTCCACCAGGAAACTTTCTGATCTCATTCATTCTCACTTCTTTGCCTTAAGAACTCACTAAGCACCTTGTTTTACAACTTTGGATCCACTTATTATGAGATATTTCATAGAATAATTATGTGTGCTTGTGTTGAAACTGTAGAGTTCATGAGGGTAAGGTTTATCGTCTCTAAACTTTCTATCTGATTCAGTGTCAAGCACAGTGCTCTAACAGAAGATGTTAAAAAAGTTTGATAAGTGAATTAGCAAATTCAATGGTTTTTATCTTTGCCTTTCTTTGTATCCCCAGCATTTAGCAAGATACCTAGCACAAAGTAAAAGCTTAATAAATGCTTGTGGGTTTGAATTAAACTTCATTTCCTTTCTTAGTTCATTTCTGAGTAGGATTTTAGCAGTCAAACAAGTAGCCAAGCAATGGGATTTACTAACTCTTTGAATTCAGCTCTTTTTGGACTTAGACACCTCCATTTGCCTATCTTCATCCCTCACCTTCAAAGCTACAAAACAGGATTAGCAAGAAAAATAACACAAGACAACACAAAAATGATGCAATGAGTCAAGATTAAAAGAGGCTGGCCTCTCCTAAGCTCAAATTTATGTGAGATGGAGAGTCTTAAAATCACAAGCTACAACACTTCATTAGACTATATTTTGTCTATGGGTAAGGATAAAGGAAAACATTCTTAAAATGGCTCATAAAAGCTTCCAAACACTAGGAGGAAAGCAGACTTTCCTGATCTAATAAAAGGTATTCACCCCTCACTTAATATAATTCTGAGTTCTGTACTCACTATTCTGTATCTGGGATTATTATAGTCTCTTTCCCTATACCTGGAAACCATCAACAACCACAGTATTTTTAGAACAGTGATGTTAAACTCAAATAGAAACAGATCCTGTGAGCCACATGTTGACTAAGAAAAATACAAAATTAACATTACCTATATGGTATTGTATTTTTATTTGTTTTATTAAACAGTTCCCAATTATACTTTCATCTGGTTCAGCCTCACTAGGCCTGAGTTTGGTACCTCTGGTCTAGAACACCAAGATTCTCTAGTGCTATTTATATTTTTGTAAAACCTGTGAGTCTAAGGATCACAACCTCCTACTGCTGTTTCTTCCATTCATTCATCCCACAAATATTTATTATGTGCCCAAAGCTATGTGCATAGTACTATGCTAGATGCTGAGGATGAAAACAAGTTTAGATATGATTCAATCTCTGCTCTCATGAATCTTATAGTATACAGAGAAGTAAGGTACAAGCATAGGTAACCACAATATACATTATATAGCAACATTGTATAACAAGCATAGATAACCACAATATACAAAACATACTCCCAAAGAGTGGGATGAAAGGTATGAATGGGAAGATTTCTATTCACAAGGAGCTTGAGGAAGGTTTCCTAGATGAGGTAGTACTTGAATTGGGCTTGAAAGGACAGATTCAACAGACTAGGAGAGAGAGAGCATTCAAGGGCACAGGGTGGACAAAGGCAGAAAGAGAAAGCTTTGCATTTGGACAGAGCTGAAAAGGGTAGCTCCTTTAGCACACAAAGTTCATGGGTGATAAAGAAAATCCTCCCTAGTGGAAAGTAGAAATCTCCCTAGTGGAAAGGCAGGCATCTTATCTTTAACATCCTTCAAAGGCACACTTCCTTCCATCAAGTTACTTTGTCTTTCTAGCGCCTTAATTCTGCTCCCTTTCTTAACCAGTCCTAATATAGCACTTAATTTTGCATATCTCTAATGTTTGCTGGTGTTCAATACTGTCCAACTCTTCATGACCCCATTTGGGGTTTTCTTGGCAAAGATACTGGAGTGGTTTGCCATTTCCTTCTCCAGCTCATTTTACTGATGAGGAAACCAAGGCAAACAAAGTTAAGTGACTTGCCCATGGTCACACAGCTAGTAAGTGTCTGGGACTAGATTTGAACTCAGAAAGATAAATCTTCCAACACATTACATGATTTCTTCTTTTTTATCCCCTTAAAGAACAGTAAACTCCATGGAGGCGGGGTCTTATCTAAACTTTGCATATACCCTCTCCTCCCCCCCCAACCCTGCACACTTTAGGAATAAATTTCCTTCATCTGTCCACTTACACAGTTGCAGAATACTAAGAACCAATTTCCACTGGGTTCTTATCTGGTCTCCCAAAAATTCACAGAATCTCAGAGCTGGAAGAGGCTTTGGAGCTCATCTAGTCCAATCTCCTCATTTTTACCAAGAAGGAAATTGACAATTCTACCCTTTAGAATCAAGAGTGTGAAGGAACAGATGAAAAGCCTAGAGAGAAAGACTGGGGGTGGGGGAAGAAGATAACCCTGGTAGTCAGTAGGTGAAACGTCTTGTCAAAGGCACACTGCCCCATCATATTCCTTATCAGAACTCCCCAACAACGTGGGTGGGTACGGAGGTCAAAGACTAGTATCTCGATTTTACGGAGGAGGAAAACGAGGCCCTTTAAGTCAGAAGAGAGGCCTTCACTCCCAAGCTGACCACAGGCAACGAACAAGTTATTTCTTCTGGGCCTCAGTTTCCTCATCTGTAGGAAAAGAGGAAGATGCCCCTCCTGGGCTATGCAATGTCAGCCCACTCAGGGGCAGATGCCCAACTGGTCCCGACCTTCACCCTCGTCTGTCCCTCAGTCCCTCCGTGCCTCCCTCTCATCCCTAATTCCTCAAAGGTGCAATGACTCCCGTCATGCACCGCTTCCTCTTCCTCATCCCGTCCCCCGTCCCCCGTCCCCCAGCGGAAGCAGCAGGAAGCCCCTCGACCACCTCCCCAATCACAGGCAGCGCGCCCGCTCCCTCCCTCCACCTACTCCCGGACAGTCCCCAGGCCGGCAGACGGGCGGAGTAAGTCTGTTTCGCACCTTCACCGTGTCCAGTGGGTGGCCCACTAACACCACACACACGCCGCCGAAGCCTCCGGCCAGGAAGTTCTTCCAGGGGCTGATGTGAGCCGCCGTCGTCTCAACCTCATCCTCAGCTACGGTGCCGACCTCCATCTCGGCGAGTCAGCCCTCGTCTTACCCCAGCTGTAGCCGTCGACCTTTCCCCCACATTGGGGGAAGGAGGCGGGGCCTTTGGTGAGGGGCATGCTGGGAAACGGGAGGAGATGCCGGCCTTGACCACCTCTCCCAGCCTGGCCACGCCTTCGTGGCCACGCCCCGCCTGCATCCCTGGGCCCCGGACCTCACTGTAGCGCTCCCCAGGCTTTCCGAGCGGTAAGTTTGCTCTAGTACCACGAGGACAGAGGTGCGGGGATTGTCATCCACTTTTTTTCAGAGGAGGAAACTGAGGCCCGAGAGTGGCTCAGAGTAATTGAAAACCCTAAATTTGGGGTCCGAAGACATGGATGTTCTAGGTCAAGATCATTGGATATATATGCAAGAGACGCTCTCTTTTTACAAAGGAGGAAATAGGGTGAGAGGGGTTAATTTCCTTGCCCTCAGTCACACAACCTATAGACTGTAAGCTCCTTGAAGGCAAGGACTGGGTTTTTGTTTGCTTGGTTTTTTTGCCTTTTCTATCTCCAACACCTAGTACAGTAACGGCACATGGGAGACACTTAAATGCCTGTTAGATCGAATTAAATTGGATTTCGAGCGCAAGTTCAATTACTATAGGTTATCCCTTACTACTTGTAGGAGGTATGTGTTGTAAAATTCAGGCTCTGGATTTACATGGACCAGGTTCAATCCTGGGAGGAATATCACAAATCACTGGCTGGAGCTTGCTAAGATTTCCCCTGGATCCATCAAAATTTGACTGTTGTCTGAATCTGTAGAAAAGGTAAAAAGGACCCTTGGCTCCAATGCAGGTACTCAGACAATTCATCTAATTGTTCAACAATTCATCTAATACAGGACAAAACACTAAGAATACCAACCCAAGCTGAGTAATGTCCAGAGTCCAAAGTCTTTTAGAATGAGGTTAGAATTTGGGGAGGAGAGAAAGATTGTGAGCCAGGCCCGGAATTCAGTGAGGCAGAAAGGAGAGTGTCTTGGAGTATCTTATATATAAAACTTCCATTGGCCTTTGGGTAATTACTCTTTTTGTTTCTTTTGAGATCTTAAGTGTTCTGTGGTTTGCTGTCATATTGCTTATCCAGGTAAATTTTGGCATTAATGTGGTAGACTTTTGCCAGTTGATGTCTGGGATCCCTGAAATGATTTCCATAGTAGCTTCTTGATAAATGTTTACTAAATTGAATTGAAAATCTTTTGAATTCAGTTTCCTCATTGTCCTCTGGACAATGCCTTTTCAGCATTTTTGTTGTTGTTCAGTAGTTTCAGTCATGTATAACTTTTCATGACCTCCTTCAGCTTATAATAAGGCCTAGCAGAACTGGCAGAGCCTTTGAAAACCCAGGCTCTCCTCCATACCACACTGAAGTGAATGTTTCCACTCAATATAAGGTAATTCAGGGTTCGTAAGATTTAGAGCTAGAAACAACCATTGAGGACATTTCATCTAATCTCATTTTATAGATGAGGATACTGAATTCAAAAGATTTTCAATTCAATTTAGTAAATATTTATCAAGAAGCTACTATGGAAATCATTTCAAGGATCCCAGACATCAGCTGGCAAAAGCCTACCACATTAATATCAAAATTTACCTGGATAAGCAATATGACAGCAAACCACAGAACACTTAAGATCTCAAAAGAAACAAAAAGACTAATTACCCAAAGGCCAATGGAAGTTTTATATATAAGATATTCCAAGACTCTCTCCTTTCTGCCTCACTGAATTCCGGGCCTGGCTCACAATCTTTCTCTCCTCCCCAAATTCTAACCTCATTCTAAAAGACTTCCACATATATGTTCTTCATATTTCACTGAAAAATGCCATTTGCAAAGAGTTCCCAATTCTTTCCTCCTCATTTCACATCACTCAGATGCCTCATCATATAAAGATGTGGCCATTCTTCTTATCAAAGCAATCCCTTCTACATGCACAAGTAATCCCATTCCATCCCATCTTCTTTTTTTATTTTAATTTTAATTTTTTTTTTGTAAATAGTATTTTTTCCAATTACATATAAGGCTAGTTTTTTTTTGTTTGGTTTTTTTTTGGCTAGGCAATGGGTTTAAGTGACAAGTTTTCAACATTCATTAAAAAAATTTTAGTTCCAAATTCTCTCCTTCCCTCCCCTCCATCCTCCCTGAGACAGCATGCAATCTGATATAGGTTATACATGTGCAGTCATATAAAACATTTCCATATTAGGCATGTTGTGAAAGAAAACACAGAGAAAAAAAAACAAGAAAAATTAAGTATGCTTTGATCTGCATTCAGATTCCATCAGTTCTTTCTCTGGAGGCAGATAGCATTTTTCATCATGGGCCCTTTGAAATTGTCTTGGATCATTGTATTCCTGAGAATAGTTGTCATTCACAGTTGCTCATCATATAATGTTGCTCTTGCTATGTACGATGTTCTACTTCTGCTCACTTCACATTGCATCAGTTCATGTAAGTCTTTCTAAGTTTTTCTAAAATCCACATGCTCATCATTTCTTATAGCATAATAGTATTCCATTACATTCATATATTACAACTTGTTCAGCCATTCCCCAATTGATGGGCATCCCTTTAATTTCCAAGTCTTTGCCACCACAGAGAGAGTTCCTATAAATATTTTTGTATGTGTAGGTCCTTGTCCCTTTTTTATGATCTCTTTGGGATACAGACCTAGTAGTGGTATTTCTAGATCAAAGGGATATACATAGTTTTATAGCCCTTTGGGCATAGTTCCAAATTGCTCTCCAGAATGGCTGGATTAGTTCACAACTCCACCAACAATGCATTAGTGGCTCAATTTTCCCACATCTCTAACATTTATCATTTTCCTTTTCTGTTATATTAGTCAATCTGATAGGTATGAGGTGGTACCTTAGAGTTGTTTTAATTCACATTTCTCTAATCGATAGTGAGTTATAGCATTTTTTCACATGACTATAGATAACTTTAATTTCTTCATCTGAAAACTGCCTGTTCATATCCTTTGACCATTTATCAATTGGGGAATGACTTGTATTCTTATAAATTTGACTCAGTTTTCTATATATTTGAGAAAGGAAGCCTTTATCAGAAACACTTGCTCTAAAAACTTTCTTACCTTTCTACTTTCCTTCTAATTTTGGTTATGTTGGTTTTGTTTGTGGAAAAATTTTTTAATTTAATGTAATCAAAATTATCCATTTTGTATTTCATAATGTTCTCTATCTCTTGTTTGGTCATAAATTCTTCCCTTCTCCATAGATCTGACAGGTAAACTATTCCTTGTTCTCCTAGTTTGCTTATAGTATCACCCTTTATGTCTAAATCATGTACCCATTTTGACCTTATCTTGGTATATGATGTGAGATGTTGGTCTAGGCCTAGTTTCTGCCATACTATTTTCCAGTTTTCCCAGCAGTTTTTGTCAAATAGTGAGTTCTTATCCCAGAAGCTGGAGGCTTTGGATTTATCAAACAGTAGATTACCATAATTATTTACTACTGTGTCTTGTATACCTAATCTATTCTACTGATCCACCACTCTATTTCTTAGCCAGTACCAAATAGTTTTGATGATTCCTGCTTTATAATATAGTTTTAGATCTGGTATGGCCAGGCTACCTTTCTTTGCATTTTTAAAAATTAACTCCCTTGATATTCTTTATCTTTTGTTCTTTCAGATGAATTTTGTTATTATTTTTTCTAGCTCTATATAATAACTTTTTGATAGTTTGATTGGTATGTCACTGAATAAGTAAATTAATTTAGGTAGAATTGTCATTTTTATTATATTAGCTTGGCCTACCCATGAACAACTGATATTTTTCCAATTGTTTAGATGTGACTTTATTTGTGTGAAGTGTTTTGTAACTGTGTTCATATAGTTTCTGGGTTTATCTTGGCAAGTAGACTCCCAAATATTTTATATTATCTGCAGTTATTTTATTTTTATTATTTTTATTAATAAATTTATTTATTTTTAGTTTTCAACATTTACTTCCACAAGATTTTGAGTTCCAAATTTTCACCCCATCTCGCCCCTCCCCCCACCCCAAGATGGCATGCATTCTGAATACCCCTTCCCCTAGTCTGCCTTCCCTTCTATCTCTCCCCCACTTCTCTTATCCCCTTCCCCTTCTATTTTTCTGTAGGGCAGGATAGATTTTTATACCCCATTTCCTGTATTTCTTATTTCCCAGTTGCTTGTGAAAACATTTTTTTTAAACATGTGTTTTTAAAACTTTGGATTCCAAATTTTCTCCCTTCCTCCCTCTCCACTCACCCTCATTGAAAAGGCAAGCAACTCAATATATGTTACACATGTGCAATTATGAAAAACACTTCCATAGTAGACATGCTGTGAAAAACTAACTCTATTTCCCTTAATCCTATCCTGCCCCCCCGATTTATTCTATTCTTTCTTTTGACCCTATCCCTCCTCAGAAGTATTTGCTTCTGATTGCCCCCTTTCCCAATCTGCCCTCCTCTCTATCATCCCCCTACTCACTTGTCCCCTTCCCCCCCCATTTACCTGTAGGGTAAGACAGATTTCTATACCCAATTGAGTGCGTATGTTCATTCCCTCTCACCTTCCCCCATTTCCCCTCCACTGTAGGAGCCTTTTCTTTTCCGTTTTTTGTGAGATAATTTGCCCCATTCTACCTCTCCCTTTCTTCTTCTCCTAGTATAATCCTCTCTCACCCCTTAATTTTATTTTCCAGATATGACCCCTTCATCTTCAACTCACCCTGTGCCTTCCTCTATTTATCTATCTGTATGTGTGTGTATATATATATATATATATATGTACATGTATACATACATACAATTGTTTTCCCTCCAACTACCCTAATACTGACAAAGGTCTCTTGAGCTACCAATATCATCTTTCCATGCTAGAATGTAAACAGTTCAACCTTAATAAGTCTCTTATTGTGCCGGCCACGCCGTGCACTCTCCTCCCATAAGGAGCAGGCTGCCAGAGTCATACTTACCAGTCTTAGGAGCCTACCCAGATAAACACACAGAGACGAGCCTACCAGGAGGTGCCAACACCCGAGCTTTATTCAGAGGCCATCACAGCAAGGCCAAGCAAGAAGGCCACAGCAAGAGAGCAGGAGCAAAGAGAGAGAGAGAGCTCCGACCACGACCGTTCCTTAAGTACCTACTTAGCCCCTCCTCCTCAGCCCTCCTACTACTCATTGATTGTAGGGTCAGATACTGGGAGGGGATGTCTGAGTTTAGCGCACCAAGGGAGAGGAAGTGACGCAGGAGGCTAGGACAGGATAGAGGAAGGAGGCGTCTGGGATTAGTGCATAGACAAAGAGAGAGCACATGACCTAGGAAGTCAGGCCAGATACCGGGAGGAGGCGTCTGGAGTCAGTGCTACACAAAGGGAAAGTACGTGACCCAGGAAGTCAGGAAGGACACAGGAAGGAGATGTCTGGGGTTGACGTTGCACTTAGGGAGGGGACTAAGCAAAGGGAACTGGTCCTCTGTCGTCCCACTCCCACATGGCACAGCCCCCCCTGCCTCAGGAGCACATGCTCCGGCTACTTCCTTGTATTCTGTTCCTTCCCCAGCTATCACAGCTCCAATAGCACTGCCCACTGCCTCAGGAGCATGAGCTCCGGTTACTTCTCCGTATCCAGCCCATCCCAGTTCACCACAACTCCACCTAGCACAGCCCCTGCCTCAGAAGCGTGAGCTCCGGTTACTTCCTAATACCCAGTTCCTACCCCATTTTGCCACAATCCGCACTTGGCAGTAGCCAACATCAGACAGTCCCTCACATCTTATGATTTCTCTTTCCTGTTTATCTCTTCATATTCTACTTCAGTCTTGTATTGGAAAGCCAAATTTTCTATTCAGCTCTGGTCTTTTCATCAAGAATGCTTGAAAGTCCTCCATTTCACTGAATGACCATTTTTTCCCCTGAAAGATTATACTGAGTTTTGCTGGGTATGTGATTCTTGGTTGTAATCCTATCTCCTTTGCCCTCCAGAATATTATATTCCATGCCCTTCAGTCCCTTAATGTAGAAGCTGCTAAATCTTGTGTTATCTTGATTGTGTTTCCACAATACTTGAATTGTTTCTTTCTGGCTGCTTGTAATATTTTATCCTTGATCTGGAAACTCTGGAATTTGGCTACAATATTCCTAGGAGTTTTCCTTTGGGGATCTCTTTCAGGAGGAGATCGGTGGATTCTTTCAATTTCTATTTTGCCCTCTGGCTCTAACATATCAGGGCAGTTTTCCTTGATAATTTCTTGAAAGATGATGTCTAGGCTCTTTTTTTGATCACGGCTTTCAGAGAGTCCAGTAATTTTTAAATTCTCTCTCCTGGATCTATTTTCCAGGTCAGTTGTTTTTCCAGTGAGATATTTCACATCGTTTTCTAATTTTTCATTCTTTTGGATTTGTTTTACAGTGTCTTGATTTCTCATAAGGTCACTAGCTTCCAATTGCTCTATTCTAATTTTTAAGGAAGTATTTTCTTCAGTAATCTTTTGGACTTCTTTTTCCATTTGACCAATTTTGCTTTTTAGGGCATTCTTCTCCTCATTGGCTTTTTGGACCTCTTTTGCCATTTGGGTTAGGCTATTTTTTAAGGTGTTATTTTTTTAAGTATTTTTTTGGGTCTTCTTTAGCAAGCTGTTGACTTGTTTTTCATGATTTTCTTGCATCACTCTCATTTCTCTTCCCAGTTTTTCTTCTACTTCTCTTACTTGCTTCTCAAAATCCCTTTTGAGCTCTTCCAAGGCCTGGGATTGATTCATATTTTTCTTGGAGGCTTTGGATGTAGGAGCTTTGGCTTTGTTGTCTTCTTCTGGTTGTATATTTTGATCTTCTTTGTCACCAAAGTAAGATAATATAGTCTGACTCTTTTTGCACTGCTTACTCATGATCCTGGCCAATTATTTGAGTTTTAAACTTTTTGTTAAGGTAAGAGTCTGTTTCCAATACGGAGAATGTACTGTCCCAAGCTTCAGCTTTAGTACAGCTGTTTTCAGAGATACTTCTAGGGACCTGTAAATTTTCATTTCTTCCAAGGTGGTATGATAAGGGGCAAGGTGTTTCCTCTCCACTGCCACAACAAGCTCTACCACGCCAGCGCTCCTCCTCACCCCAGGACTGCCCCTCAGAACTGTAACCCAGATCCAAGCATAGGCAAAGCAAGAGATTCCTGCCTCAGCTCTGGCAAAGAGCTCCCTGCAAACCCCTCTGATCAGCCACTCAATTCCCCCTCAGTCTGTGGGTTGGAAGCTCAGGAGGCAACTGCTGCCCCTGGCCAAGCTCAGGACTTGTGACTGAGACCTAGCTTCTAACTCTCACTGTAATCACAGACTTTTCCCATTGACCTTCTAAGTTGTCTTTAGTGTTTATGGGTTGAGAAGTCTGGAAACCACCACAGCTGCCTGTGATTCAGTACTCTGAGGCCTGCTCCAGGGTCACTGCGGCCTGCATGCCGATGCCAAACTACACTCCTCTCCCCGTCAGGCGCAATATACATTTCCAATCAACCATCCAGGCTATCTTTGGCTGGAAATTTGTTTCACTCTGTCTTTTTGTGGGTTCTGCTGCTTTAGAATTTGTTTAGAGCCAATTTTTTACAGGTATTTGGAGGGGTTTGGGGGAGAGCTCAAGCAAGTCACTGTTTTCACTCCACCATCTTGACTCCGCCCCACATCTACAGTTATTTTAATAGGAATTTCTCTTTCTATCTCTTCTTGCTGAGCTTTATTGGTAATATGTAGACATGCTAATGATTTATGTGGGTTTATTTTATATCCTGCAACTTCGCTGAAGTTGTTAATTACTTCAAGTAGTTTTTTAGTTGATTCTCTAAGTATACCATCATATCATCTGCAAAGAGTGGTAATTTTTGTTTCCTCATTGCCTAGTCTAATTCCTTCAATTTCTTTTTCTTCTCTTATTATTAAAGCTAACATTTCGAATACAATATTGAATAATAGTGGTGATAATGGGCATCTTTGTTTTACTCCAGATCTTACTGGAAAGGCTTCTAGCTTACCTCCATTACACATAATGCTTGCTGATGGTTTTAGATAGATACTAATCATTTTAAGAAAAGCTCCATTTATTCCTATATTCTCAAGTGTTTTTAATAGGAATAGGTGCTGTATTTTGTCAAAAGCTTTTTGTGCATCTATTGAGATAATTATATATAATTTCTGTTGGTTTTGTTATTTATGTGGTCAATTATGCTAATAGTTTTCCTAATATTGAACCAGCTCTGCATTCCTGGTATAAATCCCACCTGGTCATAGTGTATTATTCTGGTGATAAATTACTGTAATCTCTTTGCTAATATTTTAATTAAAATTTTTGCATCAATATTCATTACAGAAATTGATCTATAATTTTTTTTCTCTGTTTTGTCTCTTCCTGGTTTAGGTATCAGTATCATATTTGTGTCATAAAAGGACTTTGTAGAACTTCTTCACCTATTTTTCCAAATAGTTTATATAGTATTGAAATTAATTGTTCTTTTAATATTTGGTAGAAATCACTTGTAAATCCATCTGGCCCTAGAGATTTTTTCTTAGGGAGTTCATTGATGGCTTGTTCAATTTCTTTTTCTAAAATGGGATTATTTAAATATTTTCTTTCTTCTTCCATTAATCTAGGCAGTTTATATTTTTGTAAATATTCATCTGTTTCACTTAGACTGTCACATTTATTGGCATACAGTTGGGCAAAATAGCTCCTACTTATTGCTTTAATTTCCTCTTTGTTGATGGTGAATTCACCCCATTTTCATTTTTAATACAGGTAATTTGGTTTTCTTCTTTCTTTTTTTTTTAAATCAAATTAACTAAAACTTTGTCTATTTTTTTTGTTGGGTTTTTTTTTCATAAAACCAACTCTTACTTTTATTTATTAGTTCATTACTTTTCTTACTTTAAATTTTATTAATCTCTCCTTTGATTTCAGAATTTCTAATTTGGCATTTAATTAGGGATTTTTAATTTCGTTTTTTTTCTAGCTTTTTTAGTTACATACCCAATTCATTGATCTGTTCTTTTTGTATTTTATTCATGTAAGCATTTAGAGATATAAAATTTTCCTTAAGTACTGCTTTGACTGCATTCCAGAAATTTTAGTAAGTTGTCTCATTATTGTCGTTCTTTTTGATGAAATTATTGATTGTTTCTGTGATTTGTTGTTTGATCCACTCATTTTGTAGGATTAGATTATTTAGTTTCTAATTAATTTTTAATCTATTTTTCCATGGCCCTTTACTACATGTAATTTTTATTGTATCATGATCTGAAAAGGATGCATTTAATATTTCTGCCTTTCTGCATTTCATTGTGAGGTTTTTATGCCCTAATACATGGCCAATTTTTGTGTAGGTGCCATGAATCACTAAGAAAAAAGATATATTCCTTTCTATCCCCATTCAATTTTCTCCAGAGGTCTACCATATCTATCTTTTCTAAGATTCTATGCACTTCCTTAATTTCTTTCTTGTTTATTTTGTGATTAGATTTATCTAGTTCTGAGAAGGGGAAGATGAGGTCACCTACTAGTATAGTTTTGCTGTCTAATTTTTCTTATAACTCACTTAACTTTTCCTCTAAGAATCTGGATGCTATACCACTTAGTTTGTATATGTTTAGTATTGATATTACTTCATTGTCTATGGTACTTTTTAGCAGGATCAAGTTTCCTTCCTTATCCCTTTTAATTAGATCTATTTTTGCTTTTGCTTTGTCTGAGATCAGGATTGCTACCCCTGCTTTTTTTGCTTCAGCTGAAGCATAATATATTCCTTTTTTTTTTTTTTTTTGGTTAGGCAATGGGGTTAAGTGACTTTCCCATGGACACACAGCTAGCAAGTATCAAGTGTCTGAAGCTGGATTTGAACTCAGATCCTCCTGACTCTAGAGCCTGTACTCTATCCACTGTGCCACCTAGCTGCCCCATTGAAGCATAGTGTATTCTGCTCCAGCCTTTTACCTTTACACTGTGTGTTTCTTGTGAACATCATATTGTAGGATTCTGGTTTTTAATCCACTCTGCCTTTCACTTTCATTTTATGGAAGAGTTCATCTCATTCAAATTTACAGTTATGAGTACTAACTGCATATTTCCCTCCATCCTATTTTCCCTCTTTTTATACTTTTCTCTCTCCTTTCACCCTGTCCCTCCTTACCAGTGTTTTGATTCTGACCAGCACCTCCTGCAGTCTGACCCCCTTCTCTCAGCCCCCTCTCCCTTTTCTTTCCCCTTTCCCCTCCTACTTCCCTATAGGGTAAGATAGATTTCTTTACCCAACCGAGTGTATATGTTATTCCCTCTTTGAGCCAGATCCAATGAGAGTAAGGTTCAAATAATGCTCACTCCATCCCTTTTTTCCCCCTATTGTAACAAGTCTTTCATGCCTCTTCATGTGATATGATATATCCCATTCTGCCCCCCCTTTCCTCTTCTTCCACTACAATCCTTTTTTTACCTCTTATTTTTTTTTATCATCACATCAAAGTCAACTTATACCCACACCCTCTAAGTATACTCCTTCTAACTGCTCTAAAAGAGATACAGTTCTTAAGAGTTACAAGTATCATCTTCCCATGGAGGGATGTAAACAGTTTAACCTTATTGAATATCATGGGTTTATTTTCTTTCTTGTTTACCTTGTTATGCTTCTCTTTAGTCTTGTATTTGAAATTTTCTGTTCAGCTCTGGTCTTTTCATCAGTAAAGTTTGAAAGTCCCCTATTTCATTGAATATCCATCTTTTCCCCTGAAGGATTATGCTCAGTTCTGCTGGGTAGTTGATTCTTGGTTGTAATCCAACCTCTTTTGCCTTCTGGAATATCATATTCTAAGCCCTCCGTTCCTTTAATGCAGAAGCTGCCAAGTCCTGGGTAATCCTGACTGTGGCTCCTTGATATTTTAATTGTTTCTTTCTGGCTGTTTGCAGTATTTTCTCCTTGACCTATTGTTGTGGAATTTGGCTATAAGTTTTCATTTTGGGATCTCTTTCAGGAAGTTATCAATGGATTCTTTCAATGACTATTTTATCCTCTGGTTCTAAGATGTGAGGACAGTTTTCCTTGATAATTTCTTGAAAGATGTCCAGGCTCTTTTTTTGATAATGGCATTCAGGTAGTCCAGTGATCCATAAATTATCTCTACTACATCTATTTTCCAGGTCAGTTGTTTTTCCAATGAAGTATTTTACAGTCTGTTCTAATTTTTTATTCTTTTGGTTTTGTTTGACTGATTCTTTATATCTCATAGAGTCATTAGCTTCCACTTGCCCAATTCTAATTTTTAAGGAATGTTTTTCTTCAGTTAGCTTTTGTAACTTTCAATGCCTTTTGTTTTCCATTTGGCCAATTCTACTTTTATTTATTTATTTATTTGTTTGTTTGTTTGTTTTGGGGTTAGGCAGTGGGGTTAAGTGACTTGCCCAGGGTCACACAGCTAGTAAGTGTTATGTGTCTGAGGCTGGATTTGAACTTAGGTCCTCCTGAATCCAGGGCCAGTGCTCTATCCACTGTGCCACCTAGCTGCCCTCTACTCATTTTTAAAAGTTGAGCTCTGCTCCTGGGGTACAGGGGGCACTGTCCCAAGTTTCTTGCACTGGGGGCCAGGGGCCTAGTCACTGACTTTCTGCACCAGGGTTTCTGGAACTGGGAGCTTGCCCACTGTGCTAGGGTGGCCTGGCCTAGTTGTGCCCGTTGTGCCTTGAGTTCCAGGGCTGGCAGTTTACCTGCTGTGCTGGAGCTGGAGGCCTCACAGCTGGCCTGCTGTGCCACTATCCTTCTAAGCCAGAAGCACAGGGCCTCACTTGCTGATCTGTGCTGTGGCTAAGAGCCTTCTGCCAGCTTACCCAGATATTGCCCACACTGGGCTGTGCTCCCCTTTTACTGAAGTGAGACAGACCTTTCCTGAAGTACTTTTAAGTTATCTTGGGTTGCAAAATTGTTTCACTCGGGGAAAGCAGTGACTTGTTTGAGTTCTCCCCCCAAATCCCTCCAAATACCTAAAAAAATGGCTCTAAACAAATTCTAAAGCATCAGAACCCACAAAAAGACAGAGTGAAACAGATTTCCAGCCAAAGACAGCCTGGATGGTTGATTGGAAAGATATATCGTGCCGGGCCGCGCGGGGAGAGGAGCGCAGTTAGGCGTGGGCGTGCAGGCCACAGTGACCTTGGAGCAAGCCTCAGAGGACTGAATCGTGGGCAGCTGTGGTGGTTTCCAGACTTCTCAACCCCTGAACATCAAAGATAACTTAGAAGGTCAGTGGGAAAAGTCTGTGACTGTGGTGAGAGAGGAGCTAGGTCTCAGCCACAAGTTCTGAGTGCGGCCCGGGTTGGCGGCTACCTCCTGAGCTTCCAGCCCACAGACTGAGAGGGAATTGAGTGGCTGATCAGAGGGGGATTGCAGGGATCTCTTTCCCAGTGCTGAGGCAGGAATCTCTTGCTTTGCCCATGCTTGGATCTGGGTCACAGTTCTGAGGGGTGGTCCTGGGGCAAGGAGGAGCGCTGGTGCGGAGAAGCTTGTTGTGGCAGTGGAGAGGAAACACCTTGCCCCTTATCATACCACCTTGGAAGAACTGAAAATTTGCAGGTCCATAGAAGTATCTCTGAAAACAGCTGTACAAACCCCTGAAGCTTGGGACAGTACACTCTTCACATTGGAAGCAGACTTTTACCTTAACAAAGAGTTTAAAACTCAAGTAATTGGCTGGGATCATGAGTAAGCAGTGCAAAAAGAGTCAGACTGTATTATCTTACTTTGGTGACAAAGAAGATCAAAACATACAGCCAGAAGAAAACAACAAAGCCAAAGCTCCTACATCCAAAGCCTCCAAGAAAAATATGAATCAGGCCTTGGAAGAGCTCAAAAGGGATTTCGAGAAGCAAATAAGAGAAGTAGAGGAAAAACTGAGAGTGATGCAAGAAAATCATGAAAAACAAGTCAACAGCTTGCTAAAGAAGACCCAAAAAAATACTTAAAAAAATAACACCTTAAAAAATAGCCTAATCCAAATGGCAAAAGAGGTTCAAAAAGCCAATGAGAAGAAGAGTGCCCTAAAAATCAAAATCAGTCAAATGGAAAAGGAAGTCCAAAAGATTACTGAAGAAAATACTTCCTTAAAAATTAGAATAGAGCAATTGGAAGCTAGTGACTTTATGAGAAATCAAGACACTGTAAAACAAATCCAAAAGAATGAAAAATTAGAAAATGATGTGAAATATCTCATTAGAAAAACAACTGACCTGGAAAATAGATCCAGGAGAGAGAATTTAAAAATTATTGGACTATCTGAAAGCCATGATCAAAAAAAGATCCTAGACATCATCATTCAAGAAATTATCAAGGAAAACTACCTTGATATTTTAGAACCAGAGGGCAAAATAGAAATTGAAAGAATCCACCGATCTCCTCCTGAAAGAGATCCCCAAAGGAAAACTCCTAGGAGTATTGTAGCCAAATTCCAGAGTTCCCAGGTCAAGAAGAAAATATTACAAGCAGCCAGAAAGAAGCAATTCAAGTATTGTGGAAATACAATCAGGATAACACAAGTTTTAGCTGCTTCTACATTAAGGGACCACAGGGCATGGAATATAATATTCCGGAGAGCAAAGGAGATAGGATTACAACCAAGAATCACCTACCCAGCAAAACTGAATATAATCCTTCAGGGGAAAAAATGGTCATTCAGTGAAATAGAGGACTTTCAAGCATTCTTGATGAAAAGACCAGAGTTGAAAATTGTTTCAGTCTGTCTCTTTATGGATTCTGTCACTCCAGAATTCTTTTAGAGGCTTAATTTAACATTGTGTCTGAGGGAAACTGGAAAGAGGTCAATCAACCTCCTGGTTTCTCTCTGCCATCTTGACTCCAACCCTGCTCCATCCCGTCTTCTTAAGCATATTGACCCTCTATATCATCCTCCATACTTTCTCACTAATCTTCAGTATCTCCCTATCTTCTGAGTGCTTCCTTACTGCCTACAAACAATTCAATGTTTCCCCCATGCTCAAAAAGCCATCATTTGGCTCATCCAACCCAGTGTCTGACATTTAGTAGGTGCTTAATGAATGCTTGTTGACTTGACATTACTGAGAATATAAATGAATGTTATTAGAAAGTGAACCTGTCATGGAGAGAATAAGAGACAAAAGATGGACAACCCAAATGTTCTACTGCTACCTGCAGATATTAAACAAACAAGATATCTAATACATTTGTTATATCCTTTATATATCATTTATAGGAAAACAGGGCCATGAATCAGATTTGAAAGGCCCAGAGAAATCTTGAGTTTCATCAGTGGTAGGAGGACCCACACCCATGAAATCACAGATCCATCAAAGTACCAACATATTCAAATGTTACTATGTATGAGACCCCTTGCTAGATGCAGTGGGGGTGGGGGGGGGAAATAAGATGAATAAGAGGGCTGCTAATCTATAAATATGGACTGGATAGATCTTATTTATGTTGCTCATATTATTGTTCAATAGCTATTTAGAATTAATATTTTAATGTATGCCTATTTCAGATTATAAATTTACTGACAATATCTGACCAAATGAACTTATTTTCTGCAAGATATGACCCTTTACATTACAAACTAAAACAACTTTATATATATATATATATATATTTTTAGAGAGATAGAGACAGAGACAGAGAGACAGAGAGAGTTTAGATTTAAAATAACTAAGCTATTTCTGTAATTCTGATAAGTGTATGTTGTTCCATTCCAGGGCCAGCACTCCCTACTCCCTCATACTTACCCATGTCAACCCTTTTGCTCCCCTCTTTCCATCCTACTCAATTCTTCCCCTTCCATTCTGCCCTCCCTCTGAGCACACTAACAACATTCTACTATTTAAAAAACCACCCTTCCCATTGGATTTATACCCTCCCCCAGGAAATTACTTCATAGACACATACATACACACAATGCCTGGCAGTAGTAAATGCTTAATACATGCTTGCTGAATTGAATTATGGGGCAAAGATGAAGAAGGAATGCCTTCTAGGCAAGTAGGATAGCATGTGTGAAGGTACAGAGTTGAGAGATGAAAAGCCTTGAGGTAATTTTGGTATCGTTGTGTGGGAATTGAGTGAACCACACTGACTCCATCTTGTGATTCAATTATGCATCTAGCTCAATTCTCTTTCTATTCAATTATAAGGCTAGTCCAGTTTCTATCTTAGGAGAAAACTTTATTCAGTTATGGGAATTGTGAGAAAACTTTATTGTACTGTTTGAACCTAGTGGCTGGGAATCTGTACTACCTCTAACAGATCTGTTTAAGATTGATACAAAGAGTTTTCTCACAATTATACATCTCAAAAAATTCACGTCCTATTTGAAAACTGGCCATGTACTGGTCAATTAGTTACTGTTTCCTTGTTCCTTTGATAGAAGAGAGACACATGGGGGGGAACACCTCTTTTTCTGATTTCAGCAAACTGCACCTATTTGCTGTCCCCCTCCCAATTTGAAAAGCCTCTGATCTTTCCTCCAGTTAGAAATCAGATGACCTAATCTTGTATCCTAGTTTATATCCTGCTAATTGTTTTCTTTTAATGCACAAAAATCTATCTCCCTCTATATTTGGGGTCCAGTGCCAAGCTGAGGAGACCTGGTCCCAATTTGTTATGCAACTGGCATGCAGTGCTTAATAAACTGATATTCTCAGAAGCTTGAACTTTTGTTTCCTCAGTCATTTCTATCAATCCACACTCAGAGTTACATCTAAAAGAATAATAATAATAGCTAGTATTTATATAGTGCTTTATGGTTTACAGAACTCTTTATATAGTTTATCTAAGTTATATCAAAGGAAGTACTTAGAAGTGTGTGAGTACTTGGAGAAACATCAAGTTTTTCTCTCTAGTTATTATGGCTTTTTGGTATAGGATGAAGCCCTAAGATTAAGTCTATGTCACTCTCTGTGCATAATTTGACTGGTGTTCATGTCCTGGCTCCAAAACTTAGTAACTATATGACTTTAAGTGAATAATTTAACCACTCTAAGCCTTCTTCATTTTCCTAATCTATAAAATAGGGATGAAAATACATCAGTCACAGAATCTTAATACTGGAAAGGACCTCAGAAATCATCTAATCAAACCCTTAGGCAGAACATTAATCCCCTCTACAGGATCAGCAACAAATGGTCATCAAGTGCCAATTTGTACCTTCAGGGAGGGGAAATTCAAACTATGACCTAAGGCAGCCTAAAAGATGTGAGAAGGGAAGGGAAGTTACTTCTATCAGGATGGATGAATCAAAGTTGTGTGTAAGCCCAGCTCTCTTTTATCTTTTCAAAATAACAAAAAATGAACCAAATAAAGGATAAGATGCACCTGCCTTCAATGACTGACTTAATGGATGATAAAACCTTTATTAAGGACTTGCTATGTTCAAAGTACTGTGATAAGCACAGGGCATACCAAAAAAAAAATCAGGAAATTCCTGCATTTGAGGAGCTCACACTCTAATAGGGAGTTAAACTCTCATTTCAGCTTAAGCCTCTTATGGGTGGTTTAAGTTGCTAGTAGGAGTAAAAGTCCCATGGTCCTTAGGGTGCAACAGCAAAGTAATTCATAATAGATCTTTTTTAATGTAATTTCCATTGATAAAATCTTATCTGTATCTGATGTTGAACTATTTGACAGTGTCATGCATACTGTTTAGCAGTTAGAACTTTCTTTTTCAGTCTTCAGAAGCTATAGCTGCTAAGGAGATGGGAGCGACAGCATCTTCAGAGGTAGGTGATAGGTCACATCTTCACAGAGGTTTCTTTCCTGGACAACAGATGCAAGGGCCAGGCTGGCAGTGGGGTTAGTGGACTTAGATTTACCTGTCCATCAGTAGTAGTTGGTCAACAGTTGCTGTTGGGGATTCAGGGCCCCGTTTCCATGAAGGATACTTACCTGGATATCTGCTAGAGCTAGGATAGAAGTATGACAATTTGGGGGGTAAAGGGTTGTCTTTGCAATTACAAGGGCTCTTGGGCTGTGGATCCTGGGCTTTCTCCACCAGAATCCAAGTAGAGGTAGTGCATAAGGTGGTGGTTTGAACTAAGTAAATCCAAGGAAAAGTGGTGTCAAGGTGGTGGTTTAAACCACTTGAAACATACTACCTCCAGAGTCACTCCCAGAATACCTTGTTACTTCAGGTATATGGGGATCAATAATTGGAAGGCAGTGGGTGGGCAGGAATAGATACTCAGAGTTAAATCTCTGCATAAGTCACCAGGTAGTTGTTTCAGTTCTTGTACACACACATATGTATATACACAACCTGCTTAGGATCTCGTGAAGTACTTTTGGCTCCTAGACCAAGTCTTTTGTCTATCTCTCTATGCTGCCAAGAACCAATTATCCTTGTTTATCTCACCTAATTCAGTCTAGGGCTTAAAATGCAAATATTATCATAACTTTATCAAAAAAAATGGCTCAGTCCCCATCCCATTAAGATTCTTATCTCCTTCCTAACTTCAAGTGACTCAGAGAAATATGGGCACACATTATCAATTAGAGTCCATTTACAGAATGGAAAAGAAAAAAATAAAATACACCACATTAAAACTTCCAAGCAACTAAAACCTGGCCAGAGCTAATGAGGTCTAAAATCCTAGCTCCCCAGTGGTTGCAGCTGTTATAGTTAAAATCTGAGCTCTTCACTTTTGCCAAAAGAACAGACATGCCCAGAGGCCACTTGTAGAGTGGATTAGGGAGGAGGATTAGCAGGCATTCCCCCAATGTTAAATTCTCAAAGGAGAAAATGGAACAATCTCACCACCTAGTAGATGATTATCCCCACCCTAGCTCCTATACAGATAGCAGTCATTTTCTGGTTGACTGCCAGGCCATCTCTGGAGTTGGATAGTCACTAGGGGGAAGGGAGCTTTGCAACATCACCCTGTACAACCCACATACTTAGGCTTGAAGTCCCCCAAAATTTGTACTATGATCTTTTTGCCAATGTTGCATCTTCTGACATGCTTTCTCTGTATTCTCCTTTGGGCTTCTTTC
The DNA here is from genome assembly GCF_900497805.2 of Vombatus ursinus. Classification (NCBI taxonomy): domain Eukaryota; kingdom Metazoa; phylum Chordata; class Mammalia; order Diprotodontia; family Vombatidae; genus Vombatus; species Vombatus ursinus. Next base: position 25,330,666 of record NW_020954598.1, on the reverse strand, counting down.
AAAATGTTTCTCATGCAGAGATTTCAAAGTACCTCTTTCGGAACTTGATAAAACTGAGAAAAAGATAAACAAGAAAAAATTATATATCTGAACAACATATTGTAAAAACTAGATATGACAGACTTTTAATGATTATTGAATTGTTTTTTGCAATGAGATGTTTCACATTGTCTTCTATTTTTTTATTCTTTTTGTTTTGTTTTACTGTTTCTTGATTTCTCATAAAGTCATTAACTTCCATTTTTTCCATTCTAATTTTTAAGGAATTATTTTTGTGGGTTCTGCTGCGCTAGAATTTGTTTAGAGTCTTTTTTCAAAGGTATTTGGAGGGGTTTGGGGATAGACCTCAGGCAAGTCCTTGCCTTTATTCCACTACCTTGGCTCTACCTCGAATCAGACAATTTTTAGGTCACTTTTTCTATCCCCTTTCTCACGTCAGGAGGTGAGCAGTGTGGTCATTAAGAAGGTTGCTCAGATACCCAGGAGGCTGCCAAATTTCACTACTGCTTCAGTCCAGTGAGAAGACAACCCTATGGCCTGGGCCACCTGTATGCACGTTGTGACTACAGCTCCCAATGTATCTGTGTCTACTGTTTTGTTGCTTGTCTGTTGCCACAGGGATTTGAGGTAGGTAAAGATGGTAAAATGGTATGGGTGATGTTTTTGATTCATGCATAAATTGGATTTAAGTGAGGCAGAGTTGCACAGAGTCATAGGCCTCACTCTCTCTTCCAGAGTCATTGGAATCCAGTGGCAAGACAAAAGTCAAGACAACTGGTAATGGCTCAGGATGCAGTGGATGACCTTGGTGTCTTCAATATCCAAAGCACTCCACAGTGCCTGCTTCCACCTCCTTCATGGCAGTTGGATCAGACTGTTCTCATCTGCCCATTCTGCCAAGGGAAGTCTTCACATGCTTAGGGTAGACATCCCACTAACTCACTGATGGGTTGAGACCCCTCTGTTACCCCCAGCCTGGTTTAACCAGTCTGCTAAAACGGCTTAACGGAGTGTGGCCACTGTGCATGCTAAAGCTTCTTGGAGCCACAGGTGAGAGTTTGGTGAATCAGGTAGACAGTAAAGGTAGAAAGCAGCCCTTACCCCACAGGTCTTCCCTGAATACATCCTATATCACAAAAAAGGAAGGAGAGTCAAAATGGTGGAGAAGCAAGAAGATGTACAGTCCAGTTCCTCAACAAATGTTCTCCACAAAGATCATAAAAAAAAAAAATCCAAGGTCTGTATAAAGAGATAGACAAAGAGGTCTACAAGAATCTGACCAGGAGCACACAGTGTTAGGCTCCAGGGCCCAGAGACTAAAAGAATATTGAGGCTATATACTGCAACAGGAAGCACAGGGACAGGAAGAGATCCCAGGGAATCCCTGAACTAGTACAAGGTATGGCAAGGGGTGCTATCTGGCAGCTCTGTTACTCACTATGAAGGTCCAGGTCACAGATGCAAAGTGGACTGAGAAGGGGACCTAGGACTAGCAAAGAGAAACGGGTAGAGTAGGGCCTAGTTATGTCCTGAGTGAGGAACAAGTTGAAAAGTAAACAATAGCTGTGTGGCTCTGACCCTAAAAGCAGAGCAGAGACTCAGTTCTGGCTTCCAGCCAAGTCTGAAGCCTACAGTGAAACAACTGGTATCTAGCAGTATCAGATCTAAAACTATACTACAAAGCTATAATGATCAAAACAATCTGATAATAAGCAGCTAGATGGCACAGTGGATAGCATGCTGGGCCTACAGTCATGAAAACTTATCTTCATGAGTTCAAATCTGGCCTCAGACACTTATTAGCTGTGTGACTCTGGGCAAGTCACTTAACTCTGTTTGCCTCAGTTTCAGGAAGAGTTGGATATGACTCAACAACAACAACAACAAAAAGAATAGAGAGGTTAATCAGGGGAACAGATTAGGTACATGATATACAGAAGCAAACAAGCTTGATAAACCCAAAGATTCAGCTATTGGAGCAAGAACTCATTATTCAACAAAAACTGATGGGAAACTGGAAAATAGTTTGGCAGAAACTAGGTCTAGACCAATATTTCACACCATATACCAAGATAAGCTCCAAATGGATATGATTTAGACATAAAAAGTAACATATTAAACAAATTAGAAAAGCATACAGAAAATACATGTCAGATCTATGGATGGGGAAGATATCATCATAAAACAAGAGATAGAAAGTTTCACAGAGGTAAAATTTTGATTACATAAAGATTAAAAGATTGTATACAAGCAAAAGCAATTCATCTAAAATTATTATTTTTAATTTTTGGGCAATTGAGGTTAAGTGACTTGCCCAGGGTCACACAGCTAGTAAGTGTCAAGTGTTTGGTTTGAAGCCAGATTTGAACTCAGGTCCTCCTGACTTCAGGGTCGGTGCTCTATCCACTGTGCCACCGAGCTGCCCTAAAGTTACAAAAGAAACAGATAATTGAGGGGAAATTGTACCAAGTTTCTCTGTGCTAATGAATATCTGTTAAAACATAAAAGAAACAGCCAAGATTAGAAGGAAAGCAGAAAACTGGGAAAAAAATTTTACAGTAAGTATAAAGATAAAGCCCTCATTTCTCAAATATATAGAGAACTGAGTCAAATTTATAAGAATGCAAGTCATTCTTCAATTGATAAATGGTCAAAGGATATGAACAGGTAGTTTTCAGACAAAGAAGTCAAAACTATCTATAGTCATATGTAAAAATGCTCTAACTCACTATTGATTAGAGAAATGCAAATTAAAACAACGAAGGTACCACCTCACATCTATCAGATTGGCTATTATGACAGAAAAGGAAAATGATAAATGTTGGTGGGTATGTGGGAAAATTGGGACACTAATGCACTATTGGTGGAGTTGTAAACCAATCCAATCATTCTGGAGAACAATTTGGAACTATGCCCAAAGGGTTACAAAACTGTGCATGTATTTTGATCTGGCAATACCACTACTAGATTTGTGTTCCAAAGAGATCAAAAGAAAGGGGAAAGGACCTATAGGCTCAAAAATATTTATAGCAACTCTTTTTGTGATGGCAAAGAATTAGAAATTGAGGGGATACCCATCAACTGGGGAATGACTGAACAAGTGGTGATAAATGATTGTGATGGAATATGATTGTGGCTATAAGAAATGATGAGTAGGCAGATTTTAGAAAAACCTGGAAAGACTTACATGAACTGACGCAAAGTGAAGTGAGCAGAACCAGGAGAATATTGTATATAGTAACAGCAACATTACACAGTGAACAACTGTGAATTACAGCTATTCTCAGCAATGCAATGATCCAAAACAATTCCAAAGGGCTCATGATGAACAATGCTATCTACCTCCAGAGAAAGAACTAATGGAATCTGAATGCAGATCAAAGCATACTTTATTTTTCTTGGGGTTTTTGGTGTGTTCTCTTTCACAACATGAGCAATATGGAAATATGTTTTACATGACTGCACATGTATAATATATATCAGATTACTTGCCATCTCAGGGAGGATGGAGGGGAAAGAGTGAGGGAGAGAATTTAGAACTCAAATTTCTTTTTAAATGTTAAAATTGTTTTTGCATGTAATTGGGTAAAAAAATATGAAATATTTAAAAATTTTTTAAAAGAATGTTAAAACATAAAAGAAACAACAAAACAAGAAATAAAAAAGTTAACCAATCCAGTGGCAGAAAGGTAAATTCAACAGGTTATAAACAAACTGTTAATGAAAGAATAGAGAATGACCTGGAGGTTGGTGTGCTATAGTCACCATAATTTGAATTGGGTAGAAATTTTTTTTAGCAGACTTCAAAAGAGGAAAAGTTGCTAAATGATGAAAGTAAAATGACCAAAATCACTAATGAATAATACATTAATGAATCTGTGATTTCATTGTTGTGGGTACTCCTTTCAGGGATATTGATTATAATCTGTCCATGCTCTCCCATCTTCACTATATAACTAATATTATATATAGGATATATAGTATTGTAGAAATGTTATTTATGGCCTAGAATCATCAAGAACTAAGATCACATGGACCAAGTCCAGTCATTGGAAGAAAGCCTCTTCAAGATATCAATATCACTGTGTCTCATTATGCTCCCCCTCTGAGTTTACACTGGGAAAATCATTGACTAGGCTTGTATCTAGGTTTCCACAAATATGAGTAACAGCATTTTCGTACCCCATATAAGCCCTCAAAAGAGTAACAGACTTATTGAGTACAAGATAGGTTTTATTCTAGCCTCTAGAAAATTTTAAAAATGCAGAAGACTCACAGGAACTCATAAGCAAATGCATGGCTTTGTACAGAGCATGCATATATATTTTCTGCCCATTTTCAGTCAACCATGTGGAAACTGGAGGGCTGCCATGTTTGATGCATCACTGAGAGTCGCCTAATTGGCTGATGAGCCAGAAGAGTTAGTGACTTGGGAATTGTTAAAAGAAGAGATAGCTTCCAGCTGGGGCCTCTTGGCTGTAGCTCTCCAGGCAACAGGATGTTATTCCCATGAAGTACAGAGAAGGATGGTCCTTCTCTAACCTGATATCACAGTGACCCCACTGCTCCTTAGTTGGAACTGGGATTCAACTAGGTAGACTTGGGGTAGACCTTAAAAGACCTTAAAGGTCTTTATGAATTTGTTCTCTTGTGATTTTAGGTAAATTTGTATCCTGAGAAGAATATATTTTGAGCATCCTATTAGTACAGAAGATCTGGTGATCTAATGAGAGATGCCATTGTGAGTTGGAGATAGAATCCACAAAAAAACAAAAACAAAAACAAAAAAAAACTAGTGACTGATAGAGGGAAAACATCTTGATCAGAGAAAGAGACCACCATAAGGAGAGAAGCCAAGCCTGACTCATTTTACCAGTAGAGTTGATCAACAATATTAAGTTAAGGCGCGGTGGATAGAGAGCCGGCCTTGGAGTCAGAAGGACCTGAGTTCAAATCCGGCCTCAGACACATAACACTTACTGTGTGACCCTGGGCAAGTCACTTAACCCCATTGCCTAACCAAAAACAAAACAAAACAAAACAAAATAAAACAGAAAACAATAGCAAGTTAAGGTGAAATGTAAAATGGCTAATTAGTAACCTTGCAAAGACTGTTTCATGTCCTAATAAAGTTTAACTACCAACCTCCCAGAAGATGATAAGAGCAGTCATACATTGTTATTGAATTATGTTCTAATTGTTCTGATTGGCTATTGGATAAGAGGGTTAGAGACTTCAGTGCAAAGGATAATGTACAGTTGAGCTGATTCACCAATGGTTTGAGATAGAGAAGAAAGGACAGAAGAGCCAGTGCAAATGTGCCAGCCTGGGAAGTACTGAGGGATCATAGGATTGGAGGTCATGGTAAGAATAAAGAATAGTGTTATGGGTCATAAAGCTGAGGGAAAGATGGAATAATAAAATATTATGATAAGATAAAGGAATGTCAGAACTTTTGAATATTAAAGTGGAATACTTATGGGAAATGACACGATCAAGGATATAATCCATTGCTGTATGTAGCTGATGTGGGATAGAGGACTTGTTCATGAGAAATAAAGAAATTGAGGAACTCTTGGAAATTAAGTTATTTGAGGGAGTATCAATATGCATGTTGAATTTTCCTAATATGAGGGCAGGTGCTGGGGAGGGAAGAAAGACTAAGCTAAGACAGTGTCTACCAGAATTATTGGGTGATAAATTTGGATTGAAAGAACCACAAAAGAGGAAGGGTTATGGAGTGATGGTGACAGAAATGGCCACAGGAAGCAAGAAGCATTCTGACTCCCTCATCATGATCAGTGTGTTGTGGTTATGAGTGAAAGTACTAGAAGAGGTGGCTAGGGATTGAGTGTTAGGAGAAGGGAGCCTGATCTCTGCGAGAGCCAGAAATGGAGGGAATAAGAAAGGAAAGGGTTTAAGATGAAAGCAAGCAGAGTAATTATCAAGCAGGCATCCAGGAAGCACAATGAAAGGAGCAAGTAGATCTGGAGTAGGACATTGGCAGGGTTGAGTTGAGGATAGGAGTAAAGGACCAAGCACTGGGGAATAAGGAATGGAATTTGTACAACAGCCAGGGATTCAGAATTACTGGGATGGGGAGAGGATAAGGGGATGAAAGTAAGCTAATGGAGTTCAGGCAGAATATCAGTAGATGGGGAGAGATCTGTTGAGGAAGCAGGTAATTAGACCTTCCTTAAGATTCAACCTCATGACACTAATGCATTGTTGGTGGAGTTGTGAAATGATCCAACCATTTTGGAGAGCAATTTGCAACTATGCCCAAAGGGCGATAATATTAATCCAGCAATAGCACTTCTAGGACTGTACAAATGGGAAAAGGACCCACATGTACAAAAATATTTATAGCAGTTCTTTTTGTGGTGGCAAAGAATTGGAAATTGAGAGGATGCCCATCAATTGGGGAATGGCTAAACAAGTTGTATTATATGAATGTAATGGAATATAAGAAGTGATGAACAGGCAGACTTCAGAAAAACCTGGAAAGACGTGTATGGTCTGATCCTAAGTAAAGTGAGCAGAACCAGGAGAATGTTGTACACAATAACAGCCACATTGTATGATGACTAATATTGATAGACTTAACCTTTCTCAGCAATACAAGGATCTAAGACATCTCCAAAGGTCTCATAATGGAAAATGCTATCCACATCCAAAGAAAGAACTATAGAGTTTGAATGAAGATCGAAGCATACTATTTGCTATTTTTTTTTCTTCTGTTGTATTTTATTTCCTCTTTCTAGTGGTTCCCCTTATTGGTTCTAATTCTTACTTACAATATGACTAATGGGAAAATATGTTTAATAAGAATGTACATGTATGGCCTGTATCAGATTGTGTGCCATCTTGGGGAGGGAGGTGGGGAGGGAGGGGGAGAAAAATTTAAAACTCAAAAGCTTATGGAAGTGATTGTTGATAAATCAAAATAAATTAATTTAAAAAAAAAGATTCAACCTCATGACAGATGGAAATGTTTCTAAGGGACCCAGGAGGCCTACTTCATAGCTGGCAGGAGCAAATGAAGGAGGAAGTCTGAAATGAAGGAGGGAGCCTGGGGGATTATGAGCAGGAAGCAGAAACTTGCAGTTTAAGGTAGATCTCATCTGGAAATAGCCTCCAGAGTACTTGAGAAGGTCTGTGGATAAAAACAGAGGTTGAGAGGTATGGATAGGGAGCTGATGCAGGACTTGCTGGGAAGGTTCCAGAATGAAAGGGAAAATGAGCTGGTGGCCTGCATTGAGGGCTGATGCAGACATCACATCAGGGGTATATTCCTACTCTTCACAGGAAGATACAACTAGAGTCCCAAACACAGACTAACCATCCTGTAAGCTCATCAAGCTGATCAGGGAACTCCCCTGACTAGCCTCCTATACTTGTTAGATAGATTAATAAATATTTTTATCTTGCTATTCTTACCATGGAAGCTGATAACACCAAGGCCTCTTTTTCATTTCTGAAATATTAAGAAATAATATTATGTCAGTGTTCTTGCCCAAAGTCTTTGGTCTGTATGAATATAAAACTTTATCTGTACTTGATCAAATTCCAAGGAAACGATTGTCCTACAATGTTCCTTCTTATCAAAGACCTAATAAAAGACAATCAAATTCAGGGAAGGATTATTTTAGATGACCAAACTAAGAGTCAGCATATTTTCATTTAGTTAAAATTAAGAGAATTTCTCTTAAATTCACATTGGACCATATTGAAAGGAGGATCCTCAAAGGAAGTGGTTAAAGAGGGAATATCCTTTTGTTAAACAAAGGAAGTGTCCCATAATTTTGCCTTAGATTAAATCTAAGGAGGTGATCCCTTTGTTAAACCTGGGATTTGACCTAGGTTTTCCAAGAAGCCATCATCTCCAAGGGCACACCTCCCAATACTAACTTTTCTATAATTCTGTTTAGTGAGTCAAACCCTAAAATTGAACTTTTTACCTTTGTTTCATTTTGACTATAAAATTTCATCACTGTTTACTGATCATAAGAACATATAAGACATTGCTTGACAATTCTAGAGGACCAATGATGAAAAGACCTATTGACAGAGAGATGATGGACTCAGAGTACAAGAATGAGACATATATTTGTTTGGACATGGCCAATGCAGGATTTTATGCTGATTGACTATGCATATTTGTTACAAGGGTTTTGTTATTGTTTTTTCATTGGAGAGGGGAGACAGGAGAAAAAGAAAAAATAGAATGTTTTAAACTGTAATGGGGATCTGGTGCATGTGCGGACTCTATTAGTTTACTGATATAACCTCTCCACATAGAAGACACTAGGGACATGGAAGTGAAGTACCATGGAGAGACAATGGGGAATGTACCAACATTCTATAAATTGTTCCAGTTGGCTAACTATATAGTTGTGAGAAATCTTTTTTAATTAGTAGCATCACCTGAATTTTCACTGCCTTCAAAAGACCTAACAGTTTCAGCAGGCCTTTTGCTTCATTTGTGTCTGGGATAGTTCAGAAACTCTTAAATGACCATTAGATAAGTGGAAGGGCCTTTGGGCCTTCCCTGTCAGAGGCCATATAGCCAACAGAAATAGACGTCTGGTTTTTTTTTTGTTTTTTATTTTTTAATTTTCTGTTCAAGGTTTAGGAATTTCTGACTTGGTCAGGAGAGACAAGGAGTTCCAATCCAGAATTAGGAATCCAGAAGTAGGAATCCAGGCTGGGTTTTGTGGCCCAGAGCTGCTTCAGTTCCCTGAGGAGCGAAAAGCAAAATTTTGGAGTGACCTTCAGAACCCTAGTCAAATGGTAGCCAGTCAAGATATCTGTCAGTGATGCCACAACTGGATATGTATGTGATGGGATCAATGCTATGTAGGAAAAAGCTAATTTTGATCATGCTCCTCTAGAGATCGAGGTGGTGTAGGGGATGGTATTCTCCAGAAGTATTATGGGAAATACTTTTATATTTGATCTTCCTATATCTTTGAAGTAAATGTCCCTTTGCAAAAGCTACTTGGTGTTAAGTAGTGAAATGGAAATGTGGTCCTAGTCACAAACCTATACCAAATGGGGGACTCCCTGAGCACTACCAAATTCCCCTCCAACCAACTTTACAATAATGCCTCAAAGAGAATTCTGGAGTGGCAGAACTAACAAAAGGATGGAGTGAAACAGTTTTCCAATCCAAGACAACTTAGAAGGTTATCAGGAAAGGTCTTTCTCACTGGGATGAGAGTGGAGCACAGACCAGCACAGGCCATCCCCAGCAAGCCAGCAGCTTGGGCATGATTGAATTGGTAGCCGCAGTTTCTGGAGCTCTCAACTTCCAGCCAAACAACTGGCCAGAAGGAGATTACAGGGGACCCTCTGCTAGCACTGGGTGCAGGACTCTGTTGCATTGCTCATACTAGGTTCTATGTCACAATCCCAAGGCAAGAAAGCATTAGCATACTAGTGGGGCCACAGGGAAGTGGAGACCCTGGTAACAGTTCCAGGGCAGAAAAGACTGCTTGTGGTCACTCATAAATGAGAGCACTGGCTAGGAGAGCATTGACCACACTTCTCCTTAGATCATACCACCTTGGAAGAACTAAAAACTTACAGGCACCTAAAACTAGCTCTGAAAACAGCAGCATGAAAAATCTGAAGCTTAGAACAGTGCCTCCTCCACACAGGGAGCAGAAGCAAAATTTAACATAAAGTTAAAAGTCAAGAAATAAGTTGGGAAAATGAGCAAATAACAACAACAATAACAAAAGAGCCTGACCATAGAAAATAACTATGGTAACAGGGAAGCTCAAAACACAAACTCAGAAGAGCACAACAGTGTCAGAAGAACTAAATGCAAAGACTCAAAGAAAAGTGTGAATTGTTGGGGCAGCTAGGTGGCACAGTGGATAGAGCACCAGCCCTGGAGTCAGGAGGACCTGAGTTCAAATCCGGCCTCAGACACATGACACTCACTTGCTGTGTGACTTTGGACAAGTCACTTAACCCCAGTTGCCTCACCAAAAAAGAAAAAAAAGAAAAGAAAAATGTGAATTAACCTCAGTCTTTCTCCCTATCCCCTAAAAAAAGAATTCCTGAAAGACCTCAGAAAGGTTTTTAAAAATCAAATAAAAGAAAAAAAAATCAAATGAGAGAGGAAGAGGGAAAATTGGGAAAAGAAATTAGAGTGACACAAGAAAATCATGAAAAAAGATTCAACAGCTTGTTAAAGGAGGTACAAAAAAATTTTGAAGAAAAGAACACCTTAAAAAACAGAATTGGCCAAATGGTAAAAGTAGGCACAATAATCCATTGAAGAGAAGAACTTAAAAATCAGAACTGACCCAGTGGAAAAGGAGGTACAAAAGTTCACTGGAGAAAACAATTCCTTAAAAATTGGACAAGTGGAAACTAATGATTCCCTGAGATATCAAGAACCAATAAAATGAAATCAAAAGAATGAAAAAAAGAAAATATGAAATAACTCATTAGAAAAACAACTGACCTGGGAAATAGATCAAAGGGTTTGTAATATGATATTACAGAAGGCAAAGGAGCTAAGATTACAACCAAGAATCACCTATTTTTTTTTAGGGTGTGGGGGGGAAATAAAGTAAAAAGTACACAGCAGAGAACAAAAAAACAACCCAACAAGGAAGAAAAGAGAAGCTGGCAGCTTTGAAAACAATGCGTAGTATTTATTTTATAGGTTTTCTTGAAATGGAAATGTATTGTTTTACATTGAATCCTCTCTTATGGTCTGCTGTATACATGACTTTTTTTTTTCAGCCAAAGACAAGGTTTATTAGAACATCCATCATATTGGGCAGACTCTTAAGGAGTCTGAATGTTAGTGAGCTATTGGCTAGATTTTAAGAATCTGAGCAATGGCTAGATTATAAGAATCTAAGCCTTTTTTTTCTTTTCTCATTTTGTATTTAAGTATAAAATAAGAAAAAATTTGCACTTTAAAATAAAAAGAAATGTGAGGCACACGGAAACAAAGGCACATTTTTTAACATCAATATTTTTCTGCTGATGTTGAATGGCTGTGAGTAATAGAACACTATAATATCTGAAGAATTCAAATTGTAGGTCACACACAAGGATGCAGAGAGGCACATGTTGGGTATGAGTAGGAAATGAAGCACAGTGAGTAGTATGTAGTCAGAAAAAGTCAGAATGTGAGAAGGCCAAGGTGTAACTGATGGAAAGCTCACATGCTTCATTAGTATCTGTGTAATATCAGGAGACCTAGAGGAAGGCTACCAATATGTTGGGTAGACTCTCTGTGCAAGATTTACTGGAAGACATAATTGGAAACCACACAGGATGAAAAGACATGGACAGGTAGGTGGCCATTTCTACCATTCTCCCAAGGACTATTCACATTGATAAAATTCAGAGTCATCCAAGTATTTAAGTTAATATGATATGTTATATATAGTTATATAGTTAATACCATAACATAATAATGTAGTTAATACTATATATAAGACTATATTTATGCTAATACTAATATTCTTAATAGCAATATTCCTTGAAAAATCAGTGATCACTGAGGATCATTTATACAAAATTATTAAATAAAATATAAGCAAAATAGATTACTATATATGTAGGCAGAAAATAATTCATTATGATCTGATTGAAAGCATACCAGGATTACAGGGAAGAAGAACATAATTAGCATAATTAAACATATGAATAGGAGGCAACTAGGTGGCACTATGGACAGTGTGCAGGGCCTAGAGTCAAGAAGACTTATTTTCTTTTTTCTTTTCTTTTTTTTTAATTTTGGTGAGGCAATCGGGGTTAAGTGACTTGCCCGAGGTCACACAGCTAGTACATGTCAAGTGTTTGATCTGAGGCCGGATTTGAACTCAGGTCCTCCTGACTTCAGGGCTGGTGCTCTATCCACTGCACCACCTAGTTGCCCCCAAGAAGACTTATTTTCATGAGTTCAAATCTGAGCTGAGATACTTACTAGTTGTGTGACCCTGGGCAAGTCAGTTAAGTGATGTACCTTAGGTCACACGGGTAATCAGAAGCCATGGTGGGATTCAAACTCAGGTCCTCTGACCCAAATCTATTGCTCTCTCAGTTGCAACACACTTTCTCTCATATCCTTAATATGACCTAGTCCTAAAGCATTGATTCAAAATTGAGAACTAGCATTATTTGTCGCAAAATGGGGCCCAGGGACCCCTCCACAAAGCCCCTAAAAGCCACATCAAGAATCATGGTACTGTTGGCATGACTATCTATTGAAAATCATGGCTCTGGGACCCTGACAACATATCTCTTTATACCAGACCATCACATGATGCATTAAGTGAATGTAAAAAGCATTTAATGATGCCAGATAATTGCCAGAGTTACACCAAGGTACCAAATTTTGTTTCTACCTTCACAACGTATCTCCTATACATCCCTTTCTCTCCATACATACAGCCACTCACAACCCTAGCTCAGGCCCTCATCACTTTTTGCCTAGGCTTCTGCAATAACCTTCTAACTGGTCTCCATGCCTGGAGTCTCTCCTTACCCCAAGATATCTTCTCCTCTGCTAGGGTGATTTCTCTAAAGGGTAAAACTGATCATGTCACCCCTTCACTCAGGAGCTCCTGTGGTTACCTATCACCACCAGGATCACAAATCAAGTCTTCAAGTTGGCCCTGAAAGTCTTCTTCCTGGCGACTCCCCTCCACACACTTTATACTCCAGTCACACTGGCTGACTGGCAGTTATTCAAAAGGGAAGCTTTGTGTTCCGTCTCAGGGCCTTTTTCCTGGCTGTCCTCCAGGCCCTCTCATTCTAAGCTGCCCTGGCTTCCTTCAAGATTCACTTTAAATCCCACCTCCTGCAGTCAATAGTCAAAAAGCATGAATTAAATGCTTTTTATGTGCCAGGCACTATGCTAAGGAGGCCTTCCCTGATTCCCACAGTTGCTCATGCCCTTCCCATTTAGATTATCCTCCAGGTATTCTGTCTACATCATGTATGTACTGATCTACGTGTTTCTCCATCAGAATATATGCTCTGTGCTCACACAGGCTGTTTTTATTTTTCTTTGTATCCCCAGTGCTTAGCATAATTCCTGCAACATAGTAAAGTAGTTAATAAATGCCTGCCCCCTTTTCCACTGGCCTCTTGGGGGACATCTGAAAGATTGTGCCTCCTTATTGATGGGGAATTTCTTTTTCCTTTTGTTAACTTTACTGCTTTGTTTAATTAAGTTAGTCAACAAGCAGGTTTTTGAGTAGGAGAGTGCCACTTTAAAAAGTCACTGTTAGAGGAAAATTAATCTAATTGTAATGTTCAAGATGACCACAGAACTTCTCCATTCTGATTTCCTGCCCTTACTTCAAATTTAACATGCCCCAAACCAAATTCAACTTCCTTCAAAACAAACTTCCCTGGTCTTTGTAAATGCCACCACCATTCTCTCAGTCTCAAAACTCCAGAGTCACTATTGACTCATTCCTCTCTCACTGTTTAATTCCCCTTTTCCAGATAGCCACCAGCTCTTGACTATTCTGTTTTTGAGATGTCTCATGTCTTATTCACAGTGTCTCTTCAGCCATTCCCAATGCTACCATCCTAGTTCTAGCCTTTATAATTTCACTTCTAAGTAAAAGTATGCTGGTAAATGTTTAATAACCAGCTCTTTGCAGGGTACGGGGTTGGGGAGAGAATATGCCAGCAACAAATCATTTTAATCTGCATTACTGGGAAGATTTTATTTGGGTCTTAAAGGAAGCCAAGGAGGTCAACAGTCAGAGAAGAGAAGGGAAAGCATTCTAGTGATGGGGGACAGCAAGAGAAAAAAGCCCAGAGCCAAGAGATAAGTGTCTTGTTAGTAGAATAGTTAGGAGGCCAGTGTCATTGGATCTTAGGGTATAAGGAAGAGAGTAAGGTGTAAAAACGTTGGAAAGGTAGGAGGTAGCTAGGTTATAAAGGGCTTTGAAGGCCAAACAGAGCATTTTGTATTTGATCTTAGAGGCAATAGGAACTCACTAGAGTTTACTGAGTAGGAGGATGATATGATCAGACCTATGGTTTATGAAAACCATTTCAGTGGTTAATGGAGTAGGGAGAGATGAAGCAGGCAGACCCACTAGAACGCTATTGGAATAATCCAGGTGTGAGGTGATGAGAGTCTGCACCAGAGCGATAGCAGTGTCAGAGGAGAGAAAGGGGCCTATATGAGTAATGTTGCCCATGTAAAATCAACAGACCTTGGCAACAGATTGGATATGGAGGGGATGAGAAACAGTGAAAGATCCAGGATGACTTCTAGGTTGTGAGCCTGAGAGTCTGAAGGATTCAGAACAGTGTTGCCCTTTATAATAGTAGGAAAGGTAGGAGATAGGGAGGATTTAGGGGAAAAGATGATGAGTTCTGTTTTGGATATACTGAGTTTAAGATGTCTACTAGACATCCAGCATGAGATGTCTGAAAGGCAGTTTTTGATGAGAAATTGGAGGTCAGCAGAGAGTCTGGAGCAGGATAAGCAGATTTGATAATTATCAGCAGAGATGGTAATTAAATCCACAGAAGCTGATGATATCATCAACTGAAATAGTATAGAGGGAGAAGAGAAGTGGGCCCAGGTCAGAATCCTGAGGGACACCTACAGTTAAAGGGCATGATCTGGATAAAGATCCAGCAAAAGAGTCAGAAGGAGTGGTCAGATAGGTAGGAAGAGAATAGTATTTGGAAAACCTAGAGAGAAGGGAGTATCAAGGAGAACGAGGATTGAGAAAAGGCCATTGGATTTGGCAACTAAGAGATCACTGGTAACTTTGGAGAGAGCAATTTTGGTAGAATGATAAGATTGTAAGCCAGATTGGAAGCGATTAAGAAGGAGGTGAGAAGAGACAAAGTGGAGGCACCTATTATAGACAATCTTTTTGAGAAGTTTAGCTACAAATGGCAGAAGAGATATAATTAGGAGGGAAAGAAGGATCAAGTGAGGGGTTTTTTTCAAGATAGGAGAGACATGTTTGTAGGCATGTTTATAGGCAGTAGTAAATGGGCCAGTAGAAAGGGAGAAAGTGAAAATAAATGGAAGACATGTATAACCCATATCATATTGCTTGCCTTCTCAAGGTGGGGGGAGGGGTGTCGAGGAGTGGGAAGGAGAAAATTTGGAACTCAAAATTTTAAAAAAATGAATGTTCAAAAAATTTTAAATGTAATTGGAAAATATTCAATGAAATAAATAAAAATCTATTTTTTAAAAAGAAAATAAGTGAAAGAGGAAAGATGACAGAAGGGGTAAACTGTTGGAGTCAAGATGGAATGGGATCACTTGAATAGGTAGAGGGGTCAGCCTTGGTAAAGAGTAGAGTCATTTCATCATGTGAGTCAAGGGCAAAGGAGGAGAAACTGGTAGACATCAACAGAGTGACAGGAGATGAGGAAGATGGGGGTGGGGGGAGAAGAAGGAGTTCATGGTGAATGGCCTCAATTTTTTTTCTGTAAAATATGAGGAAAAGTTCTCTGCTAAGAGAGTAGGGAGAGGAGGAACCATGGAAGATTTAAGGAGGGATGAGAAGGTTTGGAAGACCTGGTATGGAGTGGAGAGTAAGTTGATAGCAGAAGCATAGTAGGATTGCCTAGCAACAGTGAGGGCCCAGTTAAGATTGTGTAGTATAAATTTTCATTGGACCTAGTCTTCATGTATTTCGAAAAGATGGCAGCAAATGGTGAGAGTCATCCAGGGCTGAGGCTTGACTGGGTATAATCAGAGATAACCACAGTAGCTTGCCTACCAAGTCCATCTTTCACAAACCACTGCCAGACTAGTTTTTCTAAAACACCTTCTTAAAAACCTCCAAGCCCCATCTCCTCCTCTACCAGCCTTCCTCAATTGGTTCTTGCCCACAGAAATCTCTCTTTACTAAGACCTATAACACTATGAATACCACTTGTCTTTGGCACTTCCTTACCTGCTCTTTCTCATCATTATTAATTTGTTGTTGTGTAGTTGTTTTTCAGTTGCATCTGATTCTTTGTGACTCCATTTGGTGTTTTCTTGGGAAAGATACTGGAGTGGTTTGCCATTTTCTTCTCCAGCTCATTTTACATATGAGGAAACTGAGGCAAACAGGGTTAAGTGACTTGCCCAGGGTCACACAGGTAAGTGTTTGAGGTCAGATTTGAATTCAGGAAGACAAGTTTTCCTGATTCCAGACCCAGTACTCTATCCATTCTATTCCACCTAACTGCCCATTATTAACTTAGCTGTTTCCTTTGCTTATTTGTGAGCTTAAGAAAGGGACTGTATCTTCTACCTCTTCTAGACAATACTTCATATGCCATCTAGCTGTCTGAGTACAGTCATCTTTTTGCCATCCTACCTGGCAATAAGCTGTCCAGAGCTCTAGCCCTTAACAGACCATATAGTGATAAAGCTGGCCTATAGGGTGTAAGGAAGGCTTATGCCTAGGGAACTTAATCCATTTAATGTTATAACCTTTGTCCTGGGGTTGAGCTTTTTTGATTGCTGAATGAATTACAAACCTGTGTATGCCCCAGGCCAACCACACCTAGCTTCACTTCCTATCTGTTTTTTTTTTTAATTAATTTATTTGTTTTTAGTTTTCAACATTCACTTCCACAAGATTTTGGTTTCCAAATTTTCTCCTCATCTCTCCCCTCCCTCCACCCCAAGACAGCATGCATTCTGAATAGCCCTTCCCCTAATTTGCCCTCCCTTCTATCACCCCTCCCCTTCTCTTATCCCCTTCCCCTTCTATTTTGCTGTAGGGCAGGATAGATTTCTATACCCCATTGCCTGGATATCTTATTTCCCAGTTGCATGTAAAAACAATTTTTAACATTTGTTTTTAAAACTGTGGGTTCCAAATTCTCTCCCTTCCTCCCTGCCCACTCACCCTCATTGAGAAAGCAAACAATTTGATACAGGTTATACATGTGTAGTCATGTAAAACACTTCCATAATAGCCATGTTGGGAAAAACTAATTTTCCCTTCATCCTATCCCACCCCCCATTTATTCTGTTCTCTCCTTTGACCTTGTCCCTTCTAAAAAGTGTTTGCTTCTGATTACCCTCTCCCCCAATCTGTCCTCCCTTCTATCATCCCCTCCTCTTATTCTCTTTCCCCCTATTTTCCTGTAGGGTAAGATAGATTTCCATACCCAATTGAGTGTGTATGTTATTCCCTCCTTAAGCCAAATTCAATGAGAGTAAGATTCATTCATTCCCTCTCACCTCCCCCCTCTTCCCTTCCACAATAAAAGCTTTTTCTTTCCTCTTTTGTGTGAGATAATTTACCCCATTCTACCTCTCCCTTTCCCTTCTCCCAGTACAGTCTTTTCGCACCCCTTAATTTTATTTTTAGATATCATCCCTTCATATTCAACTCACTCTGTAACCTCTGTCTATATATATTCCCTCCAACTACCCTAATACTGAGAAAGGTCTCATAAGTTACAAATATTACCTTTCCATGTAGGAAGGCAAACAGTTCAACTTTAATAGGTCCCTTTTGATTTCTCTTTCCTGTTTACCTTTTCATGCACCTCTTGAGTCTTGTATTTGAAAGTCAAATTTTCTATTCAGCTCTGGTTTTTTCATCTAGAATGCTTGCAAGTCCTCTATTTCATTGAATATCCATATTTCCCCCTGAAGGATTATACTCAGTTTTGCTGGGTAGTTGCTTCTTGGTTTTAATCCTAGTTCCTTTGACCTCTAGAATATCATATTCCAAGCCCTCTGGTCCCTTAAGGTAGAAGCTGCTAAATCTTGTGTTATCCTGATTGTGTTTCCACAATATCTGAATTGTTTCTTTCTGATTACTTGCAATATTTTCTCCCTGACCTGGGAACTCTGAAATTTGGCTATAGTATTCCAAGGAGTTTTCCTTTGGGGATCTCTTTCAGGAAGTGATTGGCAGATTCTTTCTATTTCTATTTTACCCTCTGGATCTAGAATATCAGGGCAGTTTTCCTTGATGATTTCTTGAAAGATGATGTCTAGGCTCTTTTTTTGATCATGGCTTTCAGATAGACCGATAATTTTTAAATTAACTCTCCTGGATCTATTTTCCAGGTCAGTTGTTTTTCCAATGAGATATTTCACATTGTCTTCTATTTTTTCATTCTTTCGGTTTTGTTTTATAGTTTCTTGATTTCTCATAAGTCATTAGTTTCCATTTGCTCCATTCTAAGTTTTAAAGTATTTTCTTCAGTGAGCTTTTGGACTTCCTTTTCCATTTGGCCAATTCTGCTTTTTAAGGCATTTTTCTCCTCATTGGCTTTTTGGACCTCTTTTGCCATTTGGGTTAGTCTATTTTTTAAGGTGTTATTTTCTTCAGTATTTTTTTGGGTCTCCTTTAGTAAGCTGTTGACTTGTTTTTCATGATTTTCTTGTATCACTCTCTTTCTCTCCTCAGTTTTTCCTCTACTTCTCTTACTTGTTTCTCAAAATCCTTTTTGAGCTCTTCCATGGCCTGGGACCAATTCATATTTTTCTTGGAGGCTTTGGATGTAGGAGCTTTGGCTTTATTGTCTTCTTCTGGTTGTATGTTTTGATCTTTTTGGCACCAAAATAAGATTGTATGGTCTGACTTTTTTTGTACTGTTTGCTCATGTTCCCAGTCAATTACTTGACTATTAAACTCTTTGTTAAGGTAGGGGTCTGCTTCCGTGTGGAGAATGTACTGTCTCAAGCTTCAGGGGTTTTGTGCAGCTGTTTTCAGAGATACTTCTAGGGACCTGTAAATTTTCAGTTCTTCCAAGGTGCTATGATCAAAGAAGAGGTGTCTACTTTCCTGGTCTGTGCTCTGGTCTATGAGTGACCACAAACACTCTTTTCTGCCTTGGAACTGTGAGGATTCCCTCTCCACCACCACTACAAGGACCACCTGGGTCCTTGCCCCAGGACCACCACCCAGGACTGCGACTCAGATTCAAACACGGACAAAGCAAGAGAATCCTGCCTCAGCACTAGCAGAGAGATCCCTGCAATCCCCCTCTGATCAGCCACTCGATCCCCCCACTGTCTGTGGGCCAAGAGCTCTGGAAGCAGCCACCACTCTGGGGCTGTGCCAGGACTAGGGCCAGACCATGCTCTTCTCTCACCCAGGTCCAACAGACCTTTCCTATTGACCTTCTAAGTTGTCTGTGGCATTTGTGGGTTGAGAAGTCTAGAAACCGCTACAACTCCTCTTGATTCAGTCGCCTGAGGCCTGCTCTGGGTTCACTAAGGCCCAGTCTTTGCCTGCATGGCCCAAGCTAAACTGCACTCCTCTCCCAGCCAGGTGCAACAGACCTTTCCAATCAACCATCCAAGTTCTCTTGGGCTGGAAATTTGTTTCACTCTTTTTGTGGGTTCTGCTGCTCTAGAATTTGTTTAGAGCCCCTTTTTACAGGTATTTGGAGGGGTTTGGGGGAGAGCTCAAGCAAGTCACTGCTTCTACTCCGCCATCTTGATTCCACCCACCTTCACTTTCTATCTAGCAGTTTATTTCAACAGCCATCCTCTTGTCCTCTCCCTCTCCCCCACCCCCAATCAACACTGTCATAGCTTTTTGAAAAGGTATGTCAATCAATTTCTCTGTGACTCTACTCACTGTTCCTATAACTTACCAAACCAAAACACCATTGCCTGGCCACCATTTCTCTGCATGTGTTGTTTCCCTCTATTAGAATGTAAGCTATTGGTGAGGCAGCTAGGTGGTGCAGTGGATAGAGCTCTGGCCTTAGAGTCAGGAGGACCTGAATTCAAATCTGGCCTCAGACATTTGATGCTTACTAGCTGTGTGACCCCTGGCAAGTCACTTAACCCTGATTGCCTCACCAAAAAGAAAAAAAAAAAGAATGTAAGCTCTTTGAGGGGCATCCCCCCCGCCTTACTTAGTACAGCGTTTGTTACTTGGAAAGTACTTAATAAATGTGTTTCTTTCTTTCTCTTTCTTTCTTTCTTTCTTTCTTTCTTTCTTTCTTTCTTTCTTTCTTCCTTCCTTCCTTTCTTTCTTTCTTTCTTTCTTTCTTTCTTTCTTCCTTCCTTCCTCCCTCCTTCCGTCTCTGTCTGTCCCATCCCTTCCTTCCTTCCCTTACTTCTTTCTTTGCCTTTCTTCCTTACTTTCTTTCTTTCTTCTTTATAGCCCTCCTACCACCTGGCCTAGAACTGACTTCACAAAAGGCACTAGACAAATACTTGAGCTGACAGTGTGGAATTGAATAAAGCCACTACAATACCCTTATTTATGTTAAAAGCTATGGGATGCCATGCCATTCAAAAACGGTTAGGTTGTTAGGGTATGACTCAAGTGAGATGGTACTGATGGGGATGGGATCTGAACCCCTAAAAGGAAAAGACCATGTCTTTGGGATCTAGACTGTCCTTTCATTGTGGCTCTGACCTTCAATTCTCTGTTACCTCTAACCCAGCCCAGCCCTTCATTGTCTTGTTACCTCTGGACCACCCCATGCTATTTCCTACCCTTAATCCCATCTATATCTCTTCTGAATATGTAGACCCCAGCCTATTAGCCACTCTGAAATCCCATCTAAATCTCCCCACAATCTTTTTTTCCCTATATAAAAGGTCAGTCTCTCAAATTCTTAAAATCTGGCCATCTTGTCAATACACGTGTCACAAATGCTCAGATTCTTAAAATCTGCCCACTTCTATTGGCTATACAATAAACTTTGTCTCTGACTGAAAGAAGACTTGAGTGGAATTCTTTCAAGGCAGATCCACAATTTTTGGGCTTTCAGCACCCCTAGACCACAACAGTACCCAAAGATGTACCTCTCTCTACATGAAGGGGTGGTGGGGGGTGCCAATGCATGCAATATGATCCTTCTTTCTGTATATCTATATGGAGGTTTGGTGAGCCTGCTTCACAGAAAGGTCCTTTTCCTCCCTGATTCAGGGCATGTGCAGATATCCTATTTCCTGTCAGCTTGTTATTTGATGATGAAGTTTTTTATTTGGCTGCTGAGCCAGTATGCATACAAAAGGTTGGAACAATTTTGAGTTCTCTCTCTTGAGAAGAAATGCTCTGAGCTTCCAAATCAGAGATCAATCAAGCAATTCATCAACAAGCCTTTATTAATCACCTTCTATGTGTTAGCCTCTGTGTCAAATGCTGGGGAATAGATATAAAAGTGAAACAAGTCCTACTCTCAAGAAGCTTACATTCTTACATCCTAAATATTAGAATTTCAAATGTACTATTGAAAATGCTAAACACACAAACACACACACACACACACACACACCCCACCAGGGCTCCTTTAGTTGACATGAAAATTCCTTGTTTTGTAATCCTCCTTTCCTTATCTTTTGCACAGATTTCCATTTTAATATGAACCACATTAGCTTTTCTTAAAGTGGGATAACCCTATGCCTGTTGAATTATACCTTCTAGGTGAAAGTGCAGTCCACACTCATTTAAGCTATATTTTAACACTGGGAAAGACTCATGACTACTCACAGTGAATTCACAGAGCCCTCAGAAGGAAGAGGCATAAGTTGTAGGAGGAAATGAGAGGAGATCTAAATTACAGTGAGTATTGTGTATTTCAAGAAGAGTACAGGCAGAGGAGTAGAAGGATGTGGGTTCAGATCTCACCTCTGATACTATCTGTGTGACCCTGAGCAAATTTCATCATCTGCAAAATGACTGACTGGGTTGGACCAGATTGATGACAAGGTCCTCTTTGGCTTTAATCTATGAAGAGCTTCTGACTTGGCATCCAGCAAAAGCTGTCTTCTAGTGTCCTCTGCTGTTCCATAAATGATAACAGTTGACCATCAAGGGGATCAACAATGGGTTACTGTCCTTTCCCAACTGATTATATTCTGGTTTAGCAATAGTTAAATTCCAAGGCCTTTTCCTGACTCAACAAGGAGTATTTTTTGATGACAGGGATTGAGAAATGTTCTCCTTTTTACTAGTCAGTCATTAGTCATCATGACTTGCCCCAGAACCAAAGGGTTATTATTATTATTAATACAGTCTGGGTTCAGTCTTAAAAGGTTGATTTCAAAATCATATTTCTTTAGCTTGTTTTTTTTCTTAATTCAAGTTTCCTGGGAAACTTCTAAATAGTGCTGTTGCTTAAGTCTACACAGTATGGAGTTCCATGAAAAAACTCAAGTTAACAATGCATATTGGTTACTGGACAGCCTTTATTTCATCACACAGAAAGAATGGGCTGAGTGAGGACCCACAAAGAACTCACAGGAACTTGTAAAACAATGCCCAAAAACCACAAAGGACTTATAGGACCCCATAACAATCAAGATGCTCTTCTTACATAGGCCACAGAGGAAAGAGAGGCCTCTTTTCTTGGAGTCCTTTCCTAATGTTTTGGAATTCCTCCTCAGAAGAAATATGAACTTGGATTTGCTAGAGGAGCAAGCTCTCACATTCTGGTTAGCCCCTCTCTCTACCCCTAGGGGTCTACACAGGTCTCAAGCCCTGAAGTAACACCCTAAGGCAACAGTTTTCAAAGTAGGGGTCCACAAGGTCAAAATTATTTTCATAATAATACTGTTTTAATTTCTGATGTGGTAAATATAAAAAGATATAACCACATAAACAAAAAGCTCTTTAGTTAATAAAGAGATACTTTTAAAGAGTATAAAAGAGTCCTAAGACCAAAAGTTTTGAGAACTATTACCCTAAGGGCTTGGAATCCTCTTAGAAGAAAAAGAAACTTGGGTTGCTACAAAGGCAACCTTCTCTTCATCAGATCTGAAGCAAATGAATATCTCATAATAGTAGCAGAAAGAAGAATCCAGTCTTAAGATTCTTCCTTGTGTCTTTGGCTCCAGATCTACAGCCACTTGCACAATTTTCAGTACTGAATTTTTTGATACCTCTCCAGAAGGCAGAAGTTTTCTTGAAGGTAGGGATTCCTACCACTTTCTACATGCCCTCTTCCACACTCCTTCCCTGCCCACCCCAATCATCAGATAAAAATGTCAGATCAGCCACTCAACAAGCATTAATCACAAGTCAGGTGCTGTGCTAAGCACTGGGGACATAGAAACATAGGGTTTCTATCCTCAAGGATTTTACATTCTAATGGGGGAAATAACAGGCAAAAAATAATACATATAATATATACATAATGTAAATGAAAGGTAATTTCTGCTGTAAAGCACTGAGGTCGGGGGAGGAGGACTAGGGTTGAGGGGGAAGGAAGGGAAACCAGAGGGAGAGCATACCAGGCATAGGAAACTGCCAATAAAAAAGCATAGATGGAATGTATTGTGAGGAAATGTTTCTGAGTACATTTTCTGGCTGAGAAATCTCTTCCATGTCTTTCTTTGTAACAACCTTTGGATGAAAGTCTTGTCATTAATGCTCAGGATTCCAAAAATGTTTTTCTGTTTCCTATTTATACTTCATGGCATGACTACAGTAAGTAAATTAGTTTTTTAAAACACCATTTGTAAATTCCAGAACAAAGGCAGCATAAATATACCAGATTCAGCTTTAATTTGCCATCACAATAAATGTAATCTTCCAAAGGCTGAAGAGATGCCAACCACTTGGGAAGAAAATGACTGAAGTTGGGGTTTCAAGGTCCACTGAGTGAAGAGTAAAGCAACTCATGAAATGACAGAGAAGCTTACAGAGAAGTCAGCTCTAGAGAAATTAATCTTCTCATATGTGTTTTATATTTTCAACCTCAGTCAAGAATTTAGTTGCTTTAAACTTGGTTGTTGCCATTCTCAGTCTATCATTGATGTGGTTATGGGCCTGATTGTGGCATCCTGGGCAAATTCCCAACTTTTTTTTGTCTAGGTTGGCTCACTTACTCCATCTGTACTCATGTCAGCAAGTTCAAGAGGTTTTCCCAGAAGGCAGTGGCCATATTGCTACAACTCATTCTTAGGGTCATAAAAGGTAACCCTAGCATAGAACAGTCATGCATCTACTCCATGTCACTCCTAATCCCCCACCTGTTTGCTTCCCATTTAAACAAATAAGCCAAGATGATACCATTAACTCTGAATCATGAATCATTTACTACACAAAATGCAAAACAATATGACATAACAGTCCTCCAATATACCTGAGTCACACTCTCCCACTAATGTACATAGTGTCTATGGGGAAGAATAGGAACAAATTTACAGAGACTAAGTAGGAAGGCATATGAATAACTGGGAAACCTGGGCACCTGGAGCAGCTCACACTTCTAGAGTGTGGACCTTTATGTCCCTAAGGAGCAGTTTTCACCTCCAATCATCTGCTGGATCATCATCAAGCTGTGCTTGGCTCTTCCACCAAAACTGCTCCTTGACTGAGATCAAGGGCAGTACAGATAGTTCTCACTTTATATAAATTTACATTATGCAAATTAAACTTTACATTAAAAAGTCCATTCCAAAAAAAACCATCTATTTTAACTTTACCATTTCTCCCCCCCACTTTACTTCCTGCCCTCCAGCTAGGTACTCAGTGGCTCTCACCTCCCTGCCAAAAAAGCAAAACAAAACAAAAACCCAAACCAAAATCCTCTGAGTGAAAGCAGAATAGCCAGAGGCATGGAGAGACTGCCACCACTGCCACTACTGCTGCCAGATTGGGGGGCCTGGCTTGAGACCTCCAATGCAAAGAGAGGAGACTTTTGCCCAGCTCCTCCCACCAACCTGTGTGTCTGTCTTCCAACTGTCTGCACTCAGGTACTGCATGTCACTTGTCCTCTCCTGTCTGTGTCCATGTCTGGCTCCCCTGTGGCTGGACCCAGCTCCCGTGTGTTTCCTCCTCCTGCTCTTGCTTCTCTGTCCCTGGGCCCATGTCCTTGAACTGGCCTCCTCCCTCCAAGGCAAGGCAAGGCATATATCCCCCTTCCTGCTTCTCTCCCTCCCTCCCTTTCCATATCCCTGGGCAAATTTGCATTCATAAAACTTGCTTTACAAAGAGTTCTACAGAATGATCTACTTACACTGTCCATTTATGTAAAGTGAGAACTGTCTTTCTTACACCCTTTCAGCAAAAGCAGTTTCCCTACAAGGCTACTCAAGTCTTCTCTATTGGCCCAGCTTGGAGAGGTGTCCTCCTTTCAAGTGTTAGGTGGCAGTAAAGGAAGAGGGTAAGGCCTGTGACTTTGAACAGCCCTGCCCCACTTAAATCCAATTCACTTTCAAGTTAAGACATCACCTTCCTGATGTCATTGGTCCTCTTTGAGAATAAAGGACAAACAACAAGGCAGTAAAGGGCAAGGTAAACTTCCTTTCCCAACATGGGCTGGTAAGTAGCTGAGGGTGCTTTCTTCAATGAGCTCCTAGCAGCAACTCTGTCCACCCAGTCAGCTCCCAACCACAAAGCTTTTCCTCTAATCATCTCAGGAGGGAAAGGAATACAGATTCTACACTCTTCTCTCAGGTCTCAGCATAGCTGCTTTTCTTCTATGATCCATCTACTCTGTTGGACTCAGCTGGGTTTGGTTTCTTCCAAGCAGCAGAAGACTTTCTCAGTTCTTTCTCCCCCATTCTGCTTCTTCAGCTTCTATTGGGTTTTTCTGTCTCTGTTGGGTTCTGTACTGTTCCTGCCTCAAGAAGAATCTCCTTATGTGAATTGATTCATCCCTTCCTTAAGATGAAATATCAAAACTCATATTTCTGTCACACCTACCATAAATAGGCAATATATTATTGTCCCACAGTCACCTGAAAGTTCTAGTTATCAAGCATTCCCAGCTATTTACCTCAAAGTCTTCTTAGAAATCCTGTGTAAATTAGCTTCTGGGAACCAAGATAATTTATTAAGTACTTTTACTATATGGGCTGATTAATTCCAAGCCCAAAATTACACAAATTGTTTCCAAAAATAGGAAAAAAAGGGATCCTACCAAATTCATTTTATGATACATAGACAGTCTTGATACCCTTGTCTGTCTTTGTCTATAATCTCCTACACTTCCTTTCTCTTGGCTTCTAATGTTTCAATAATACTTTCTCATAAGCAGTGACCCTGAAACTCAAGGATTTCATGTCAGGACTTATATAATTTTCTTATAGGCCTGAAACAATTATCTGATTCATAGTTTGTAAACTACAACCTTAAAAAAATTTAAAACCAGTTATATGTAAATAAGCTGATCAACCACAATGCCATCTTTACATTAATAAGTGCTTTACTTTCAAACAGGTCCTTGTAGTACATTTATCTAAGAGGATCTTTTCTCTCAGGTCCTTAGAACAGCCTGTGACTTTCCTCTAGTATATTTAGCTGATGACTATGTTTTTTGTCAAATTGATTTTATCAGAGTTCCTTACATAAAATAATCATAATGTTAATTTAGACATTATAGGACTCTTTACTAAAGGTGAAGTTCCCCTTTCTGAAAGCTGGAGGATTGACTGCTAGTTTACTGACAAGTTCCTCTTTTAGTGTTAGGGAGTAAGTTCCTCTTTTCTTGAACTCTCTGAAGTAAAATCCCCTTTTTACTAGCTGAAAAATTATGTTAGTCAAACTATAGGTACCTTAAAAAGTAACACTTTTAATTACAAATACTACAGCTATAGGACAAAGATTTCTAAGGCAATCTCACTTGACAGACAGGTTGATAGACCAGACCCGAACCCAACAGAATATCAGATTAAGTAGTTGTCATGTCTAGAAACTCCCCATTATGCTCCCAATGCGCCCACACTCCAAATGTTGGCAACAGCATTAATTTGGGTTAGGAAAACCTAGGAAAATAAACTTCCAATTGAATTATGTTCAAAAAAAGTTTCTTAAGATTGCTGTAATTTTTAATTTCTCTTTTTCTGTTACAAAAATAACCTCTGTAAATCACTTCTTTGTCTCTGACTATTGAGGGGTTAGATGACCTGATTCGATTGTAAATGCTAGCTTTGCTAATTAAATCATTATATTTGGAAGTTTTATGCCTTGGACTTTTTCCTTTTTTAGATTTAAAATCAACAGGGGGAAATGTACATATGACACAATTTTAAGTTCAATCTGCATTATTAACATTTTTTTCTTCAATTTCTTAAGTTTAGACAATCAAGAAAACAATAAAATACTCCAGAACTTTGTTTAAGCAACCCCTTCTACACAGTCTTTCCTGATCTTCACCCCATCACCAGCTATTAGTTCCCTTCCCCCCCCCCCAAAATTTACATTGTATTCATTTTGGGTATATTTTATATACATTATATATGTACATATTGTCTGCCTGGTAGATAGAATATTAAGTCTCTTGATAACAGGTCTGTTTTATTTTTGTCTTTTTATTCTCAGGGTCTAGTGTCGCAGGGCTAGACAATTACTGTCTAGCAGAAAGAAGGTGCTTAATAAATACTTGTTGATTAATTGGTATATCCTGTACAACTTCCTGAGTGTGTAATGTGCTTTCTGGGCTATTTATATTTACTCATTCCATTCCTTATCCTAGAATGCCCTCCCCTTCCCTCTTCCTTTTTCCTCATTGACTAAGTAAAATCCTACCCATATTTTGGGTTCCAGTTTAAATACTACCCTCCTCCATGAAGCTTTCCCTGATTCCTCAGGTGGAAATTCCTTAGGACCTCCTCTGAACTACAGTACTATTTTATGCCATGTCAAAATTATTCATGTACATTTCTTATCTCCCCTTATAAATGATAAGCTCCATGAGGGCAGGGGCATCATCATATTTCTTTGCACATTGTATATTCAGGACCTTAGATAGTAGAGTTCAATAAATTTCTGTTTAATTGAGTTGAAACATGGACAATTTATGGTGAAGATGATATACAAATAGAAAAAAGAGAGTGGGGCACAGCTAGGTGATGAAGTGGATAGAGCACTGGCCCTGGAGTCAGGAGGACCTGAGTTCAAATCCAGCCTCAGGCACATAACACTAGCTCTGTGTCCCTGGGCAAGTCAGTTAATGCCAATTGCCTCACCAAAAAAAAAAAAAGAAAGAAAAAGAAAAAAAGAAAAAAGAGTGAAGGAAAAAGCAGAAATGTGCCTAACTTTTAGCTATGAAAGTCACAGATCTTATTTATCATTTAAGCAACTCTCTATAAAGCTATAACCTCTTGAAATTCTCTCCGATTAACCATATGAAAAATAATTTACCTCAGCAATAAAAAAGAAATTCCCATGTTCCCTAATACTTATTATCCCATTTCATTTATCTGTAGGGTATTAAGGGAATTATTTAATAGTGGAATATAAGTTCCCTGATGGCAAGAACAATTTTTTTTCCCTTTGTATCCCCAGAATTTAGCAGTCTTTGGCATGAAGTAGGCTCTTAATAAATGCTTTTTGATTGATGTACTTGATTAGCCTACAGGGCATGACATACAAAAGTATCTCCCTGTGAAGAGTAAGCATACTTGTTGATACCTTGTTGAGAGAACTAAAGACATTTCCTGATTCAGGGCTTAGTGTTACAGTATCCCAGGTGGAGGAAGTTCCTGCCCATCCATACCCCCCTGCCCAAAAAGAAGAGTCCTGAATGGCTGCTTTTGGACAGATGTACAAGGCAGAGACAGACATACTCTCTCTGATAAAGTCAAGAAGATTCCTGGATAATGTCAAGTTTTAGACTCAAACCTTGAAGAGGTATTGGTGTAATTTCTCAACCTCATGGTGGCCATTAAGCATTTTACAATTCAGACTTCTATTTTGTCCTTGTGTGGCTAATACTTTGGTGACCTTCTTCCAAAGCTAGGCCAGCTCCATTTACCCCTAAGGGTCCTAGAGGCCTCTAAGGGACTGGGTTATCTTTCTCTAATACTATCAGCTTGAGCCTCCATTCTGTTGCATTCTCTCCCTCACCATTTATTATCAGTACCTGACACCTCAGTTCTATTTAACCAATTAACTATAAAGGGATATTTATGCTTCAAAGGTATAACTGGAATAGAAATATAAACATTTGCCTTCAACATTTCCTTTAGGTCATTCTCCTCCATGTGACCCCAGTGTCTGGGAGGAGTGGGCTCAGATTTTGTTTGTACATGGCATTTGTTCCACCAAGTTCACATCCTAATTGGACATGTTTCTCAATGACCTATTGTCTCAGGTACCACTGAGCTAGATCCCAAAGATCCCTCCGAGGGGTCTTAAAGTTCGACCAGCTGGCTGTAAACTCTAGCATGAACTTCACTCCAGGACCACTAGCTTTATTTACCTTTTATTTATTTATCTTTATTTAGTATTTTATTTTTTCCCAGTTACATGTAAAAACAATTTTTAACATTCATTTTTTTTAAAAAACTTTGAGTTCCAAACTCTCTCCCTTCCTCCCTCTCCACCCCCTCATCAAGAAGACAAGCAATTCAATATAGGTTATACATGTATAGTCACGTAAAACATTTCCATATTAGTCATGTTGTGAAAGGAAACAGAGAAAAAAAAACCTCAAGGAAAATAAAGAAAGTTAAAAAAGTATACTTCAATCTGTATTCAGACACCATCAGTTCTTTGTCTGCGGTTGGATAGCATTTTTCATCATAAGTCCTTCAGAGTTGTTTCAGATCACTGTATTGCTGAGAATAGTTAAGTCAATCACAGTTAATCATCTTACAATATTGCTATTACTTTGTATGTAGAACATTTCACTTTATATCAGTTCATGTTAAGTCTTTCCAGGTTTTTCTGAGAGCATCCTGTTCATCATTTCTTATAGTACAATAATATTCCATCATAATCACATACCACAATTTGTTCAGCCATTCCCCAATTGATGGGCATCCCCTCAATTTCCAATTCTTTACTACTAGAAAAGAGCTGTTATAAATATTTTTGTACATATAGGTCTTTTTCATTTTAGCTTTTTTTTTAATCTCTTTTGGATACAGACCTAGTAGTGGCATTGCTAGGTCAAAGGGTATGCATGGTTTTATAGCTCTTTGGGCATACTTCCAAATTGCTCTATAGAATGGTTGAATTCAGTTCACAACTCCACCAACAGTACATTAATGTCTCATTTTCCCCACATCACTTCCAACATTTGTCATTTTCCTTTTCTGTCTTATTAGCCAATATAATAGATATGAGGCAATACCTCAGAATTGGTTTAATTTGCATTTCTCCAAGCAATAGTGAGTTGGAGCATTTTTTCATATGGCTATAGAGAGCTTTGATTACTCTATCTGAAAACTGTTCATATCTTTTGATCATTTATCAATTGGGGAATGGCTCTTATTTTTATAAATTTGATTCAGTTCTCTACATGTTTGAGAAATGAGGCCTTTATCAGAAAAACCTGCTTCAAAAATTTTTTTCAGTTACTATTGCTAACTGTATTTCCCTCCATCCTATTCCTCCTCCTCCGCCATTTTTTCTCTTCTCTCTCCTTTCACCTTGTCCCTCCTAAAAGTGTTTTGCTCCTGACTACCCCCTTTCCCAATCTGCCCTCCCTTCAATCACCCCCATCCCAATGACCTTTTAAAATTCACAAGGTTGTAGCCTCCAATCTCCTTCACCTAAAACCAAAAAACAAAGCTAGAGGCCAAGAACTGAGACCCATATTCATAGGACCCATGTCATCCTTGGACAGGGAGCGACTAACACCTCTCCCCTTACAATATAGTATCTCACTGGAATGCTAGCAGATTGAAAGAGGTGAAACCAGGAGAAGGGACAATGTTAACTAGTACTTCTGGAATGTACTCCTAATTCTGGCTACTTGGCTAAAGTCAGTCAAAGATACTCCTATTTGCCATATAGTTATACCAGTTATAGAATGTCTATGCATTCTCCAAAATCCATGTGGGAACTGCATCAGCAAGTACTCTACACATGTACAGACTAAACTAACTAGACTCACTGGCCAGTCACCCATTGTACTCACCATTTGCTCTTGGCTTCATTTCAATTCAGGATGACAGGGGTCAGTCCTGAAATACATATAAAAATGGAATTTACCAAGTAGTATGCTCCTTTCCAAGTAAAGAAAATATGGCCTTCAGTGCAGAAAGGAGCAGTAGCAAGGGACTAAAGCCACAAACAGTATGCAGTAAGAGAGCTAGATTCTGCCTATTTGAAAAATATGGGTCTGCTAGGAAGGACAGTTACCTGTCTAGCAATCCTAAATCTGTTTCCCTTCTTGGGGACTCCAAGCCATAAGAGTAGTATGATGTGGCTGTGTGTAAAGATTGGTTTGTGTGGGTAAAAGAACTTACTTAATATTGTTGGGAAAGGCCAGTCTATTAGCACCAAATGCACTTCCTTCTCAGAGTAGTCCAGTTTTAGAGTAATACCATACAGTTAAATACCTATATGAATTTCTGTGGAAAGACACTCAAAAATATAAAGGTCTGGATTGCTTATCATCTACAAGTATTTTTCCTTAGATGGGGGATTTCAAACTACAGAGTGTTTCTACAATTCTGAAGGACTTTAGAACCCTTGGAAAAGTGGGACCAACCAGTGATGGAGGAGAATTATATTAGAATGATAGCATCTTAGATTTAGAGCTGGAAGTCTAAGAGCTTAGATATCAAATCCAATTTCTTCTAATTCATAAAGCTGAGAGGCTAAATAACTTGACCAGGGTCACATAGCTTGTAAATATCTAAGGCAGGATCTGAACTCAGCTCTTCCTGACTTCAAATTTAGTCCTCTGACAGTCAATAAACATTTATTAAGCACCAAACTATTATTAAGCATCAGGCACTGTGCACAAGCGATACTAAAGTGTGTGTGTGTGTGTGTGTGCGTGTGGACAACAAGCAAATAAATATGTACAAATAAGCTAAACCCAGGATAAACAGGAAAAGGCAAGGGAAGGTATTAGGATTAAGAAGGGTTGGAAAATGCTTCCAATGAAAGATAGGTTTTTATGTGGGACTTAAAGGAAGCCAGGGAAGCAAGTAGGTAAAAATGAGAAGGGAGAGTATTCCAGGCAGGATCAACAGTCAGAGAAAATGCCTGGAAAGGAGTGTCTTGTTTGTGAAATAGCAAGGCCAGCTTCACTGTATCAAAGAGTACATAGTAGGGAGTAAGATGTAAGAAGACTGGAACCTGGGGCGGGGGGGCAATAAAAAATGTTTATTGACTATGCTATCCACTATATTGCACTATATTGTTTCTGGACTACTGTAAGTTGTTGATGTGTTTTCTTAATATATTTATGAGCCCTGTGAGATCTTTATATTTCTTGTGTAGAAAAAAATGTTGTTCTATGCCTGATAAACACAATGTTACCTTGAATTCTTGTACCAGAATTGAGGATACCCTTTTGCCCACATCTTTGGAGACCTAGGCAGTAACTATAGTATGAGATTTCCCATAGTAAACTTGAGAAAAGGGCAGTGTGAGCCAGAGTCATTTTGGGGATAGCCTCTGAGATTGACCAAGCAAGACAGTACTTCAAGATATGGGGTTCCTAACCTTTTTGGTGTCATGGACCCCTTTGGGAAGTCTGGTAAAGCCTGTGGATCTCTTCTCAGAATAAAGTTTTTGAATGTATAAAATGAAATACATAGGATTACAAAGGAAGCCAATCATATTGAGATAGTTATTGAAATATTAAAAAAAAATGTTCAAGAGGTCCCATGACTTAATAGAATATAAACTCATCGTGAAGTCACTCAGTCAACTAGCATTTATTATCACCTACTAAGTGCCAGGTACCCTATTAAGTGCTGGGGTACAAAGAAAGGCAAAAAACAATCCCTGCTCTCAAAGAGAGCACAGTCTAATGGGGGAGACAACATGCAAATAACTACATAAAAACAAGATATGTATAGGATAAACTAGGGGGTAATCTCAAAGAGAAGGCACTAAGATTAAGACTAGGAAAGGCTCCTTGAAGAAGGAAGGATTTTAAGAGGGAACTAAAAGAAGCCAGAGGCCATCTCCAGTCCTCCAGATCTACATTTTGTCACTTGACCCAGAAGTCATAGTCCTCTTCCAGAAAGAAGGACAAACAAAGGAAGTCAGGGAAGCTAGGAGAAGGACAGTTTTACTTTTCTATTTGTATCCTCAGTTCTTAGCCCTGGGTTTGGCCCATAGAAAGCAATAAATGCTTTTCATTCATTCATTCCTGTGAGTTTTTACTGTTAGCTCCTTCCCCCCCCCCCTTTTTTTAAAGCAGATGGATGGTCCTGATTTTTTAAAGCCCATCGATGAAGGAATTCAAGACAAAGGTCATCAGTTTCTGCTCACCCTCACTCTTATGGGTAAGTGAAACTCCAGGATATTCTGCATAGTTTTCAGACTAGGAAATGAGAGTTCTTCGAGGGAAAGCCTTGTTCCCTGCCTCACTCACTGGTAATACACAATCAGTCATGGATAAATAGTCTTCATCATTGCTCTCTAACTTTAACGTTTCATGGAAAGAGCGCTGCATTCGGAGGCCCTCTGAGTGCCTGGTCTGCAGCTTGCTACTACGTGACTCTGGGACACTTACAGCCTCTCTCCGGGCCTCAGCTTCCTCATCTGTATAATCACACGGTTGGCCTGGATGACCTTTAACGTCCCTTCTACCTCTAAGATCTCTAAGATTCCAAGACGATGACTTTTGAGGACTGGAAGAGACTGGTCTCCAGGGTAGGTCTGGGGTCCGGGAGAGGGCAGTGCCTCAGACTGGGGGGTAAGGAAGGTCCCTGGCAGGCCGCCCAGGCTGCGCTTCCCTCTCTCCACCTTCACTCAGGGGAGCGGCGGCCTGACGGAGAAATGCCCTCGAGCCCATGGCCGTAGAAGTGGCGAATCTCAGCTACCCTGACCCCGGCCCCGGAAGTGACGTAACCGCGACGGGCCATTTCCGGCTCAGGCGTCGGCGGTGTTTGCCGGAGGAAGGAGCCCGAGGGAGCCGCGTCGGTACTGTCCCCTGCGCCGCCGGTCCCTTCCTCCTAGTTCCCCGTCCCGCCCCGGCCAGGCCTGGCCCGGCCCGGGGCACATCGGCTGCGGGGACCCCGGCGCCCGGGTAAGTGCGGGAGGAGGCGCGGGTGGGCGCGCGGGGCCTTGGCCTTGGCCTTGTTTACACCTGACGGGAGCCGGAGCCAGAGCCGGGCCGGAGCCAGAACGGGAGCCAGGGCTGCCTCACCGGCCCAGCCTTGAATCTGAGCACCCCTCTCCGAGCTCTCCCCAGCGGAGGCCTGGGCCTCTCCTCGGCCCTACCCGCGACGGCTAGCTCAGCGTGACGCCCGCTCCCCGCGGCCCCCCAGACCCGGCTGGGCTGCCAGGGCCAGCCTCCCCCGCCCCGGGCACAGCTCGTTCTCTCTTGGGGTGGTTAACTGCCGCAGAGTGGCCCTTAGTTCACGCTCAAAACCCTGGCCGGGCCTCGGAGGCCGTGGGGAGGGGGACGTGTGTGTGTGTGTGTGTGTGTGTGTCACGGACGGAGGGGGAGGGGGGGTGGGGGTGGTGTCTTACCTTCCTCCGGAGGCCTCTGGCCTGCCTCCCACCTGCAGCTCCTCTTTGATATGTGCGGAGGGTTCAAAGTTTGTGGGTATATGCCCTCGGGTTTGGGTATTCCCTCTTGTTTCGGGAAGTTAGGCCCGTTCTCCTCTTCCACCCCCCTTCCCCCAACAACCACCACCCTTTTTTTGTGCCTTTAGAGAACCTTCTTCAATTGGACATTACTAGTCGGTTTCTTCCTTCTGAATGTTGTAAGGAGTTAAGCCCTATTTATGAGACGTTTCTGAGTTTTCCACTGAATAAATTTCCATGCCTGTAAACCAAACATTAATGAAAGTGACTCCGAACAGTCCTGGCTGTGAGATTTTCCGGAAACAAAATGACACATTGTTATCCCCTTAGTGTGAAATGTCAAGTTTCTTCCTATGGTGGTATTGATGGGCTCTAATAAGGGGTATTTTGTGCTTAGAAATGTGCATTTGCTCTTCACTGCTCCTGACTCTCACCCATTACTCTTATTACCATTTTGTATTTATTTATTCATGTCACCCATAGAATGTTTTATTTTTTACTTTTTATCTCCAGCACAGTGCCTGGCACATAGTAGGCTCTTAGTAATGCTAGTTGATTGACTAAAAAAAAACTTTGTAACTGTTTCAGAAAAAACAAACTTTTGGTTCTGAAAAGTGAGTAAAATAAGCTAGAAAATGAACTAAATAGATAAAAACAATGGCCACAGTGAGTACTGAGCAAGAATAGTTTGAACTCTGTTGCCAATTAATATTCATTTTTATCACTGTTACATGGCAGGTGAGTCTGTTTTGGTCATGTGATAGGAAATGGCCTGGTTTTTCTGTCAGTGTCAAGTTTAGAAACTAAGTTGTTGAATCATAATTTTTTTTTTCTGGAGTAGATTTTCTTTGGAAAAAGAGAAATAGATATCTTCTCGAAAACTAATCAATTGGTCAAGTAGTACTAGCTTTTTCAGGTATTGAAGTTAGTTAACCTTTTCAGATAAAAAAGTGTACATTTGGGCAGCTAAGTGGTGCAGTGGATAGAGCTGTGGCCTTAGAGTCAGGAGAACCTGAGTTCAAACCCCAAGTACATTTCTTAGGGTTGGTTGGTGGGCTTTGTTTTTGTTGTTGTTGTTGTTATTGTTAGTCTTGGAACCTTTTATGGACTCAAAAGCCAAATTTAGTGATGGAATTTAGAAGTAGGTATTAAGTCTGCAAACTTGGTTGCATTGTGTTTCAGCATTTCCAGGTCTTTATTTTATTCTTCTTTTTTTTCCTTGTTAAATAGTTGTTTATTGGAAAAAGTGGGCTGAGGAGGGGGTCACTAGATTCGCCAGAGAGCAACAATATCACACAAGTTAGGAGTGATGGGAGAGGTCAGCACAAAGCTCTGGAATCTCATCCTCTTTCTGGACTGTGAGAGATGGCCTGGAGTGTTAGGGCATACCCAGGTGGAAGGTCTTGACTTAGTAGTCACGGTTAGAGGCAAAGAGAGACTTGCTGGCTGCAGCTCCTGACTTTCCACTTGGAGTATACTTGCCTTGAGCAGCTTGGCTGTTAGCTGTGGCCCGTTTAATATATTCCTCTTGGCCAGCTTGGACATTTTCCTTCTTTCCACCCCAGGTCTTGAGGGCAGATGCCTACAAGGCTTGGCCATGAGAAAAGGTCAGGGCCCATGGCTTGTGCAAGGGGCAGGTGTTGATGGCATTGAGGTTGATGGAGGCATCCTCTTCACTCTGACCTGCAAAAAGGAAGGTAATACCAGTGAAAGCAGGAGGCATAGTCTGGCAAAGGGCAGTGACAGTTGCCATTGTGATCTCCTCATGTGAATACTTCTGGGTACAGGCATGGCCAGGGGTGACCATGTTAGGCTTCAGCAAGGTCCCTTCCAAATAGCCATGTTGGTCACTCAGAGCTTTGTAGACAATGGTCAGGACCTTGTCAGTGACATATTGACAGCACTTCAGGTCATGTTCTCTATCAGGGAGGATCTCTGGCTCCACAATGGGGACAGTGCCATTCTGCTGGCAGGTGCTGGCATTTCGGGCCAGCACATTGGCATTCTCCATGATGGCAAGTGGGGAAGGTGTATTATCCCCAGTCTTCAGTATACAACGCCGCTTGGCAGAGTCAGCTCCATCCTTCTTATACTAGGCACAGTGCTCATTCAGCCCATCCAGACCTTGGTTGGTAGTCTCACCATCGGTCCCTGCCAGGGGCACTACACCTTTATCCACCTTGATGCCCACAATGCCACCCTTTGCTATTTTATTTCTTTATGGGAAATAGGGTCAGTATATCTTGACTGTCGCTCACTAAGTTTGTGAAACTGAAAAGTTTCTAGTGTGCATTGAAACCTTGGGAGACTGGTCAGGTGCTAGTACATGTCTGTAATCTCTGCTAGTGGGATTCTCAGCCTTTGTAGTGCTAGAACCAATCTGATGTCTACAAGGATTCTGTCATCAGTAGCATCCTTCCACTCCCAGGGCTAGCAGGATGCCTAAGGAGGGATGAACTGACCCAGATCTGAAAAATGGAGCCAATTAAAACTTATCAACCAATCAGTATTGGAATCAGTGTGGGCACGGCCACTGCCCTTTCAGCCTGAACTACATAGGGAGAAACAGTCTCTAAAAAAAGAAGAAACCCAGGGAGGGAACGCAATAGAATTTTGAGATATTATTACTTACGTTGATTGGTAATAGTACTTGACATTTCTGTTGTGCTCTCTGATTCCTTAAGGAAAATTAGGGTACTTTCAGAGTATGTGCAAAACAAAATGTATTTAAAATTTTTATAAAAGTAAAAAGTTTTTATGTGAGTGTGTCTGGACCTGTGATTTCGTAAGTTTAATGAGGTCCCTCAAATCAACCATGTAATTGATTATGTGAAAACAATGTTTTGTTTTGTTTTGGACCTGTGATTTCATCAGCATAGAGAGCTTATTTTCTAGCAAACAGCTGTAATTTATATTGGCAAATAATGTGCATGTATTTTCCCTTCTTAATTTACTCCCCTATGGATCTGTTCACTGTTTTTGTGATTTCTGAGACCAAAACATGCTTGCCATTGCTCTACATATTTTGTCTTCATGGTTAGACTGTAAGCTTCCTAAGGGCGACCATTAATGAAAGTATTTGTTTCCACAGCACTTAGCACTATGCTTGACACGTAGTGCTTTTCATGCATTTATTTCATTGGTATATGTATTTTGGTTTGGATCTCTGATCTCAATGAACCCCACGGAAAATGGCCTTTGCACTGGAAGTGACAGAACAAAAATGATTAACATGTATTGATACCCAAGATAAATAAGGAGTTAGTGATGAAGTGGATGGAGTGCTATGCCTGGAGTCAGGCAGACTCAGCTTCCTGAACTTCCTGAGTTCAGATCTGGCCTCAGATAACTTACTACTTGTATGACCTGGGCAAGTCACTTAACTCTGTTTGCCTCAGTTTCCTCACCTGTAAAATGAGCTGGAGAAGGCAAATCACTCCCAGTATCTTTGCCAAGAAAACTCCACAACAGGTCACAAAGAGTTGGGCACCACTCAAAAATGACTGAATACTACCACCACTTAATGAATTCAAATCACCTCTAGTACTGAACTGGTAGATATGATTACTGGGTCACTGTCAGTGATACTCGAAAGATCATGGAAAAGGAGAAAGATAAATGTCCTGATTTTAAAAAAAAGGAACAGAATCTGCAAACCATAG
Organism: Vombatus ursinus; assembly: GCF_900497805.2. Classification (NCBI taxonomy): domain Eukaryota; kingdom Metazoa; phylum Chordata; class Mammalia; order Diprotodontia; family Vombatidae; genus Vombatus; species Vombatus ursinus. The sequence continues at coordinate 25,292,646 of NW_020954598.1, read as the reverse complement.
GCAAATGAGTTAAACTTTGATTCTGGGGAATGTTATAGAATTGATTATTAAAGAGCTGTTTGGAAAACATCTAGAAAGGAAAGTGATTACAAAAAAAACAGCATTGCTTCATTGAAGTGACTAGGAGGCGCAGTGTATGGAGGAAGACCTGAGTTTGAATTCTCCCTCAGACACTAACTAGCTTTGTGACCCCGGGAAAGTTATTTAATCTCTCTCAGACTCACTTTTCTCTTCTGAAAATGAAGGTGTTAATAGCATCTACCTCCCAGAGTGATTGTAAGCATCAAATGAGATAATATTTGTAAAGTGCTTTACAAACCTTAAGTACCATGTAAATGTTAGGCATTCTCAAGAAGTAGTCATGGGGATTAACTTCATTTCCTTTTTTTGATAGGATTGCTAAGTGGTAGATGAATGTTATAAATACAGTTTACCTTGAGTTCAGCAAAGATTTTGATACAGTGTCTCATACCTTTTATTGTGGAGATGAAGAGATATAGACCTGAAAATGCAAGCAGATGGATTGAGAACTGGGTGTGTGGCTGAATTGAAAATACTTGTTAATGGTTCGTTGTCATGCAGGTAGGAGGGCTCCAGTGCAGTGCTTCAGGAGTCTTGCTTGGCTCTGTGCTAGTGAAACATTTTTATTATTGACTGGAATACAGGCATAGATGGAATGGTCATCAACATTTCAGGTTACATAAAGCTGAAAGAGCTAACACACTGGATAATAGGATATCGAAAATATCTTGACAAGCTAAAACATCAGACTGAATATAGGAAGGTGGAATTTCATAGATGAGGGTTAGACAGTAGTTATTTTGAAAAAGATCTGGTTTTAGTGGACTGCAAGTTCAATATGGATCAGTGTGATTTAGGAGCTATAAGAGCTAATGTGATCTTGGGTTGCATTAGGCAAAGGATGGCTTCCCATCATAAGGAAGTGATAGTCCTATTGTACCCTCACCTAGTCAGATTTCATTATGTTCATTTCTGGGTACCACAATTTAAGGAGAACATTGACAAACTAGAGGGCATCCAGGATGGTGAAGGGTTTGGGGTACATGGCGTATGAAGATTAGGTGAAGGAACTGGCAATGTTTAGGCTAGAGAAAACTTGGGAGAGACATAGTAGCTGCGTTCAAATATTTGAGAAACTGTCATATGAGGAGGGGTTCATGCTAGTTCTGGTTTACCCAAAAAGGCAGAATGAGGAGCAGTGGGGTGGGAAGTTGCAAAGAAGCAAAATTGGCCTCAGTGGCAGGAAAAACTTCCTATCAATTGGTTCTGTCCCAGAGTGTAATGGGATGCTTTAAGAAGTGGTAGGTTTTCCCTCCTTGGAGGTCTTCAAGCAAAGGCTTTATCACCATTTGTCAGATACGTTGTGGACTAGGCAGCTACTGAGATCCTTTCCAGGTTGCAAATTCTATTATTCAGGTGAAATAGCGTTCTACCAATGCAGATTAACAACTGTTCTGCAATTTATAGTATTTTTTTTTTGACTAGGCAGTGGGGTTAAGTGACTTGTCCAGAGTCATACAGCTTGTAAGTGTTATATGTCTGAGGCTGTATTTGAACTCAGGTCTTCCTGAATCCAGGGCCAGTGCTATATCCACTGCACCATCTAGCTGCCCCCATGCAATTTATAGTCTTAAACAGTTGTCTAGGAGTTCTTGAAGGACAAGTGACTTATCAGGGGTCCTACAGCCAGCATGTGTCAGAGGCAAGACTTGAACTCAGGTCCTCCTGGTTTGAAGGCCACCCAGTATCCACCACCACGTTGCCTTTCTGGTCAAATGCCTGAACCCTTCATGTGCCCCTGGTTTGGGCCTGCTATTAAATATAAATGCAGTATGTCATGCTTAGAACTAACTGGAATTCTTTTTAGTCTGAAATGAATTAGTAACAAAGAAATAGATGTGGATTGACCATGTAAGAGAACCCAGACTTTTCATATACATATATACTTAGAGGTTCTTTGAATCTCTAAGTTGAAACCGTAAGGCCTTAGGTGTTTCTTTTCCTTTTTTTTTTTTTCTTTCTCTCTCCTTCCCCCCCCCCCCAGGACTTGAATGATTTCTTAGAAGTCTATCAACAATCTTCTGTATTTGATTCAGAGGAAGAACATTCAGATTTGGGCTGTGTCACCTATCGGTGTATGTCTCTTAAAGAATTTTTTTGTGAAGTTTAGAGGCAGATACAGAAAAGCAGGACAGTTTTGAGACTAATGTGTTGAATATATTCTACATTTATATATCATATAATTTATGAACTTATTATATCTTATATATTAATTTATATATTATATATACATAAGCTATATGTAATAGATTGTTATAATATAATATAATAGATATGTAATAGTTTCTTACTCTATCCTTGTGATGTTCTTTTTGTATATGAAAACATTTGATTATTGATGTTGGTCAAATTCAAAACAATCAAAAAAAAATTTAAAAAGGAAAAAAACCCTGAAAATACCTTCCTGTCTCTTAGTATTAGTGAGGCAGAAGGAATAGTTAAGGTTTTTGGAAAGGTAAATCTTCTTTTACTGCATAGTTTTGGGGGAAGCACCATTAATTTGTATATTATGTTTCATCAATTTCTTAGTAAGAGTGACAAATGGAAAGTTGTAATAGAATTAGTTTGTTTTCTGCTGTTTGAAAATATGACCTCTCAGGCCATTGTCAGGACTTCAATCTTGGTTTTCCCTTGATTCAGATTTGCTTCTTTCTCTTTGAAGTGTTTTTATTTACAAGGAAGCTATGAGGGTTAAGCTGGTAGAAATAAACTTTTTCCTTGGATAATCAATGCTTGTTTGATTTAATTGGGTCACATGAAGTGTAATTATGAGGTCCCAGTTGGTTTGTGTGCAAAAAGTTTAGATTCTCTGTAATTGGGAATGGTGGTAGTGCTATGCAGAGGAGTGGGCATATGTGTGCCTTGTAGATAGTATATGACTACCCTAAATGAAAAATCTTGTAAAAAGTTTCTGATGTAGAATGCTTTGTATTTTAAAGTAAAATTTTGTCACGAGTAGAAGGTAAGTTCTTGAGTTACAGCAAGAGACTGAAACTGTTGAGCTATGACAGGAGTCATTTTTCAGTGAGAACCTTTATTTTAAGTCAGTCACAACTTAATCTGAAAAATTCAATGCCTTGTTATATAATTTTGTTCTCATCCTCAAAGGGATTGTTTGAGTTGGTGACTAGTTTTAGAATTTTGAGCAATGTTAGTAGGAAAAGGAAATAGTAGAGTATTGGGCAGTTGTTTTTCCCTGGGTTTGTGCTTAGCTAGCTTCCAGTAGTTTACTTTTCCATTTTGTTTTTTGAGTAAGCTATGGAACCATTGAGAGGTCATGTGGCAAAATGAATGAGCCAGCTG